>NC_088878.1:15354078-15954078 GCF_032884065.1 Artemia franciscana
ACTTGATAGGCTTCCTTAGAAATATTAATCATACTACTCCACTATAAACATAGCTTATCTATAAAACCCATCTTAGGTGAGTCACATGCACATGGTCATCTGACGTCACAATCCTCAAATAATCTTTTTATTTGGGGGTTATAAAGTGCCAGCCCATGGACAAGTAATCCTGAGTTGCGTTCGAATCACATTCCAAGTTGACTGAAACCAGCATTCTGACGTTTTATTTGTGATTCCGAGTTAACTTTTAGCGTTCGATTTGTAAAAGTTGACTGAAAGTTAATGAAAAGTTGACTTTTAACAACTTTTACATTTTGTACGTTCGTCTCAAGTTAACTCGGAAAGAGGGCAAAAGTTTCAATTATAGGTAATCATGGAGTATGTGTTCAGATGGATCCAGGATGAAGGCACCACTTTTGTGTACCAGTATGGTGAGTTATTGAGCCAGATTTTTGTTTTTGGGTAGGTTGCACTAAAATAGACTTAAAAACTATGTTATTACCCTAGTTAAAACTGGCTTTTTTCTTGTGTGGGTGGGTGGGTTTTTCTTTTACTGGGTGGGGGGATAGGTAGATAATAAAATGGTTAAGAAAAAAACTTATAAAGCTATTGCAATATTAGTTAAAGTTACTGCAAAGCTACTTGAGCAATTATTTCAGAGCAGGGTATCCTAATACAATTTGTGTGGCCAGAAGTTTAATTGTTAGATTGCAAATTGTGATTTTCATTTGTCTTCTTTTAGTCATTCCATTCAAGATGCCTTGGATATTTTTTTTTTATTGTGATGGATTGTCTTAATGCTCTGAAAAGGTAAAATATTTCAATTGCATAGGATAGGCAAATTCCAGTAGGCTAATCAATTTAAAGTCCTAAATTAGCAAGGGAAGCGTTTAGTTCGCTAAAAAATCACTTATATACAGTGATTTTTTAAAATCACTGTATAATTGGAGTTCTTTGAACTCCAATTATACAGCCCTGTTTTTGGCCCCCTTTAGCCTGTATCCAGTTCCTGATTGCCATTTAGTCCAAATTGCATTTTTTCTGTTACTCATTTCTTGTCAATATTGCTAAGGGGTCATACTTAAGTACTAGGGAAGTATGCAGCTCTGCTTTTCTTTAGCACCAACCCTCCTAATATGGAAATCTAAGGCTGAAATTGCATATTTCCTATTGATTCTGCCAATCTATACCTCAACCATAGTACCTGATAATTGACGCAACTGTGGCAAAACAAGAACTGGAAAAATAAGTAGGCTAAAAGGTGGCAAAATACATTTAAAATATATAATTTGGGCTATATATAGCAAATTAGGCAGGTCGGGAGTAATTTTTTGTTTTTTTTTCATATTTTGACTTAAAAATAAAGTGAATATACTACTTGATGCCTTTTTGTATGTTCTTTACAGATATAATTGATATAATTGCTTATGTATATATATATTTTATAATAATATAAGATATATAATTGATATAATATACAGATATGATTGCTTATGGGTGTGTTCCAGCTGATGGTTTTTCAGTAACTGCAGTTGCTGCATGGTAGCTGCCCATTTTTAACTGCAGTAGAGCCAGTGGGAACGGCACAGTAACCTGACTAGCAGTAGCATCATTTTCAAATTAAATACACGTGTTCAAATTTAAGGGATAGTTTAATGCTGATTAGTATAATTTTTTTTAATTCCTGCTGTTTCAGAGCATTTAGAGAGGTTCTAAGCCAACCATGGGCATTTGGCTGTCACAAATGATTTTGCTCAAATGAGTTGGTGAAAAATAAATAGAAAATATAAATTTTCTCTTTTTTTATTATTTCAAGACTAGAATATCACAAAGCTGAGCATTCACATAGCTTGATTGTATTTTAAGCAAATACAATCCCTGATGGAGTTTTGTTGATACCTGTCTTAAATTGATTTGTCTAAATAAAATGGGCCTATAGCATTTATAGGACAGTAGTGGGGCAACTATAGCAATTTTTTTTCAATTTTCTATTTTTTTTCAAATAATTATTGTTCTCTGGTCAAATTTGTGTTCCTTGCTAAGTGGTAGGCGCTTTGGGTTGGAATGCTTTGTCCAAGGTGTATAGGTTTAATTCCTGGCATTGCCAGTTTATTTGGTTTTGGATAGGGGTTGGTGATATGACTAACCTCAGCTAGAATTGGCCCAACTTTAAATGAGTACAGATGGAAATCTAGGGAAAGTAAGGAGGAAGGGCATGCAAGAGCATAGGCTGGCTGGTCCTTAGCTTCCTATTGCACTACCTGGCTAAAGGACCACCAGGTCCTTTACTGGCCTACTGACTTAGCCATAGAAACTTTCTTTCAAATCCATTAAATATAAGTAGAAATGAAGAATACCAGTGTGATGGTCCTTCCATTTCCCTGAAATGTGGATGTATGGACAAATTTGTGGGTCATGAGAGATAGCTTGTGAATGTAATGGGGGTGAATGTTCTGCAAGATTTAAAAAATTTATGACAGTTGCTCAGGTTGGCAACTGAACACAGAAGTATAATTTTGTTATTTGTTTTTCTTTGTGACAATTATGCTTATTTAATGTCAAGTATTATAAAGTTAATCTCCTTTATTTGGTTTTTAATTGCCATGGCCCTAGGGCTTAAATACAATAAAACCTACTTATATCCATTGATTTTCTTTAAATAGATAGGAGTTCTGTGTGTCCTAGCTTCAGTAAATTTAAATGTAATTGTGAGACCAGGGATTACAAAGTAGGTGAAAACTTGCAAATGGACCTTGGTATCAATAAAAATTTGTAAGAAATGGATATCAATTTAAAGATTAAAAAAAAAACTGTTAGAAAACAAAGAAGACTAATGAATAAACAAAAGCATCCCTTTACAACCATTTAATGAATTGTCACAAATATTGGTCACCCTTAAGATTGAAATGAACAAAGCTTCAATTATGAATCCATTTTCCTTTGAACAGACTGAAGGGGCAAACCTCCAAGCTTTGACAAATTCAATCTCACTTTTGGGCAATCTCACCTTTCCTTTTCAAAGGAAACTTTCTTTGGATGTTTCCAATCCAACTAAAAACAACAGGGACAGCATCAGGTACAAGTGATCTTCTACTTAGCCTACATACCAAAGGAAAAGCACGCATCTCTATACTATAATTTACCTCCAACCTGCCTAATGTGCAAATATATAGCCAAAATTATGTAGTTCCAATGTATTCTGTCACCTGTTACCTTTCCTGCCATTCTTGCTTTGTTGCAATTGCTTCAATTAACAGGGAGTTAAAGGTTGAGGGATAGATTGGCAGAATCAACAGGTAACATGTAACTTCAGCTACATATTTCTATATTAGGAGGGTTGGGGGTAAAGTAGAGCAGGACTGCATGTAAAATTATGTAAGCTATAATTATTGTGCAATTATAAAAATCGGTTTTCTTAACATATTTTTCTCTAGGCCTACAGGTCCTTTCTTTGGTTTATGCCACATCAAACATTGTATTCCCAGAGAAAAATAAGTAGCAACAAGCTATATATATACAAGCACATATTATTTATCAATGAGGACTCTAGTGCTTATCTGTGACCCCTCAGTAATATTGACAAGAAATAGGCAACAGACAAAATGAAATTTAAATGGCTATCAGAAACTGGATACAGGCTTAAGGGGGGTAAAAAAACAGGGCTGTATAATTGAAGTTCAAAAATAGGTGGTGAGTTTTTAGTGGAATAAATACTTCCCTAGCAAATTTCAACTATAGGTCATGAAAGGAGATTAATGTGAAGCTTTAAACAATAATATGCACATAAAGAAAGAGAGTATAGCCTAGAGGGTTGTATACTCAACCATGCAGCTTGCCAAGACAATTTTAAGCTCCCATTATAAACTATGCACTCATAGCAGCAAATAGAAGCTACATCAGGCTAAAGGACCAATTACTACAACTTATCTTGAGGTTTTTGTGCAAGTCAACATGGGATTTGTGTTTTATTTTGGTGAGAATAGAAAAAGCATAAAAGGCGTTTCTGACTTAAATTCCATACTTTACTCATTGTCAGACCTTTTGCCACTGTTGAAGAAGCAGTAAGCAAATTCAAGTGTTTTGGCTCCCTAGGTAGGCTAGTTTGCTTTATACAGGCATTTTAGCTAATATCTAACCTCATAATGGCAATTTTAAAAAGCATTTTTTTTTACTCCTGTATAATTAGAGCATACCTAAAATTTGAAGGATGTTTTTTACCAGACAGATAAAAGGTAAAATTCTAGTTGAGTTACTTCTTGCTGTCTCAGAAAGAAGTTAGGTTAGGAAAATAAAACTTTCAGGGATGGGTCTATAGGCTAAAGTATATCCTGGGAAGGTATTTTAAAGTACCCACCTCCACTTCTTCTCCCTCTAGAGAGCCCTAAAATTTGACTCCATGACAGGTCTGTACCTATTGAAATTTTGACAAAACAACATTTTACCTTAATTTTCAGGTACCATTTACTTTTTCTCTGCCTTTAGTTCTGAAAATTCAATTCCTTTTATTTACTAAAAATTATAGGTTGGTTTAGAAACTAGGCCTGTTAGATTTGGTAATATTAGAATAACTCACCAATGTGACAGCTGCCTTCCTGAGAATCAACGTTTTTAACAACATAAAAATTTTCTTCTCATTCCTTATTAAGCCTAGCCTATGCAAGATAGGCCTAGAACACCAAAAACCCTTTAAATCCTAAGGAATATGCATAAGATTACTTACAGGTCACTGAAAAGCTAAGATTATTTCCACTAGGCCTATTAACAATTTCCTTGTCTTTTCTGTAGACTAAACGATTTCATATTTCTAAATTTTTTGCCATTGAAGCGTTCGATTCGCAATTCTGTGTTGACTTTCTAGATCAACTTTTTACTAAATAAAACGGCAGCAGAGAAAAAGTCAACTTTTAAGTTGACTTTTTCGAGTCGATTCGAACGCAACTCTGAGCGTTTGAGGGGATAATCCGACTAACCTCTGACGTCATATGTGTCTCAAAAAACGTTTGGATTAATCAGATTAGTAATCGGACAAGTAAACAAACGCAGGGAAAGTGCTAACAAGTTTGGCCTTTATTTTAATACAACCAGTTATAATATAAACTGGTCAAACTGTTCAATGCATCAGCTCTTTGTCTCAATACATATTAATTTTTAAAGGTTAAGTATTTTTGGATAAATTTAAGAAATATGTTATTTTAAATTGGATTTTCAGAGAGAAAATAGTGGATTCAGGATTTTTTTTTTTGGGGGGGGGGGGTGCATAATAGGCTGCTTGGATAAACTTGCAATTGAATAAACAGAGAAAGGTACTACCCAAAGAATTACCCTGAATTTAAAGGGAGCCTCAACAATTATTTGTCCTGGTAGGAAGTGGAAATGGTTGTAAATTTGATCTATGAAGGATAAAGTTCAAACAAATCTGTTGAAAGTATAATGGTATAAAAATGTTGATACAAAAAATTGTGACAAAGTTATTACACAATAATACATATTCTCATTCTGTCAGTCCCCGCTGTTATCTTGGCTATGACTCAGGCTCTTTGTCTTGTTATTAGACATTTTAATGTCTTGAAATTTGCTATTTTAAATTGGATTTTCAGAGAGAAAATAGTGGATCCAGGATTTTCTTTGGAGGGGGGGGGGCGCATAATAGGTTGCTTGGATAAACTTGCAAACAAAGAAATACCTGCTAATTTAAAGGGAACCTCAACAATTATGCATCATAGGTAGGTAGTGGAAATGGTCTCAAGTGTTAAAGAGTTTGGCCTTTATTTTAATGTTTTAGGATGAACAGAGGTGATATGTCATATAATGCAGAGCTTTAATTGGATGAAAATAGGCATTAAAGTGGCCACCATTTCCTCATAATGACACAAAACTTAAATTAATAATTTTTGTACTTCTCATACATTTACTTTCTATTATACAAATACCTTAAAAAACAACTAAGCTCTGTTGTAAAAGCCACCCCTCATCACAAAAAAAGGAAACCCAAAAAACCAAAACAGACTGCTAAAAAAGTAATGATAGGCCTATCAATTTGTTTGCCTCAGTGCCATAGCATGACTTAAAAACAAATTTTTGACATTGAAAAGAAGTAAATATTTTGCTTTTCAGTCCTGTTGTGACAACACAATCCTGAAATATTATTTTGACAGCCGTTGATTTTTGAATTTAAAAAAAGGGAATAGTTTTGGGAAAAGTCAAAGTCATGGCCAATTGTAGAAAAAAGCCAAGACAGATTGTCCAGCCCAGTCAAGGTTAATTTTACCCCTTCGATGGCCGTTGTTACTGTCTCCCATTTATGCTCCGTGCAAACGTGTCCCTTCACAATGCCGAACTAGAGTCGTACCGGTTGGAGGTTCTCGCTGGGGAACAATCGCAGGTTGACTACGAGTTGACTTACATGAAAATTTTCCTCTCATGCATATCACTCCACAATGCTGAACTAGAGTCCACCCTCTCATGCTAATTCACGGTGGGTTGGGTTCAAGAAGTTAGGATTTTAAACTTCTCCTCCTTGTTATTACAAAAATGAAGGTTTTTTCCTTGCAGTTGGCTTTTGCAGTAATACAGACAGATTCTGTTGATAAACCTAAATTTAATTAAATGATTTTGGCAGTATGCAACATTAGTAAAATCTAACAAAGGCCGCACAAAGTGACTAAAATCTTGTTTCAAACTGGTTTGCAAAAAGAGACAGTCTTAATATTGAAAAATTTATGAAAAACTCAACTATTAAAAATCAATAACAAAGTAAAATTACTTTTGTCCACACCCAAACCAGAGCAAGCAGTCCCAACCATTAATACAACACCATGCCATGAGGGGGGGGGGTGCCCCTGTGCCCTCCTTGGATCCGCCCCTGTTCTGATTGAAAGATCTAGCTGTCAGTCAAAGACTGGGCTGCTTTGAGGTGAAGACGCTTACATGAGTGAATTTCAGATGCTTAGAACAAATTTAACATATCTCAAAACCATATAACAAATATATCTACACAAATTTAGGAAACATCCATTGCACTAATTCAGCCACATCTAGGAGTTCTGACCACCTGCCAATGATCTATCTTGAAGACGCAATTAAAGAGATTCAAACAAGAAATAAAACCTAGTAAGAGCTGGGTGGACAACTTATGGTTGATAGTATTTCTTCCTTTTAAGTTTTGAAACTAAAAAAGAACAAAAAATACTCTGTATATGAAAGGGATTGTCCCTTCCTCATTGCCCTGCTCTTTACAGTAAAACTTTGTATAAGAATTCCAGCAAATTCTCCTGGTGTTAAATTTCTCATGAAAAATTTACCCCCTTAAAAACTTCCCTCTCATTGGAAATTCTCCCCGTGAAAAATTTTACTAGCAGAAAATTTCCCCCACTGAAAAAATGTATGTATACTTCCCTATAATAGGCTACATAAGCAAAGGGCAAATCTTATAACTTAGACCTATTCCCAGGAGGACTGTGGTATTAAGGTAAAACTTCATATAAGAATTCTAGCAAATTCCCCCGGTGTAAAATTTCTCATGAAAAATTCCCCCCCCCCTTGAAACTTACCTCCCATGGGAAATTCTCCCAGTGAAGAATTTTACTATGAGAAAATCTCCCCCACTCAAAAAATTTATGTATACTTCCCTATAATAGGCTACATAAGCAACAGGCAAATTTTATAACTTAGACCTATTCCCAGGAGGATCATGGTATCTTGAAAGCTATAATTGTTCGGCCTTTCAACTATTCTGAACAAAATGATGCTTCTACTACTAACAAATTACCACAGCACCAAGCTGCTTAAGGCCAACACAGCTAAGCCCTATCCTCTTCCATCCCAATCTGTTCTAAGCTTTCCTCTTTACACTCTCCCAGAAAATTCCCATTTCATTAAGCTTTCTTTATGAAATCCTCCCACCCCAGCCTGGATGACCAGCTTTCTGTTTAGCCCTAGACGGCTGGCCAAAAAGGACAATCCTCAGTAATCTGTCATCCTTCTTCTGCAAAGCGTGCCCTAGCCATCTTAACCTTTCTCTCATTACAGCCATAGAAAGTAGAATGCTATCTCAAAATTTTGATTGGACCATTCAGATAAAAAAAAAATTCTAGTTGTGGATTCCTTCCACAATTTTTTTGCATAGGCTATGATTCCACCACAAAAATAGGCAATTCCTTTAGCATACTTATATTTGAAGAAAGATATGTTTTCACTTAAGTTGTGATCCTTTTTAAGATCACAAGGGATCCCAATGTGCAGCAAATATTTTCAGAAAATCCCCCCCCCCCCCAATGAAAATATTCTCCCACATAAATTTTGTCTATTAGAATTTTATTAAGAACTTAAATGTTCTGGTTTTTCAGCCATGGGGGTATTTTCCAGGGGTAAATACCCCCACCCCCCAAACGAAAAATATAATCATTGTTTAAACACTTTTAGAAACGCTTAGGCCTATTACCCTATTCATAAAAATAAAGCAATATGGAGCAACCTCCCTCACATAATAGGCTAATTTATGTTTGTTTTAAATTATAATGAACTCTTGACCAGAAGGATAAGAATTTGAAGTTGGGTTTTCCTGTTTTGAAGTGTGTTCAAATAGTCGATAACAAAATAACCATGAGAAGGTTATGATTTAGTGGATGCTCTTGGGCTTTTGCAATAGATAGATTTTTATATATCTATGCAATATCCAATAGGTCATTGGATCTCAAATTACAATTTAAAAGTATATTGAATTTTCAGTCAAAGCGCAGTTACAGTGGGCGTCAGCCCTGCTCCTCTTATTTTCTGCTCCTTTTACGTTTCATTTATTTGTTGATGGGGATTTATTTCAGTGTTACGCCTTAAAAATCATCTGACTATATTTCTGCTCATCTTTGGTTTAATTTAGCTCTTTTACTTTTCTGTGAAAACTTTTTTTTTTAACGAACCTTTAAAATGAATTCTAATAAATAGCTGTTTATGCTTCATCAGGTTATAAAATTCCATTAAGTGATTCAGTTAACGACCATTGTATAACCTTTGATACTCAGTTAAAGTTAAAAAAGCATAAATCTAAAGGTAAAAATTACACATTTTCTAGTGAATTCAATCATGAATACACTCGAAAATATGATTGAATTATTTGATTTCATTCAAAATACGGATTACATGTTTTCCTACACAATCAATCTTTAAAATCACATGACCACTTACAAGTCCCTAGTTTATCCCATCCTTGGATGCGGCATCTCTGTTTGGTATCCCATGAATAGCTTTGACCATTCACACATTAAAGAGTTCATAGTGCAAATTCCAAGTAAGAAGTGACTTGCCAGAATAGTAACCAAAACAGTTAAAAAAGGAATTTTGATAACAATAGCTGCATCAAAGAATCGGTTTTTTGCGCTGATTTCAAATATGCAAAATTCATTAAATTTAATGTTAACCATCAAAAACTATGTGCATACGAAAATTTGCCTCATTTTCAGAAAAGAGAAGAAAACACCTAAACCATCAAGGGATTCTAATGAAAATCACGCCATCAGATTCAGCATATTAGAAAACCTTGCTGTAAATAATTTTTTAAGAATTAAATGTAATAATATGACTGTCTATACTTTATTGGGTTGTAATGTTCCATTCAGTGATGCAGTTAGGAATCTTGGCAAACCCTTTAATACCCGGTCAAAGTATAAAAAGCATACATCTCAGATGGTAAAAATTGCATATTTTTGTCCTTCTAAAAATAACAATCTTGAAAATTCTATGATCCCTTTCAAGTCCTTAGTTTATCCTATCATTGGATACGGCACCTCTTTTTGGTATCCCATGAATAGCTTTGGCCAATCATACACAAACAACAGACATGCTACCATGACGGTTCCACATCTTTCCCAGCTTATTTATGAGCAATGCTTGAGAGGTATAAAGGTGTTAATGAGTTGTTAGTATTAGTATTAGTTAGTATTGAATGATATAAGAGTATAGCCTATGGATGACATATTCATTTAATGTTGAGGAATTCGATTTACTATAACATTAATATTAATATACGTCTTCTTTTATTTTATAATTGCCTCAGTAGATTTGTAGGCATTGTTTTGTGCCTTTTTCATATTTTTTTTGGCACCAAGCCTTTGGTTTACTGCTGTTTCTTTTTTTTATAAATAATAATAAATGCACCCTTCTTTACTTTAACAAACAACCACACTAAAGAGTAACTCCTCCAACTAACCGCAAGAAATGACTTTTAACGGTCCGAACTATCAGCTTTTGGCTGTTTTCGCCACCAGCGCCATTTTTTATCTTATTTTATATAAGTATAATCGGTAAACGCCCGTAACTCCAAGCAATTCATAAATCTAGAAGGTATTACATGATTTTATTACCAGAAGCAAATATACAACTTTAGAGCACTTTTAAAACCCTAGTCAGTTGGTTTCCAATCATAAGAGGAAGTAAACGCTTTAATCTTTTTGTTTTTATCCCTGATGATAAATCTGTATGTCATAGAGTGTCAAGAGACTGTACACAGTCAATAGCTTCCATCAAGAGTTGGGGAGTTGTAACAGAGTTATATATATATATATATATATATATATATATATATATATATATATATATATATGTATATATATATATATATATATATATATATATATATATATATATATATATATCTATATATATAAAAATAAGTTGTCTGTGTGTGGATCTGTGTGTGGATCAGGTGACGTCATGTTTGTCCGCATATGACGTCTGAATTATTTCACACTAATACAAAAGAAAAAAAAAACTAAAAAAGGTAAAAACTACAAAAAAAACTAAAAAGAAAAAAAACTAAAAAAGCTAAAAAACTAAAAAAAACTAAAAAAAGGCAAAAATCTAATAACTAAAAAAAAACTGAAAAAAATAAAAAAAGGCAAAAACTACAAAAAAAATAAAAACTAATAAAAAAACTAAAAAAGCTAAAAAACTAAAAAAACTATAAAAAAAACTAAAAAAAGGTAAAAAACTAAAAAAAACTAAAAACTAAAAAAGAAAAAAACTAAAAAAAAGGAAAAAACTGAAAAATAAAAGAGAAAAAGAAAACTAAAAAAATATGAATAAATATATATAAAAATAAGTTGTTTGTGGGTTATGTCTGTCTGTCTGTCTGTCGAGTGACGTCGTGTTTGTCCGCATATGACGTCTGAATTATTTCACACTAATACAAAAGAAGAAAAAAAAACTAAAAAAGGTAAAAACTACAAAAAAAAACTAAAAAGAAAAAAAACTAAAAAAGCTAAAAACTAAAAAAAACTAAAAAAAGGTAAAAAACTAAAAACTAAAAAAAACTGAAAAAACTAAAAAAAGGCAAAAACTAAAAAAAAACTAAAAACTAATAAAAAAACTAAAAAAGCTAAAAAACTAAAAAAACTAAAAAAACTAAAAAAAGGTAAAAAACAAAAAAAAACTAAAAACTAAAAAAGAAAAAACTAAAAAAAAAGGAAAAAACTGAAAAATAAGAGAAAAAGAAAACTAAAAAAATATTAATAAATATAAAAAATATAAATATAAATATAATATAAATTAGCAATCAACAAAGCACCGAGACACAAATGACGACCGGGACACAGGGAGTATAAATGACGACCAGGACATAAGTAAAAAAAAAACTAAAAAAACTAAAAAAATGGTAAAAACTACAAAAAAACTAAAAACTAATAAAAAAACTAAAAAATCTAAAAATCTAAATAAACTAAAAAAGAAAAAAAAGAAAAAAGGAAAAAAATAAAGGAGAAAACAAAACTAAAAAACGAATGTATATACAGACCGGGACACCGGGATACAAATGACGACCGGGACACAGGGAATATAAATGACGACCGGGACACAGGGACACAACTACAATGGGGACGCCGGGGGGCACAGGGGGATATAAATGACGACCGGGACACAAGGAATATAAATGACGCCCGGGACACTCAAAGAGAAATCACAGACTGGAACACCGGGACACAAATGACGACCGGGACACAGGGAATATAAATGACGACCGGGACACAGGGACATAACTACAAAGGGGACGCCGGGGTGCACAGGGGGATATATAAATGACGATGGCGACTCAGGGAATGGTCGATTAGCAATCACCATCAACAAAGCTCAAGGGCAATCATTAGAATCATGAGGTATAGATCTGAATACGGATTGTTTTCCCATGGACCATTATATGTTGCATGTTCAAGAGTCGGTAAACCTGACAATCTATTTATATGCACAGACAATGGGACAGCAAAGAATGTTGTATATTCGCAAGTTTTACGTAGTTAAAAACATATATATATATATATATATATATATATATATATATATATATATATATATATATATATATATATATATATATATATATATATATATATATATATATATATATATATATATATATATATATCTATATATATCACAGGTGGGACATAGGGACACAACTACAATGGCGCGTAACTAATATGGCGCGTAACGACTTACGCGCGCGGGGGGGCTTGGGGGGCGCGAAGCGCCCCCACCAACTAGGTGTTGGGGTGGCGCGAAGCGCCACCCCAACAGCTAGTATATATATATATATATATATATATATATATATATATATATATATATATATATATATATATATACATGTATTGCTGTGTCAACTGGCTGGTGCATCAAATTTTTCCTGATTTTTGTAAAAAAATCTTATTTCAAAAATAAAGCCTGGGTAAGCCCAAGTGTACAATATATTTTGTTTGTATGAAAAGCAATAGTTGATTTCAGAATATACCAAAGACCTGAGAGAGATAAAAAAAAATCGAGTAAATTGCAGCAACTAGTTTGTAAGAGCATTTTAACACATTCCCCACATTGAAATGCACATGGAAGAATAAAGAAAGATTACAGATTATTGGTATCATATCACTAATACAAAGAGGGTGTGTCTCCTCTAGTTAGAATTGGTTTAAAGCACAGGCTGAGTAAATTGTGAGTGTTTAGACTAAAATCTATGCTGTTCTAGGCTCTGGTGAGTCCCTCTGCTTTCCTTTTCAAACATCCTATGTTAATCAAAATTGGCCATGTTTTTTTTGTCATTTTCTGTGAAATGATTTCTGAATATTCTCTGAAAACTTAGTCAGACACCTATTTCGCAAAACGTTATTTTTGAAATTATTTCAGAAACTTTCTCATTATTTTCTTAACTTCTCTTGAGCTTACCCAGGTAAACCCATACAAAAAAAAGGGTTAAAAATATCTATAATTTTTCAGGTGCTCAAATATCAGAATCTGATGTATTTTTTGACGCTTTAGAAGACAGAGCGGAGTTAGGACCCAAATGTACAATTTGCAAGTAAGTAGCCAAACCTATATCCCCCTCGTTTAGATTGTCTCTAGAGCCATTTTTACTGGAAGTCAAACCATATAGAAAATTTATTACCTAGTTCTTTAGTTAATAGAGCCCTGCAGGGGATACATGATGTATATAGTTTTATTGTTTAAATTTAGCCTATATTGTTCAAATTTTTATTGTAAGATTTTTGATTATTGCTTTTGTTTTTTAAATGTTTGGATTTATTTTAGAAATCGGCTTTTTTTTCAAATTCTGGCTCTTGTGAGCTTCTGCGTGCATGGCTGTCATAATTAGTTGGCGTCTGAAGAATATGCCCTTCCAATGGACACACTGCATGCTATAAACACATCACAACATATCCCTTTTTATTCCCCTGTCTTTCCCAGCTTCAGCACCTCTATCAGCATAAATTATCCTTGATTGTGATAAAATTTGATGCCTAAGTAATGGTGCAGTACTGAACAGTTAAAAAAGTCATATCATACTGTTCACAACCCTTTATGTCATATCAACACTGAAGGCAACATTTTATCTGCTTTGTCTTTATCAAACATTTGTCCTATACCATAACATTGGTATTCTCCCTTTTGAGTTGGCTCTGTTAAAGCTTAACATCAAAGTGGCTTGGGACATATTGGAAATAAGTTCTTATCCCTCTTGAAGCAAGATTATCAATAATCCTGAGACAATGAAATGTATCCATATCCATCATATTCTGAGAAGCTGAAGAAAGAAGCTCTAGGCTTGATAAAGAGTCAGAATAAAATATATTATCTTGTAAACTAACAATCGTAAATTCATTATTCATGACGTACTCTAATTAGTTAAGCAGACATTAGTTAACGCGTTGTCGTGCAATCTCTCACCCAAAGCAATACTTGTCACCACGTTCCACTTGCCATTGAGAATGTTGCGAGAGGGCTCATTCTAACGGAAATTAAAAGTTCTGGTGCCCCTTTTAAGTGACCAAAAATTGGAGGGTACGTAGGCCCCCTCCCATGCCCATATTTTCCCAAAGTCACCACATCAAAATTCTGAGATTTATTCACCATAGTCGAAAAACCTAATAACTATGTCTTTGGGGACGACTTACTCCCCCACAGTCCCCATGGGAGGGGCTGCCAGTTACAAACTTTGACCTGTGATTACATATAGTAATGGTTATTGGGAAGTGTACAGACGTTTTCAGGGGATTTTTTGGTTTGGTAGGGGGGGGGAGAAGTTGAGGGGGGGTTACGTAGGATGATCTTTCTATGGAGGAATTTGTCATGGGGGAAGAGAAATTCAATGAAGGGGGGAGAATTTTCTAGCATTATTTAAGAAAAAACTCTGAACAAATAAATATTAAAAGTTTTTTCAACACATATGAGGGGTTCACCTCCTCGTAATACCTCGCTCTTTAAGCTAAAATATTTTTAGTAATTTCAACTATTCTACGGCCTTTGTGATTCAGGGGTCATTCTTAAGGAATTGGGACAAAATTTTAGCTTTAGTGTAAAGAGTGAGGTATTGATGAGAGGGTGAACACCTCATATGCGCAATAAAACATACGAATATAGAAGTTCGTTTTGTAAGTTAATTCGTAAGTTACATATATTTTCTACTAATGAAAACGTTCGTAAAAAGTTAAAAGTTCTAGTTGCCTTTTTAAGTAATCAAAAAATTTGAGGGAAACTAGGCCTCCTTCCTTGCTCCTTTTTTTCTCAAAATCTTTCGATTAAAATAATGAGAAAGCCATTTAGCCCAAAAAAAAAATATGCAAATTTCGTTTTAATTATTTATGTGCGGGGAGCCAAGATCAAAACATGCATTAATTCAAAAACGTCCAGAAATTAAATAAAAAAAACGACAAGTTTTTTAACTTGAAGTAAGGAGCGACATTAAAACTTAAAACGAAGAGGAATTACTCCGTATATGAAAGAGGCTTTTCCTCCTCAACGCCCCGCTTTTTACGCTTAAGTTTTTTATTGTTCTAAAAGCAGAGTTAAGAGAAAGAGTCAAACTTTAGTGTAAAGGATGGGGTGTTGAGGAGGAAAATCCCCTTTCATATACGGAGTAATTTCTGTCTGATTTAAGTTTTAATGTCGCTCGTTACTTTCAGTTAAAAAAAATATTTTTCATTTTCACTTCGAGGTAAGTTAGGACGATGAAATTTGGCAGGCGTATCAGGGACCGGATCATATTAAATTACAAATAGTCGTCTTTCTTATTTGACTACCAGGGGGGGGGGGGCAGTTAATTCGGAAAAAAATGAAGTATTTTTAACTTACGAACGGGTGATGGGATACTAATGAAATTTGATGTTTGGAAGGATATTGTGTTCCAGAGCTCATGTTTTAAATCCCAACCGGATCCGGTGACATTGGGGAAGTTGGAGGGGGGGCTAAAATCTTTGAAAACGCTTAGAGTGGAGGGATCGGGATGAAACTTGGTGGAAAAAATAAGCAGAAGTCCTATATACGTGATTAGCATAACTGGAACGGATCTGCTCTGTTTAGGGGAGTTGGGGGGGGGGGGGTAATTCTGAAAAATTAGAAAAAAATTAGGTATTTTTAACTTACAAAGAAGCGATCGGATATTAATGAAATTTGAAATTTCGGAGGATGTCGCGTCTCAGAGCTCTTACTTTAAATCCCGACTGGATCCGGTGACATTGGGGGGAATTGAGGGGGGAACCTAAAATCTTGGAAAATCTTTAGAGTGAAGGGATCAGGATGAAACTTTGTGGGAAGAACAAGCACAAGTTCTAGATACGTGATTGACATAACCGGAATGGATCTGCTCTCTTTGGGGGAGCTGGGGGTGGGGGTAATTCTGAAAAATTTGAAAATTGAGGTATTTTTAACTTACGAAAAAGTGGTCGGATCTGAATGAAATTTGATGTTTGCAAGGATATCATGTCTCAGAACTCTTATTTTGAATCCTGACCGGATCCGGTGAAGGGAAAGTTGGGGGGGGGGGTGGAACCTAAAATCTTTGAAAATGCTTAGAGTGGAGGGATCGGGATGAAATTTGGTGGGGAAAATAAGCACAATTCCTAATACGGGATTGACATAATCGGAACGGATCTGCTCTCTTTGGGGAAGCTGGGGGGGGGTTAATTCTAAAAAATAGAAAAAATGAGGTATTTTTAACTTACGAAAGAGTGATTGCATCTTAAAGAAATTTCATATTTAGAAGGACCTCGAAACTCAGACCTCTTATTTTAAATTTAAATTCAGCTCTTGACTCTGGTTTGATACCTGTTGCTCTTTTTCTTGATGTTCGAAAAGCGTTTGACTCATTAACACACAAGATTCTCCTTTTGAAACTGTCCCATATTGGTATAAGAGGGATTGCTTATTCATGGTTTCTATAATATGTATCTGGTCGAGTCATGTCGGTTCATCCGGACTTTTCTAATCCTTCTGGAATAGAGTTTGGTGTTCAACAAGGATCTGTCATTGGGCTGATACTCTTTTTAATCTACGTCAATGACTTTATTAATGCGGTTAAAAATCAAAACCTACCATTTGCTGTCGTCTTTGTCAACCAGTATCCGTCACTAGCTGTGACAAGAGTTTGTCCTTACCGGATACACTTATTGCTTTTGCTGATGACAGTACTCTTGGCACAACTGGTAGAACTGAGTCTGATCTTCGTTCAAGGATGATAGCCCTTTTTGAAAGAGTTATCCAGTGGTTTGATGTAAATTATCTTGCCTTAAGTGTCGGAAAGTCATGTTTTCTCATTTTCTCCAGAATCTCAAAGGCTTGTCCTGACTTAAATGAATCAATGTATCAAGAGGTTCTCTAAGTAGACCTAAGGATCGTTACGTTCGATTCCTAGGCATCTTGCTTGAAGAAAATCTTTCGTTCAAGCATCATATTGACCTGATTAAAATGAAAATCTCCAGGAGTCTCGGAATCCTTTGAAAGCTCAAATACATATTTCCAGGGTCGATTCTTAAAATCTTGTTCTGCAGCCTAGTTCAGTCTTATGTTTCATATTGTTCTGTTGTTTGGATGTCAACTTTTCCCTCGTCTCTGAAGCCACTTTCAAACCTATATGACAAAGCAAAGACTCTTATTCAGGAAACTAACCGATTTTCACTTAAATCCTTGCTTGATTTGAAATCTCTATTTTCTTTCTTGTTCTTCTTTCATTTTTTTACAGTTGCACGGCCATCTTCCTGCTGTCCTATGTAATAATATATCTTTTGTTTCTGATCAATCGACTTATCATCTCCGCACTTCCACTTCCACTCCGCACAATTTACTGGTTTTTCACACACCGTCTGTGAGGTCTGACTTCAACCCTCTGACAGCTTGCAACAGGATCTGGAACACGCTCCCAGAGTTCGTACGAAGCTGCCACTCGTTTGGTGCGTTCAAAAATTATATTAGAGATTTTCTAGGTAGTAAATAAATTTTTTTTTGTCTCTTATTTTATGTTCCGGTTTCCCTTGGAGTTGATGTCTCTGGATTGAGTTGGATATTTAATTGAGTTTGTGAAATCGTGGGCTACCCCCTGCCTAGCTTGTCATTTTTTGGGGATTATTAAGGTGTTATATCTATAAGCATAATATACATTTATGTCTATAAAAGTTACAATAGGGATAAAATCCTTTGAATAGAAAGTGATTAAATATATATATATATATATATATATATATATATATATAGTACCGAAAACCTGGCGGCAAAGCCGCTGTTCCTTGATATGGCTACGCTGTAGGATTATATATATCAGTTCTTATTATTGCTTGTCTTGTAACCCTAGACAAGACAATGACTAGACTAGACTAGACAATATGATTTGTTATTTGAAATAATTTTGTTAATTAAATGTTTGAGAAAAACGAACCGGATCTCTTTTAAATCACTTTACTCAAAATAACAAAGAATTTAAACTAAAATATTGTAGACGAAAACATACTTTTAGCAAAAATGTAAATTAAAATATGTGTACATTTAGGGTCTCTACAGGATAGGCTCCGACGTTTAGAAAACTAGAGATTTCACAAATGATCCATAAGAATAAAAATCCTTCTCCGCTTCTTCCCCAGATTTTTATGCTTGTAGCTCTTATAAATAAAAAGTGGTTGCAATACAAATTGGCAGCTAATGGAACCCTTAAGTGCTCCGGAGGTTTTTCCAACCCTGGAGGCATTATTATATGATATTTGAAAAATTTTGAAAAAAATGGCTATCTAAACATTTTGATAGGATGTATTTAGGCAAGAGGGTGTTGGGGGAGGGGTTACTTGCTCTTTGATCGCTTTGACTTCAGTTTGATTCGTTTACATTATTTTACCCAGAAACATATTTTCAGGGAAGTGCTCCAAATACATTTAGATTCAAAAAGCTGATTTTATCTCCATCTTTTATCTCCAATCGATTAACGTCCTTCTTCTTTTCTAGGTTGAAAAATTAGAGAGCTGAGCAGTAAATTTCGATCCTAAATCTGTGCGGGCTGTAGTTCTGTTGCCGTCTTTTTGTGTGATGGCATTTATTTTCACAGAAAAAGGCGTTGCAGCAGACGTAGCTTCTTGTAATTATAAAGGGTAAATAAAAAACCAAGGGTTCTCAACCTTAAGTAAAGTTAATTTTCAGTAAAACTGTTGTTTATTCTTTTTTATCTCCATTTTTATATTTTACAAGAAATGGAACCCTTAACATTTTTGAATCTATTATCTTTTCTGCTCATCCCTTGCTAAACGAATTTACTGCTCATCTAAGCTCTTCTACTTCTTGTATGGCCTCTTCTCAGCCAAGGAGCTGCTTCCTGAGTCAAGAAACAAACAAACAAAAAAGAATCACAGACATTTTATTTTCTGTTTCTTAATAAAAATTTAAAAGTTTGTTTAAACGAAACTTTCTTATTTTGTATTCTTACAGATTATCGTGTACTTACTACTTGCCGATCTTAAAGTAAGGAATTATTTAAGGAGCATTGATAAAATGATTGAGTCAATTGGAAAGGTGATCTTGCTTAAAAATCATAGTCCTCGAATGTTTTTTTTTATATTAGAAAAAGAAGGACCGCATCTTTGCGTTAAATTAATAGAATGGTAGTTACAAAATGATAAAATAGACCAGTACTTTAAGTGAGAGTGAGTTTAAAACTGGAGTGAGTTTTAAAACTGGAAAGAAGGGAGTTTAAAACTGGAAAACCGCTCAATTCTAATTGGAATATTTGTGGAAATTTAAGAATATCCTAAAACGTGCTCTTAATATTGCTAAAAAGAGACCATTAAAACAGAGTGTTGTTAAAAGTATGGCTTCAAAAGAGTAAGACCATTTAATGACTAAAAACGGGGCCAAACAAATATGTATTATAACATTAGTTAGCATTGCCTTTACTAGGAATTGATGCTATTATGTTTGAAAAACAATCCAGCTTTATCAGTCTGATATGCAGCACATTCCCGTACTGTCCTTTTAAGCACCTTTCAAATATAGAAAAAATTGTGTTCCTTTACGAGTTTGTAAATTCAAAATATTGCTTCAACAAACGAAATAGGCTACTCCAAAAATATTATTGTTCATTTAAAAAGCTTTATTTAATTGACCAATGTTTGAATGGAATAGAATCACAAGAAAAGTTTTGACCAAAAATTTATCCTTTTAGAAGATTAAATGAAATCAAAAGTCATATGTGCAATTTTCAAGAAATGTTATTTTCTTTTCTGGAATCTTGATTGTTATTGCGCCTTTCTTCTTTTTTTTTATAGATGTTTTGGGAAACCATTATGTTCGCAACACTTCACTCGGCGAAGCCGAACATAGGTTGCTGCAACACTTCACGTTGCCCATGCTACGTAGATCTACATGAGCTCCGTAGCAACGTGAGGTGTTGTAGCAGCGTTTGTTCGGCTTCGTCGAGCAAAGTGTTGCGAAAGCAACTATTTTTATATCGGCCTATTTTTGGTTTCAGTGTCTACCTTATTAATGAAGTTGTCAACCCCTTTAACCTTTCAATCTGGTACATCTCATGAAGGAATAGTTCTACCAAAAAATGGATGACTTATACTTTGATTAGCTCATAAAGAGCTATGGACTGCAGTCGAAAAAAATCTATCTGTCTTAGTTCAAAAGTTTACTTTTTTGCCATAGGCCAAGTTTCTAACGTCATCCCTTAGAAAGGAGCAAAGGATAAACTCTAAATTTCTTTAGCAATGAGAGAACTTTTAAAGTTTAAATGGCATATCTGATGCCATTTCTCTATTGCAATCCCAAGTGCGAAAAACCGAATGATAAAGTCAGCTGAAATAACGAACAGAAATGGGTAAAAACAACGGATGGCAGCACTTTCGGACCGGTGGGAAGATTTCACTTTTTGTTTCTGTAAAAAAAATTATTTGTCACTCAAAGAAGATGTATTTGCTGCGGGGCCGGGTAACTGCCGAATATATTTAACACTTATAAATTTTAGTCCATCTTCAATTTGAAACTGGTGCCTGCCTGCTTGCCTGCTAGAACGGAGCTTCCCACTCGAAAGCAGAAACAAGGTTTGATGAAACGAAGGCTTGACTGCATAACTTAGATAGTTCTCTCTGACATTGGCTATAAAACTTCACTTCACAGACTATAGGCTCTGGCTCAAGGACAAGCAAAACCATCCTTTTTGGCCCCAGGCAAGAGTTCTACGAAGCTTTCCCAAATGCGGTCATATTCATCAATCCGGCCTAAGGTCCACACTTTCTGTAAAAACTGTAGAGGTTAGACCTTCTAGGAATGTAGAGGTTAGACTTTCTAGGAATAAACTGAAGTCGGGGTGCTAGAAAAAAAACACGACAAAACTAAAGTGTTACTCTCGCAACACAAAGAATGATCTCATTGAATGGGGATTTTTCATCTCGAAGCCAAGGGCTATTTGCATAACTAAGGGCCCTTTTCCAGGGTGAAGGTACATCGCAATTGTACCTACACAATCAGGAGAGGCTCTTCAACCCTATGTGTCCGCTTTAATAACCTCAAAAATACATACTAAAAATCATACAGACCAGCCGACTCTGTTGTGATTCATTTTATCATCTGGGTAATGCTGAGGGGGTTTGCCTTCTCGATTTATGCTACTTATTGTCCATGAATGATTACGATTCAAAAGGCATACAACATGTTTATGCCAGAGTAAGACAGTGGCTGCCCTCCAGTAATATTGGTAACTAAATAAGGCCACTAGGACTTTTGATTTTCGATTAAATAAGCCCTCTCTCTATCTTTTAGAATCACTACTTTTTATATGATCACCCCTGAGGAAAACAAATCAATAAACATGCTTCCGTGATCTTTTTCTGGCAAAAAACACAAAATTTCATTTTTTTGTATATTCGACCTTGAAACCTCTGTAACAGCACTTTTATATGCTGAATCAGATGGTTTGATTTTTAATAGGATCACTTGGGGGTGGATGGGTGTCTATCCTTGAAAAACTATTCAAATTTTCTCTGGCTCATTACTTTTTATTTGTAAAACATTTGATAAAATCATAATTATAAACAATTTTTTACTCTGAAACTCTAAACTTGTCATGATTATTATTTAAATGTCCTTTTGTGCTCCTCCAAGGTTTTTTTTTCTTCTTTTTTGTAATAAGCTTTTACGTTCAAGAGAAAAAGTCAACCATTTAGGTATTCAATGCCCAAATTGATATTAATTCGGTTATCTTAATCTATGGTCGATTTTAACTTTTACTGTTGTTCCTTTTTTTCTTCGCATGTCTTTTATCTCCAATCGATTGACGTCCTTTTTCTTATCTTGGTGAGTAATTTTGGTTGAATTGAGCAGTAATTCGAACTTTCTGTGGAAGTATGCATGCTGTTGCCGTCTTTATGTGTAATAATATGAAAAAAACTTCGTTTTCTTAAAGAGTTAAAGAGGCTGCGTCCCAAAGTCGAACCTTAAAACGTACAGGAATTAGAAGAGGCAGTTGGGGGGCTGCCGCCCCCCAAACCCCCAGCTTTTAAAGACTCTTTTGTACAGGTTTTTTGTTTTTTTGCTAACCCCCCGCTCTTGGCTTGGGAAAGGCCCTCTTTTAATTAACAAAACATTGAAATGAATGAATAATGGAATAACTTCGAAAAATGTTAAACACAAGAGGACAGGAGAACCATTGCGCCGAAACTAGTAATTAGTAACAATGAAGTCCCCCCACAAAAAAAAAACTGTACAAAAGAGTCTTTAAAAGCTGGGGGTTTGGGGGGCGGCAGCCCCCCAACTGCCTCTTCTAATTCCTGTACGTTTTAAGGTTCGACTTTGGGACGCAGCCTCTTTAACTCTTTAAGAAAACGAAGTTTTTTTCATATTATTTCTGTACGTTTTTCTACAATCCATGGTGGATGTAATTTAATAATTCCTGTACTGCTCGTAGAGGAATTAGGAGAGGAAACCCCCCCCCCCCGCTTTTAAATCATTGTATAAAATAGAAAAAAAATAGATAGAATGACCGAAATGTTTCTTTTGCTCATAAGAAGCTAATATTCTGTTATCTCTCAAATGATAAGCTGTCCAGGTGTTATCAAAATTTTTTTGATGTTGTGAAAAAAAACCGCCCGTAAGGGACTTGAACCCTTGACCCGAGGATTAAAAGTCTCACGCTCTACCAACTGAGCTAATAACTTGCATGTGTGTAAATATAACTTCTCAATAGCTTTTAAAAATTTCAAATTAACATGGGCTCTTATGGAAAGAAATCCGTTAATTAAATAGCTAATGGGTGGTTTCTGGAAAACAGGGAAGGAGTTATCGGATCAAGCTGAAATTTCGCGGATAAGCTCCTGGGCCGTAGGGGACCTTAACTTGTGAATTTCAGCCCGAACGGACAACGTTAAAAGGGGTGGGGGGGGGGGGGGGGTTGGAGGGTCGAAACTTTCGGGGGGTTAAGATTTTCCTACGAAACTTTCATGGGCACTTACTCGGAGAATTCCGCATCGAATGAGTCTTCGTACACCCAGATCCGATGTCGGATGTGACCTGTAGGCGTCTAGAAAAAAAAAGTAAATGAATTTTAAGTGGCTATGCGTGGTTTCTGGAAAACAGGGAAGGAGTTATCGGATCAAGCTGAAATTTCGCGGATAAGCTCCTGGGCCCTAGGGGACCTTAACTTGTGAATTTCAGCCCGATCGCACAACGTTAAAGGGGGGCTTGGGTTGACAGGTCGAAACTTTCGGCCAGATTTTCCCCATGAAGAAAAAGTTGGAGGGGGATGAAATTTTGCAGGTTTCTTAGTTGGAGCTCGGGCTACGAAATGCATCCCTCCCCATCCGTCTGCGACCACTGGAACCGAAGATCGCTTAACATTGTCGTGTGTCGCCTCTTTATAGAGGCACGAGTGTGCCTCCTTGATAGCGTTCAGTTTTACATATAAAATTGTTGCAACAGAACAGGCTTCTTGTAGTCGTAAAATTTAAATAAAAATCAAGGGTTCTCAACATTAAATTTATTAAACTCTAAGTAAAGATGTAAAATTTTATTTTTCTCTCCCCTTTTATATTTTACAAAAAGAAGAACCCTTAACATTTTTGAAATAAAGTTCTGTTTTGGTTCAACCCTCATATAACGAATTTACTGCTCAATCATGCTCTTCACTTGACTGGCCTCTGGTCCTCTGCCAAGGAACTGCTTGCTGAGTCAACAGCTAATTCTTTTTTTTTCTGTTTAACGAAATTGAAATGATCAATAGATTATTCTTGTTTTTATTCTGCAAACTACTTGCTTTTCTTAGGCTTGAAAGTTGGATAGACCATCTAGAATCCCAGGAAATACTACCTCTCTGCGCTCATTGATTTATACTATTGAAATGAGAGAATAATAATTATAAATTAGCTAATATAATCCATTCTTTCAAATATTTGTAGCAATATACTGCGAAAACGCTGCCCTAAGCTTTAAAATATCTCTTGTCTTCATTGAAGAGCCAATTACACTAATTATTTGGGGTAGTTAAATGGAATTACTGCAACTGACAGCAATGGCCTTTTTCACTTCTTTTTATGTTTGATTTCTTTTTTCAATTTAGTCAGTTTGTTTTAAGTTTGATAAATTAGAAGATTAGATGCATGCTCGTTGGGATTTCTCAAATTTTGTTTTCGCAAAAAAATG
This sequence comes from Artemia franciscana, assembly GCF_032884065.1. Taxonomy (NCBI): domain Eukaryota; kingdom Metazoa; phylum Arthropoda; class Branchiopoda; order Anostraca; family Artemiidae; genus Artemia; species Artemia franciscana. The sequence continues at coordinate 15,378,496 of NC_088878.1, forward strand.
CTTAATTTTACCCCATCTATTGGTTTATGTGACGTAGTATGGGCATATACAGTACGTTTATGTTGACGATAGTTTTGGTTGAAAAAGAAATTTCCCAGCACGAAAAATCTATGCTTGGCTTTGAAAGCTTTGGTTATAATATTTGCAAAATGCTCATAAATTTGTCTAACCCGCCACTGTCGGTGATTATAGCGACTTATCAACGAGTGATGGCTTCAGAATGGGTAAGGTACTGTTGCAGAGCCTAGAAAAAACGCAAGTAAGTTTTTGGATGATACAGCATCTACTGCTTCTACAGAATTGCATCTCTTCTTTCAGGGTAAGAGTCATTAAGTCTTTTTTCTTTGAAAGATGTCTGCCGCCTTGGACAATATATTGCAATGATGATTGAAAACAACCTTCCTCCCCTGCGAGGAGCATAATTGAGGAGGGTATTCAATATATATTCATGCAGAATAATTTCGGAATGTTCCAGAAAAAGTGTCAGAGAAAAGTAAAGAATGATAATAAAACAGAGTTAAAAGAAACAAATTGAAGAACATAAACTTTCAGAAACACATTGTGCAACAAAGAAGAGATACATGAAGAGCAAAAAATATGCGTCAAATTAAAGTCAAAACACAGGGCCAAGTAGCTCAGACCGTACCTCTCTGGCATTGAATTATAGCTATGAGATTACAGAACGAGCTGCTTTAATAAAGGATCGAATCTCTCTAAGTTTAAGCTTTTGGGCAAAGGGGGGAATAGAAAAAAAGAAGCAATATTCAATTCAATAGCAAACTCAAGTTTTGCTTCCAACTCGTCTTTGGAACAAAGGAAAGCCGCGCAACCAATGACTTTTCAACGTGCGTGCATCAATAGCCCCTTCAATGCATTGAAATCTCTATCACTGTGTATAACTATAAAAAACCTCTTTCCCGACTAATGTTGAATGAATACACAGACCCTTAGAAATCACAGCTATGACCCTCGAATCCGAAATTTCAGCCTTAGTATGGATAACCAACTGATTTCCGTCACCTCAAGTGTGCTTCACCTAGGTTTTCGTGAAACTCACTCTACTTTGAGGGATTTCGAAACTGCAGGCTGGCTACCATTTTGCATAGTACAACTGGATATGTTGCTGGCTTTGACTGTGCAGGAGTTCGCCAAATAATAACCTTGTATCAGTTGCAAGTTCAATTTTTTAATGTAACTAGCTGTTGGAGTGGTGCTTCGCGCCACCCCAAGACCTAGCTGGTGGGGGCGCTTCGCGTCCCCCAAGCCCCCCGTGCGCGTAAGTCGTTACGCGCCATATTAGTTACGTGCCATTGTAGTTGTGTCCCTGTGTCCCACCTGTGAATATAGATATATATATATATATATATATATATATATATATATATATATATATATATATATATATATATATATATATATATATATATATATATATATATATATATATATATATATATATATATATATATATATATATATATATATATATATATATGTTTTTAACTACGTAAAACTTGCGAATATACAACATTCATCGCTGTCCCATTGTCTGTGCATATAAATAGATTGTCAGGTTTACCGACTCTTGAACATGCAGCATATAATTGTCCATGGGAAAAACAATCCGTATTCAGATCTATACCTCATGATTCTAATGATTGCCCTTGAGCTTTGTTGATGGTGATTGCTAATCGAACATTCCCTGTGTCCCCGTCGTCATTTATATATATATTATATATTTATATATAAATAAACTATTTTTGATTTTTTTTTGTAGTTTAGTTTTTTAGTTCTTTTAGTTTTTTTATTGGTTTTAAGTTTTTTTTTTGTAGTTTTTACCTTTTTTAAGCCAAGGTTCGAACCTGGAACCTCTTGAACCTGGAACATAACGCCTTACCAGCTCAGCTACATCGGCTTGAATACATTCGTTTTTGAATTGGTATATCTATCTATCTATATCTATATATATAAAAATAAGTTGTCTGTCTGTGGATCAGGTGACGTCATGTTTCTGTGTTGACTGACGTCATGAAATTAGTTGTCGTCATTTTTGCTTTGACGGTGACGTCATTCAAGATATTTAAGACATATGTTCACGTAGAAATCTATTAATGTTTAAGTTTACAATGACTGATGAACTTACCATGGCAAAAGCCGATGAAGATGCTCAAAGAGTCTATGCCAAAAAACTTGCTGCTGATAGAGAAAGTCAGAAAAGAAAGCGTGCCGAGGAATCAAAAGAACAGCAAGGAAACAGGCTTGAGGCTGATAGAGAAAGAAAGAACAGAAAGCGTGCCGAGGAATCAAAAGAACAGCAAGGAAACAGGCTTGAGGCTGATAGAGAAAGAAAGAACAGAAAGCGTGCCGAGGAATCAAAAGAACAGCAAGGAAACAGGCTTGAGGCTGATAGAGAAAAAAAGAACAGAAAGCGTGCCGAGGAACTACCAGAGCAACGCGGAAGCAGACTTGCTGCTAAAAGAGAAAGTGAAAAAAGAAGGCGTGCCGAGGAATTACAAGAACAGCAAGAAATCAGGCTTGCTGCTGATAGAGAAAGTAAGAAAAGAGAGCGTGCCGAGGAATCACAAGAACAGCAAGAAATCAGGCTTGCTGCTGATAGAGAAAGTAAGAAAAGAAAAAGTGCCGAGGAATCAGAGCAACCTGAAAGTTATAGCCTGGCATTCAGGTACAACCCAGTCGATGATTATAGCTTGAGTAGATGTGTTCAAATCGGGACAATGTCTAAAATTTGTCCCTATTGCAAGGCCTTGAAATGCAATGGTGAAACAATGGGAATGTGTTGCGCCTCAGGAAAAGTTAAACTTTCTCTATTGGCTGCACCACCAGAGCCATTGAAGACGAATGAACGCTTGCCTGAAAAATTCTAATTTATGGGCACACGTAAAAATATTAAAATTAACTACAAATATGCGTGTCCGATTGCAAAACGATGACTCTGGTCAAACATTTTCAGATCAATTGCTGACAATTGGAAACGGAAAGCTCCCAGTAGACTCAATTTCAGGACGTATACAACTACCTGCTGATTTCTGTAATTTAGTGACGTCCAAAAATGAATTGATTGAAAAAGTATTTCCGAATATTCTAAAAAATTATAAAAATAATAAATGGCTAAGTGAAAGAGCGATTCTCGCACCCAAAAATACAGACGTCCACGAAATCAACAATATTGTTTTGACCAAGATTCGAGACCAGGCAGTCCTTTACAAGTCAGCCGACACAGTTTTGGAACCAAATGAAGCGGTTAATTATCCATCTGAATTTTTAAATTCCATAGATCTTTCAGGGTTTCCACCACACGTGCTACAACTAAAAATAGGCGTACCAATAATACTTTTAAGAAATATAAACCCACCAAAGCTTTGCAATGGCACTCGACTTGCCGTAAAAAAAATAATGGAAAACCTAATAGAGGCCACAATCTTGACAGGGCCTTTTGAGGGTGAGGCTGTTCTTATTCCTCGCATTCCCATGATTCCAACGGATCTGCCTTTTCAATTTAAAAGATTGCAATTCCCAATTCGATTAGCATTTGCAATCACCATTAACAAAGCTCGAGGTCAATCATTAGAAAAATGTGGTATAGATCTTAATACTGATTGTTTTTCCCATGGACAACAAGAATGTTGTATATTCGCAATTTTTACGTAGTTTAACTCCTGCAGACGAAATGAATGCTTGCCTAAAAAATTCTAATTTATGGGCGCACGTAAAAATATTAAAATTAACTACAAATATGCGTGTCCGATTGCAAAACGATGACTCTGGTCAAACAGTAGACTCAATTTCAGGACGTATACAACTACCTGCTGATTTCTGTAATTTAGTGACGTCCAAAAATGAATTGATTGAAAAAGTATTTCCGAATATTCTAAAAAATTATAAAAATAATAAATGGCTAAGTGAAAGAGCGATTCTCGCACCCAAAAATATAGACGTCCACGAAATCAACAATATTGTTTTGACCAAGATTCGAGACCAGGCAGTCCTTTACAAGTCAGTCGACACAGTTTTGGAACCAAATGAAGCGGTTAATTATCCATCTGAATTTTTAAATTCCATAGATCCTTCAGGGTTTCCACCACACGTGCTACAACTAAAAATAGGCGTACCAATAATACTTTTAAGAAATATCAACCCACCAAAGCTTTGCAATGGCACGCGACTTGCCGTAAAAAAAACAATGGAAAACCTAATAGAGGCCACAATCTTGACAGGGCCTTATGAGGGTGAGGCTGTTCTTATTCCTCGCATTCCCATGATTCCAACGGATCTGCTTTTTCAATTTAAAAGATTGCAATTCCCAATTCAATTAGTATTTGCAATCACCATTAACAAAGCTTAAGGTCAATCATTAGAAAAATGTGGTATATATCTTAATACTGATTGTTTTTCCCATGGACAATTGTACGTTGCATGTTCGAGGGTCGGTAAACCTGACAATGTATTTATATGCAGCGACAATTGAACAGCGAAGAATGTTGTATATTCGCAAGTTTTACGCAGTTAATTTGTATTGTATCTATCTATCTATCTATCTATATAAAAACGAGTTGTGTGGATGCATGTTTGTTTGTTTGTAAAAAGAGCGTTTGCATATGACGTCATTATTAGTACATACGGCTTTGTATATGCACAGACAATGGGAAAGCCAAGAATGTTGTTTATTCGCAATTTTTACGTAGTTTGAAACACATATATAAATCTATCTATATTCACAGGTGGGACACAGGGACACAACTACAATGGCGCATAACTAATATGGCGCGTAACGACTTACGCGCGCGGGGGGGCTTGGGGGGTCGCGAAGCGCCCCACCAACTAGGTGTTGGGGTGGCGCGAAGCGCCACCCCAACAGCTAGTATATATATATAAATAAGTTCTCTGTGTGTGTGTGTCGAGTGACGTCATGTTTTTGTGTCGACTGACGTCATGTTTGTCAACTGACGTCATTATAAGGATTGAGCTGTATGCGTCATGAAGTTGTTTGTCGACTGACGTCATGTTTGTCAACTGATGAAATTACATACCAGGACACAAATGACGACCGGGACACAGGGAATATAAATGACGACCGGGAACCTCAAAGAGAAATTACAGACTGGGACACCCGGACACAAATCACGACCGGGACACAAGGAATATAAATGACGACAGGGACACAACTACAACGGGGACGCCGGGGGCACAGGCGGGATATATAAATGACGACCGGGACACAGGGATTGTTCGAATAGAAATTACAGACCGGGACACAAACGACGACCAGGACACAGGGAATATAAATGACGACCGGGACACTCAAAGAGAAATTACAGACTGGGACACCGGACACAAATGACGAACGGGACACAGGGAATATAAAAGATGAGCGGGACACATCATTAGAATAATGAGGTATAGATCTGAATACGGATTGTTTTTCTCATGGACAATTATATGTTGCATGTTCAAGAGTCGGTAAACCTGACAATATCACTAGCTGTTGGGGTGGCGCTTCGCGCCACCCCAACACCTAGTTGGTGGGGCGCTTCGCGCCCCCCCAAGCGCCCCCGCGTGCGTAAGTCGTTACGCGCCATATTAGTTATGCGCCATTGTAGTTGTGTCCCTGTGTCCCACCTGTGAATATAGATAGATTTATATATGTGTTTCAAACTACGTAAAAATTGCGAATAAACAACATTCTTGGCTTTCCCATTGTCTGTGCATATACAAAGCCGTATGTACTAATAATGACGTCATATGCAAACGCTCTTTTTACAAACAAACAAACATGCATCAACACAACTCGTTTTTATATAGATAGATAGATAGATAGATACAATACAAATTAACTGCGTAAAACTTGCGAATATACAACATTCTTCGCTGTCCAATTGTCGCTGCATATAAATACATTGTCAGGTTTACCGACCCTCGAACATGCAACGTACAATTGTCCATGGGAAAAACAATCAGTATTAAGATCTATACCACATTTTTCTAATGATTGACCTTGAGCTTTGTTAATGGTGATTGCAAATACTAATCGAATTGCAATCTTTTAAATTGAAAAAGCAGATCCGTTGGAATCATGGGAATGCGAGGAATAAGAACAGCCTCACCCTCATAAGGCCCTGTCAAGATTGTGGCCTCTACTAGGTTTTCCATTGTTTTTTTTTACGGCAAGTCGCGTGCCATTGCAAAGCTTTGGTGGTTTGATATTTCTTAAAAGTATTATTGGTACGCCTATTTTTAGTTGTAGCACGTGTGGTGGAAACCCTGAAGGATCTATGGAATTTAAAAATTCAGATGGATAATTAACCGCTTCATTTGGTTCCAAAACTGTGTCGACTGACTTGTAAAGGACTGCCTGGTCTCGAATCTTGGTCAAAACAATATTGTTGATTTCGTGGACGTCTTTATTTTTGGGTGCGAGAATCGCTCTTTCACTTAGCCATTTATTATTTTTATAATTTTTTAGAATATTCGGAAATACTTTTTCAATCAATTCACTTTTGGACGTCACTAAATTACAGAAATCAGCAGGTAGTTGTATACGTCCTGAAATTGAGTCTATTGTTTGACCAGAGTCATCGTTTTGCAATCGGACACGCATGTTTGTAGTTAATTTTAATATTTTTACGTGTGCCCATAAATTAGAATTTTTTAGGCAAGCATTCATTTCGTCTGCAGGAGTTAAACTACGTAAAAATTGCGAATATACAACATTCTTGGCTTTCCCATTGTCTCTGCATATACAAAGCCGTATGTACTAATAATGACATCATATGCAAACGCTCTTTTTACAAACAAACAAACATGCATACACACAACTCGTTTTTATATAGATAGATAGATAGATAGATACAATACAAATTAACTGCGTAAAACTTGCGAATATACAACATTCTTCGCTGTCCAATTGTCGCTGCATATAAATAGATTGTCAGGTTTACCGACCCTCGAACATGCAACGTACAATTGTCCATGGGAAAAACAATCAGTATTAAGATCTATACCACATTTTTCTAATGATTGACCTTGAGCTTTGTTAATGGTGATTGCAAATGCTAATCGAACTGGGAATTGCAATCTTTTAAATTGAAAAGGCAGATCCGTTGGAATCATGGGAATGCGAGGAATAAGAACAGCCTCACCCTCAAAAGGCCCTGTCAAGATTGTGGCCTGTATTAGGTTTTCCATTATTTTTTTTACGGCAAGTCGAGTGCCATTGCAAAGCTTTGGTGGGTTTATATTTCTTAAAAGTATTATTGGTACGCCTATTTTTAGTTGTAGCACGTGTGGTGGAAACCCTGAAAGATCTATGGAATTTAAAAATTCAGATGGATAATTAACCGCTTCATTTGGTTCCAAAACTGTGTCGACTGACTTGTAAAGGACTGCCTGGTCTCGAATCTTGGTCAAAACAATATTGTTGATTTCGTAGACGTCTATATTTTTGGGTGCGAGAATCGCTCTTTCACTTAGCCATTTATTATTTTTATAATTTTTTAGAATATTCGGAAATACTTTTTCAATCAATTCATTTTTGGACGTCACTAAATTACAGAAATCAGCAGGTAGTTGTATACGTCCTGAAATTGAGTCTACTGGGAGCTTTCCGTTTCCAACTGTCAGCAATTGATCTGAAAATGTTTGACCAGAGTCATCGTTTTGCAATCAGACACGCATATTTGTAGTTAATTTTAATATTTTTACGTGTGCCCATAAATTAGAATTTTTCAGGCAAGCATTCATTCGTCTTCAATGGCTCTGGTGGTGCAGCCAATAGAGGAAGTTTAACTTTTCCTGAGGCGCAACACATTCCCATTGTTTCACCATTGCATTTCAAGGCCTTGCAATAGGGACAAATTTTAGACATTGTCCCGTTTTGAACACATCTACTCAAGCTATAATCATCGACTGGGTTGTACCTGAATGCCAGGCGATAACTTTCAGGTTGCTCTGATTCCTCGGCATGCTTTCTTTTCTTACTTTCTCTATCAGCAGCAAGCCTGATTTCTTGCTGTTCTTGTAATTCCTCGGCACGCCTTCTTTTTTCACTTTCTCTTTTAGCAGCAAGTCTGCTTCCGCGTTGCTCTGGTAGTTCATCGGCACGCTTTCTGTTCTTTTTTTCTCTATCAGCCTCAAGCCTGTTTCCTTGCTGTTCTTTTGATTCCTCGGCACGCTTTCTGTTCTTTCTTTCTCTATCAGCCTCAAGCCTGTTTCCTTGCTGTTCTTTTGACTCCTCGGCACGCTTTCTGTTCTTTCTTTCTCTATCAGCCTCAAGCCTGTTTCCTTGCTGTTCTTTTGATTCCTCGGCACTTTTTCTTTTCTGACTTTCTCTATCAGCAGCAAGTTTTTTGGCATAGACTCTTTGAGCATCTTCATCGGCTTTTGCCATGGTAAGTTCATCAGTCATTGTAAACTTAAACATTAATAGATTTCTACGTGAACATATGTCTTAAATATCTTGAATGACGTCACCGTCAAAGCAAAAATGACGACAACTAATTTCATGACGTCAGTCAACACAGAAACATGACGTCACCTGATCCACAGACAGACAACTTATTTTTATATATATAGATATATATATATATATATATATATATATATATATATATATATATATATATATATATATATATATATATATATATATATATATATATATATATATATATATATATATATATATATATATATATATATCTTTTTATATCTTTTATATATATATATATATCTTTTTATATCTTTTATATATATATATATATATATATCTTTTTAACTACGTAAAACATGCGAATATACAACATTCTTCGCTGTCCCATTGTCTTTGCATATAAATAGATTGTCAGGTTTACTGACTCTTGAACATGCAACGTATAATTGTCCATGGGAAAAACAATCCGTATTCAGATCTATACCTCATTATTCTAATGATGTGTCCCTGTGTCCCGGTCGTCATTTATATTCCCTGTGTCCCGGTCGTCATTTGTGTCCCGGTATCCCAGTTTGTAATTTCTCTTTGAGTGTCCCGGTCGTCATTTATATTCCCAGTGTCCCGGTCGTCATTTGTGTCCCGGTCTGTAATTTCTATTCGAACAATCTCTGTATCCCGGTCGTCATTTATATATCCGGCCTGTGCCCCCGGCGTCCCCGTTGTAGTTATGTCCCTATGTCCCGGTCGTCATTTATATATCCGGCCTGTGCCCCCGGCGTCCCCGTTGTAGTTATGTCCCTATGTCCCGGTCGTCATTTATATTCCCTGTGTCCCGGTCGTGCTTTGTGTCCGGGTGTCCCAGTCTGTAATTTCTCTTTGAGGATCCCGGTCGTCATTTATATTCCCTGTGTCCCGGTCGTCATTTGTGTCCCGGTATGTAATTTCATCAGTTGACAAACGTAACGTCAGTCGAAAAACAACTTCATGACGCATACAGCTCAATCCTTATAATGACGTCAGTCGACAAATATGACGTCAGTCGACACACAAACATGACGTCACTCGACAAACACACACACACACGCACAGACAACTTATTTTTATATATATAGATATATATCTATCTCTATTCACAGGTGGGACACAGGGACACAACTACAATGGCGCGTAACAACTTACGCCCACGGGGGCGTGAAGCGCCACCCCAACAGCTAGTCTATATATATAAAAATAAGTTGTCTGTGTGTGTGTGTCGAGTGACGTCATGTTTTTGTGTCGACTGACGTCATGTTTGTTTATTGACGAAATTACACATTGGGACACAAATGACGACCGGGACATCTATATATATAAAAATAAGTTGTCTGTGTGTCGAGCGACGTCATGTTTGTGTGTCGACTGACGTCATGTTCGTTGATTGACGAAATTACACACCGGGACATCGGGACACAAATGACGACTGGGACACCGGGACATAGGGAATATAAATGACGACCGGGACACTCAAAGAGAAAGCGACCGGGACACAAGGAATGTTCGATTAGCAATCACCATCAACAAAGCACCGGGACACAGGGAACATATGTAAAAATAAGTTGTCTGTGTGTGTGTCGAGTGACGTCATGTTTGTGTGTCGACTGACGTCATGTTTGTTGATTGACGAAATTACACACCGGGACACAAATGACGACCGGGAATTAGGGAATATAGATGACGAGCGGGACACTCATAGAGAAAGCGACCGGGACACAAGAAATGTTCGATTAGCAATCACCATCAACAAAGCACCGGGACACAGGGAATATAAATGACGACCAGGACACTCAAAGAGAAATTACAGACCGGGACACCGGAACACAAATGACGACCGGGACAAAAATGACGACCGGAACACAGGGAATATAAATGACGACCGCGACACTCAAAGAGAAATTACAGACTGGGACACCGGGACAAAAATGACGACCGGGACACAGGGAAACAACAACAACGGGGACGCTGGGGGGCACAGGAGGATATATAAATGACGAAAGGGACACAGGGAATGTTCGATTAGCAATCACCATCAACAAAGCTCAAGGGCAATCATTAGAATAATGAGGTATGGATCTGAATACAGATAGTTTTTCCCATGGACAATTATATGTTGCATGTTCAAGAGTCGGTAAACCTGACAATCTATTTATATGCACAGACAATGGGACAGCCAAGAATGTTGTACATTCGCAAGTTTTACGTAGTTAAAAATATATATATATATATATATATATATCTATCTATATTCACAGGTGGGACACAGGGACACAACTACAATGGCGCGTAACTAATATGGCGCGTACCGACTTGCGCGCCCGGGGAAGCGCGAATCGCCCCACCAACTAGGTGTTGGCGTGGCGCTTCGCGCCACCCCAACAGCTACTAATGAAATAATTCAGACGTCATATGCAGACAAACACGACGTCACTCGACAGACAGACAGACAACTTATTCATATATATATAGATATAGATTTTTAACCACGTAAAACTTGCGAATATACAACATTCTTTGCTGTCACATTGTCTGTCCATATAAATAGACTGTCAGGTGTTCATTTATATTCCTTCTGTCCCGGTCGTCATTTGTGTCCCGGTCTGTAATTTCTCTTTGAGTGTTTTTTCTTTTGAGTTTTTTTTTTAGTTTTTTTCCTTTTTTCTTTTTTCAGTTTTCTTTTTCTTCTTTATTTTTCAGCGTCACTATGAAATACATATCGCCGAACCTTTATTTTTTTAACTAAAATCTGGTAGGCATTGATGACCTTATCCAAATTCCAAACCCAATCATCATCGCTATCATTTTCAGTTTTGATATGTTTGGACTCTCGCTGTCCAGGTGGATTTTCATCTAACTGCGCGGTTTTACGTTCTTTAGCCGCAAGCCTGTTTTCTTGCTGTTTTTGTGATTCCTCGGCACGCTTTCTTTTCTTACTTTCTTTATCAGCCGCAAGCCTGTTTTCTTGCTGTTCTTGTGATTCCTCGGCACGCTTTCTTTTCTTACTTTCTCTATCAGCCGCAAGTTTTTAGCATAGACTCTTTGAGCAGCTTCCTCGGCTGTTGCCATTGTAGGTTCTTCAGTCATTTTACAATTAAACATTTTTCCGTCCACGATCTTATTACAGTTAAAAATTTGTCTTTTAACGATTTTCCTAAATACTTTTAATGACGTCATCGTCATAACAAACATGACAACAACTAACTTCATGACGTCACTCGACAGACATAACACCCAGACAACTTATTTATATATATATATAGATACGTATAACAAATAAAATACACAGGGTCACCACAGAGAGACAGAGCTCGTGATTGTGGTGACCCCATAAATATTTACAAGATAAATATTATTAGTTGAAGATCCAATACCCAAGTCCACGGCCTACCACACAACGCAGAATGACAAAATAATTATCACAATAACAAAATAATGCAGTAAGCAAAGACTTGTTTTTCCAACTAAATGAACTAGCATGCTAACTCAGCTGTTCAATTTTAAAGCTATGAAAATTTTGGGCTTGTCTGGTACCGTTGGCACATCTGAAGGATCAAAAACACGAAATGAGGCGTTCGTCGGAGTTTCTTAGCTGCTCTCTCCCTTAAAATGTAAAAAAAAATATCAGCTATAAATCTGACAGCACCATCCTTCCCGTATGCTTGTCACCTGCACCTGTCTTATGTACATCTTTACAAATGTCAGTCTCATATTTAAGAACTTACTTGCTGAAAACTTTCGATGCAACTTTCACCACTAGCTCTCGATCAACCTTAATTTTAATTCACTTTTGAAAAAAGCTCACACAGGCGATTCATAAATTTTATTTTCCGCTGAAACAAACCAACACGTATCCTAGAATCATATTCCGAAATTCGTTCCAAGGTTAATAGCCTGGTTATGGTCAAGGCTAATGGACAAACTAAAGAATTACAATTTCTATGAAACTATCTCAGAGGACCACTTCATGTCGATGCTGAACTCTAGAAATGAACGGTGTGACCTACAATCGCCACTGAACTGAAATGGGGAAGATCGAAACATCCGCGCTATTTCAGAAGAATGAGTCTTGAACAACGTGGTCACATAGCAGCCAATCTGGAGAAGAAAACGAGCATACAACCTCAGTGTAGTTAAGAAGCAAGTCGAGGCCCTAGTGACATCCCGCAAATCAAGTGACTGTGGAGGGTTTAGGATATTATTCTTAACACAACATTAGAAGGTTGTATATTTTCTAGCTTTAAAATGGCATACCTATCATTAAATTGATTTTGATACGACCATACCATAAACGAAAACACCACATCACAACATAGAGTAACTTTAGTCACATAATGATTATAATAACAGCAATCTTTACATAAAGAAATAATTCCATTGGTGCTTTGTAGAATTTCACTAGAGTTTAACAACAAATCAATACAAAACTTATAGAATTTAACCCCACTCCGAGCCACCAACAGTTCCCTCTTTAACGAAGGTTCAAAAACTAGGTTATGGCTAGTTGTTGCTTTCATTATATTTCTTTTTGTTTGTGCGATAAGCATGTATGCAGTACCCTGTATAAAATAATAGATAATTTCAATTTTGTTTCAGTGAAATTACTAAAAAATTGAAATGTACGGAAAAGGATTCAACTATGGAAAAGCTCTTATCCATAACATGACAATATCATAACAAACACGAGCAATGTTTTACTCGGCTGGGGGGGGGGGTCAAATTCAGAACCATACCTCTTGCGCACATTTTTGCATGCATATAAATTATATTCACAGAGGTCCGTATTTTAGTGCTAATTAATAAATAAAATTCAGCCAAATTTCTTAACAGTTCTGTATTTTTTCTATTTATTTTCCCGAGGCGGCTTTATAAGCTCGACAAGTTGTAAAAAAGGGTTACGATTATTAAGTAAGGGAAAAAAAACAATAATTTACAATACACATTTATATCTTGAATAGCCTCTAGTCCTAAAAACCCCTTCGTCGCATAGGGGTGATACGAAGCCATAAACTTGGATTTATTAACTAATACCAAAGGATTAAAAAATAAAAGCATTGGGAAAAATATTACTTTGTCTGCGAACAACAGTCAGGATAGAGGAGGGAGATATTTCCCAAACATTGGACAAAAGGATTCTGACAACAAAAAGTGTCAATTTGGGGCAAAAAATGCACCTTCAAGGCAATAACTCTCCCTCCTCCTCAGACCAAAGTTCAGTCCCCTAAACATTAGTGCCGTGAGGAATTGTAATGTATTTTTATATTAGAAATTTATGAAGTGTGAAGGGCTTCGTCGCTCTTACTGACATACTCTATATTGGGGTAGTCGCTAGCAAACCGATAGCATTAGTATGCTAAAAATGTCGACTCTATTGGAGGAGAGGAAAACGATGTTTGAACAACTCGGCGCGAAAGAAAGGTAAGCGCAGGGAGAATTAACATGTTTCTCTTACCCCCTCTCACCTTTTCTTTAATCATCTTTTTTTTTGTTAGGTGAAAAATGAATATGTAAGGCGAGCAATTAAGAAGAAAACAAAATCTAGAAGATTGTTGTCATTAATATAGAGATTATACTGGAAAAGAAGGCGGTTCTCAATGGACATCATATATTATGTTCAAATCTTTCCCAGAAAAACTATTCAGTACGCCTTTAGATGATATTTTCGTATATGAAAAAAAACGTAATTTTGTTTCATGTCGTAAACTTTGAGGCAGTTAGAATACTGCAAATAAGAAATTATAATCGCTGGGCATTGGTGTACTTTCTCAGTGTTCACCATTGGAAACATCGTTCAAACAGTTCGTGGTAACGAACTGTAGTAAGGAGCGACCCGGCTCAATAGTAACCAAAACTCCTAAAAAATGGAATTTTGATACCAATACCTACATCAAAAGAATCGCATTTTAATGCTGATTTTAAATATATAAGTTTCATCAAGTTTAGTGTTACCCATCAAAAGTTACGAGCCTGAGAAAATTTGCGTTATTTTAGAAAATAGGGGGAAACGCCCCCTAGAAGTCATAGAATCTTGATGAAAATAACACCATCAGAATCAGCGTATCAGAGAACCCTACTGTAGAAGTTTCAAGCTCCTATCTACAAAAATGTGGAATTTTGTATTTTTTGCCAGAAGGCAGATCACGGATGCGTGTTTGTTTTTTTGTTTTCTTGTTTTTTTGTTGTTTTTTTTCCCCAGGGGTGATCGTATCGACCCAGTTGTCCTAGAATGTTGCAAGATGGCTCATTCTAACGGAAATGAAAAGTTCTAGTGCCCTTTTTAAGTGACCAAAAAAATTGGAGGGCACCTAGGCCCCCTCCCACGCTAATTATTTTACCAAAGTCAACGGGTCAAAATTCTGAGATATCCATTTTATTCAGCGTAGTCGAAAAACCTTATAACTATGTCTTTGGGGACGACTTACTCCCCCACAGTCCCCATGGGAGGGGCAACAAGTTACAAACTTTGACCAATGCTTACATATAGTAATGGTTATTGGGAAGTGTACAGGCGTTTTCAGGAGGATTGTTTTGGTTGGGGGAGGGGTTGAGAAGAGGCAAATATGCTGGGGGAACTTTCCATCGATAATTTGTCATGGGGGAAGAAAATCTCCATGAAGGGAGCGCAGGATTTACTAGCATTATTAAAAAAAAAACAATAAAAAAACAAATATGAAAAAGTTCTTTCAGCTGGAAGTAAGGGACAGCATTAAAACTTAAAACAAACAAAAATTATTACCCATTTGAGGGGCTCACCTCCTAATACCTCGCTCTTTACGCTAAAGTATTTTTAGTAATTTCAACTATTTATTCTACGGCTTTTGTGATTCTGGGGTCATTCTCAATGAATTGGGACAAAATTTAAGCTTTAGTGTAAAGAGCGAGGATCTGACAAGGGGGCAAACCCCCTCATATATGTAATAAAAATATGAGAATACAAAAGTTCTTTACGTAAGCTAATTTATAAGTTACGTAAATCTTTAACTAATAAAAATGTTCGTAAAAAATTAAAAGTTCTAGTTGCCTTTTTAATTAACCAAAAAATCGGAGGGCAACTAGGCTTCCTCCCCCGCTCTTTTTTTCTCAAAATCATTCGATCAAAATTGTGAGAAAGCCATTTAGCCAAAAAAAAAAAATGCAAATTTCTTTCTAATTATTCCTCTGCGGAGAGCCAAAATCAAAACATGCATTGATTCAAAAACGTTCAGAAATTAAATAAAAAAAAAACAAGTTTTTTTAACTGAAAGTAAGGAGCGACATTAAAACTTAAAACGAACAGAAATTACTTCGTATATGAAAGAGGCTGCTTCCTCATCAACGCCCCGCTCTTTACGCTAAAGTTTTTTACTGTTTTAAAAAGAAGAATTGAGAGACAGAGTCAAACTTTAGCGTAAAGAGCGGGGCGTTGATGAGGAAGCAGCCTCTTTCATATACGAAGTAATTTCTGTTCGTTTTAAGTTTTAATGTCGCTCCTTACTTTCAGTTAAAAAAACTTGTTTTTTTTTTATTTAATGAGAGTAAGCAACCAATTTGTTTTTATTAGTGTTTTCATGAAGGCGGAAATGATTTTATGCAAATTAAATATTCGCAACGGAATTTGGTTTTCCATAGTTACAAAAGTAGGATTTTTCAATGAATCCTCAAGAAATATTGTTGTTCAGTAAGGTTACCAAAATTTTCTAAAAAGGGTTGGGGGTTCTATTGACTTATATTAGGGGGATTTCTTTAGCGTTTCCATTCCCGCTATATTTTGGAATCCCTATTTTAAAAGATAAATAAGGAAACCCTGTTATTCTCCGCAACAGAGCGAACTCTGTTTCATTTTGTGTAAGCTCAAGTGCAAATTATGACAGTCTCTAAGAGTCGCAACTTAGAATTTTGTTATATTTACAGGTTCAAGAAGACTAGGTGATTTAGCGTTAGCCCACTAAATTTAGCTTTTACCCAAGCGGTAACATTGCTAACTGCATAAGATAGGACTTTACCACATGACAAAACTTAGCGACATTCTAGGGTGTACATAGCATATCAAAAACACATCCCTTTCAACATTAAGTCTATGAAAACTCGAATGAATAATATCAGCCAATGAATACATCCTTGCTGGAACCAGTAACACTAACTTATAAATATTTGAGGTAGGGGCGGGGGGGGGGGGTAAAATTATTTTTTACAATCTAGAGGGCAAAATTATATTTTTTCCAGTGAAAATATAAAATAAGCCATTTGTCAATGAAAACACCCACCCCACTATCCACATCAAATTCTTAGGAGGGGATAGAAAAATCTAGATGGTATATATCCCCCTCCAATAGAGCTGGCTGACTGAAGTATAGCATATACAGTCAGATATTTCCATACCTCTGAAGTTTAAGAATACAGGATTGGAACAGGAAGATACGGCGATCAATCTTGACTGAAACCAGGCACTAGTATAAAAGGGATTCTTAGAGATTCAAAAAGGGGGAAAGTCACAAACTGGTGGTGCAATTCCGCAATAAGCTATAGGGGTAGGGGTAGTTAAGTTATCGATATACTATCAAAATTGAAAAATAGTTCGTATAGACTTTGAAAACATACAACAAGATTGGCAAATTAATATAAGCCTGAAATTAAAGACATAATCAAGCAAGAGACATCATTTAATAGCTAAACTTATAAAGAAGAGAGAAAGCTCTAATTTTCAAAGATTAAAGTCGATTCAAAGAGCAATCAGTAAGAACAAAAGAATCTAACATTGTATCTCCCAGCAGCCAACAAAACTTAAATTAAAAGAGTTTCAGACAGTCACCGAAAAGTCCTATCACTAAAAACTCTATTCTGCAAAAATTCAAAAGCCATTATTTAAATGTTTTGCAAAACTTTGATACACCTACTTTAATTGAGCAAGGTAACATGAAAAAAAAAACGATCCATATTTTCCTATTATTAATACATAATAATGTTATAAATGAATTTTTTATCGTTTCAAGTTAATTAAAATAGCAAATATTGGAGCTTCACACCACAACATAATTATCCCGTATCTCGAATGACTTAAACCGAATTACATCTTTATGCATAGATCCATCAATGTCTTAAGAATGGGTATTTATAGATGGCAAAACATTTGTGAAAAGTATTTAGTAGTTCCAACAGCTGCTGCACCTTACTTTTAACTGAATTAGGTGTAATAAATGTAAATTGCTCACTTTTTGAGTTGATACAAAACAGACCCCTCCCCCCCCAAAAAAAAACTGTTAGTGAACATTTTATTGAATTTTGCTCATGCTCAACTTATAACCTAAAATTTTAACGTTTTATCGCAACACTGGAATCACAAAATACATGCTAAGACTTCAAAGTTCAGGTAATTCAAATTGGGATTAACTCAAACAATGCGTTTCACTACACTTTATTTTTACTGTGTATGCCATACACAATCAAAATAAAGAGTTGGATTTAGAGAATCATAGGAATTTTAAGTGATATTTCTATTAAGGTTACTCCATTCTTTTTATTTACCTATCCTGCTATGTCTTATTAGAAATATTTGAATCTATTCTTGTAGTATATATTTCTTTGTGAGTATTTTTTTTTTTTTTTTTTTTTTGTCTTCTCATCTCCATATTGAACCCTTGTGTGATTTTTTGGGCAATAAAGATATCGATTTATTGACTGACCTGAAAAATAGTCCAGTAATAAGTAAAACTTTAAGCCTGCCGTAACGCGAACTAAAACCATCTTATTTTATTTTTTTTAAGTTTAAGTATTTAGCAGAATCATAGGAGTTTTAAGTGATATTTCTATTTAGATTGCTTCATTATTTTTATCCTACTGAGCCCGATATCATCCACATTCATTACACGTTATTTATTTCTATCAGCCTGTGTACCTGATGAAAAAAAATAGTTAATCCAGTTTTCTAAAAGAAAAGAAAATTAAAAATTTGTACATTGATTACCTAACACAATACCCTAAATACGATTGAATAAATACGATTCAATAATTCTACAATTAAAATCTACCATAGTCAAGTTCAAACAGTTTATTCACAATTGGCGTTAATAATGCGAACAATTAATCTTAGTCAAAATCTCCGATATTTCGTTGTCATTGAAATGTCAATACTGCATCGTTAACTTATTCACTGAGATATGTGCGGTAGGTAGTTTCTTTAAACTATAAATGATAGCCCAAGAAAAGATATTACTCGGAGAATGTGATAAATCAGTTTACATCTTCTGTTTTGCTGGTATCCAAATTTTCGGTCCTGACTGTTCGATGATAACATCTTTGACTTTTTTTAAACTTCCTCTGGGGTATCTCCTTAAATGATTGCTGCAATAGAAGTATTTGTAAAAACTGGAGCACTAATGGCTGCACTAAAACTGGCTGCAACCAGCCTGCTACCCTTATTCCGGCACTATCCAAGTTTTTGCACAACCAAAACTACCAGAAGGCCTGAACTGCCTTTTCACCCACACCTTCTACCCTTTGCGCTACTATTGCCAGAACACGAATTTCTTTTTCATGTTTCTTATCAAGACACTGTTTTCGGTGTTTTTTTTTTAGGTTATTTGTAAGGTGTCATTGGTAACATCTACTTTCGGGTAGTTAGAAACTTTACGCAAGTCATAACTTTTCAAAATTTCCAATTTAGAATGGTTAACTGTCTCTTGTCATATTTAGACTTCGCATTTGGCATTTCCACACTTCTAAGTGAAGTGTGGGGGAGGGTAAATTTCCCGGAGAACATTTTCAATGGAGGGGAGAGGATACTTTCCCGGCATTATCTTAAAAGTGATCTGAAATTTAAAAATTAGAAGGTTTTTCAACTGAAAGCAACTTTCTACACAAATAAATTCTTAAGATAACCTCTTATGACAGTCTAAATACAAATAGTGCCTTTCGTTAGTTCGAAATTGCCAAAGTTCATCGGTGCCCCCCACCCCCCATCGCCGAATGTTAATCCTGTGTCCACCCCTGTATCTACAATATCCCAGGAGCAGTTAAGTGTAATAAGTTGAAATTTACAGGGAATCTTGAGGTGGATCTTGAATTGAATCAAAAGATACTATGTAGAGCCACGTTATTAAAAAGGTTTACAAGCAATATATCAGGAGCGTATAAGGCCATTAAGTGTAGACTTTCAGGGAATATTGTGGGGAGATGTTGAACATAATTAAAGACACTATATGAATCCAGGTTTTTAAAAGGATGTGCATGTGATATCTCAAGAACAGCTCAAGTCAACGGATCAAGTTGAAACTTTAAGGGATTGTTAAGAGAGATGCTGAATTCAATCAAAAGACAGAATCAGCATCTTAATTGTCAATAGGACATATCTCCGATTTTCTAAAATATGGAAAATTGATTTTGAATTGATTTATGTTTTAATGTTGCTTCTTACCTTCAGAGAAAAATCTGATTTGTTATTAAATTTGACCATTCTTCAAATAATGCCGGAATATCCAGCTCCCCCTCAACGGACAGACTCTCAAGGCAAGTCAATTCCAGTGAAAAATCTACCCCAGAAAATTACCATTAATATCTCTACACGTAAAATTGAGTTAGCAAAGAGAAAGTAGGACAATTAAAAAGAATGTTGAATAGGAATTCTATCAAATTCTCCCAGGCTCAAAAGTTCATCCTCTGGAAACCTCCCTCTCCATGGAAAAATTTTTCCGTTGAAAACCCCCTCAAGATTAAAATTTATCCTACCCCCAACCGAAAAATGTATGCAAACATCCCAATAACAAACACTATAGCCTATATAAACGTCGAGCGAATTTCAGAACTTAAAGGCTTTTCCCCAGAGGTAGATGGGGGTCTTGTTATTCCCAAAGGCATAGTTATTGGATTTTGAACTATGCTTAACAAAATGAATATCTTAAAATTTTGATCAAAAAACTTTGGGGGAAAAACGGCCTCGGAGGGGACTTGTTGCCCTCCTATACTTTTGGTTACTTCAAAAGGGCACTAGAATATTTAACCTCCGCTCTAATAAGCCTTCTCTTGATATCCTAGAACCATTGCATCGATATGATAAGCACTGGTTAAGAAAAAATTTATAATCACGCACCCGTGATCATTCTTCTGGAGAAAAAAAAAATCCACATTTTTGCAGATGGGAGCTCAAAATCTCTGCAACAGGATTATCTGATATTCCGAATTCGATGGGGTGATTTCCATTAAGATTACTTGACTTTTATGGGGTATTTCCCCCTTTTCAAAAATCAGGCAAATTTTCTTAGACTTTGATGGGTAACACTAAACAAAATGAATCTCACATATTCGGAATGAGCATAATAATCTGATTCTTTTTATTTATCCATTGATATCAGAATTTCCTTTTTTAGGGTTTTGGTTGTTATTGAGTCGCGTCACTCCTTACTTACAGTTCGTTACCACGAACTGTTTGATCTGTCTTGTTTAAAACGTAATAGTGTCATTTTTTTTTGTAATCAAATTACAAATTCCTAATTGTTTTTTTTATGAAAAAGGTTACTTGGTAAAAAAAAAAAAAATTCAATTCAATAATTCAATAATCAAGCATCGAATTGAATTTTATAAACTTATATTAATCACTAGTAAAGTAAGCCTATAAATTTTGAAATTATTTTTTAATTAAGTTGTTTGGGCTTGATTCTATCTAATTCTATTTATTAGATTTCTGTTATATTGTATTATTAAATTAAATATAGAATTAATATTTAACTTTTTGAAATGGCATATAGATGACTTTTAAGCAAAATTCAAAATTGATGGCCGCTTATTTAAAACAAATTAATGATAAAAAATCCTGTTAAGCTATTGAGCACAAATCTATCCTAAATTAAATTCGCTAAGCTAAATTAAAGTTTTAATTGAAAATAATAATCTTAAGTAACGAATAAGAAATGTTTATCTCTTTTATCGTTGCTTTCCTCCATAAAAAGATGGCAAAAAAAGACACCTTGATGTTCTAAAAATGTTTGGAGGGCTATTAAAAGTTGGCAAGAAAGGGTTTTTATTACAAAATCAAAATCTACGCTTGAGTGAGCCCGCTTTCAATATTAACGACTATTGATCCGATACACCCCTGGAAAATAATAAAAATCACGCGGGCTATTTGGCAATGACACAGTACTGTTTTATTAAGGGGTACACGTTATTTGAGTAATAGATATATTAAGTATTATAAGGACTCCTTTTTTCTAGGAATTCATTTCAGAAAGCAAATGATAATGAAAGAAAGCCCCTATCAGATATCCCAGCGGCCGATACTTGGTCAAGCTATTTTTAGAGCATGAAAAGGGAATGTATAGAATTAAGTTTGGAGCGAAATTGTGTTGTTCCTTATGACAGAAAAGGATTATGATTTGGTAAGAGAAGTTTCGTCAGAAGAAATTAGGAAAGTTGTCAGGAATATGAAAGGAAGGTCTGGACCAGGAACAGCTGGAATGCCAGAAATTTTGATAAAGAGGTCACTTAGTGTGATTTTGCCTGTGCCAGTTTAGATATTTAATAGAATCATTAGTAATGGAGTATGGGCTCCTACATGGAAGACATCAATAATGATACTATATTTAAAGGGGGGAGTCCTAGGGATTGTGAGAGTTATAGGCTGATAACCTTAGCTCTTATATTTAGTAAAATATTAGAAAAATTTTAAATAGCCGGTTAAACCATTGGCTAGAGGGGTTTGGAGTAATGAAAGAAGAACAGGGATGTTTTAGAAAAGGTTTAGTACTATGGATAGAGTGTTTATTTTTAGTGGATTAATTGAAAAGTATGGATCAGGGAAAAATAAGTTGTATGTAGCATTTTTGGACTTAAAAAAAGCGTTTGATAATGTTCATAGAGTTCTACTTTTTAAAAGCCTAGATGATGTGGGGCTACCTTCTTGTGTCACTTGTTTGGTTGTAAATATCTATTTTGAAACTAGTGCAATAGTAAGAGTACGTGGGTTAGGTCTTTCTAGGCCTTCCAAAGTTAAGAAAGAAGTAAAGCAGGGAAGCCCCTTGTCGCCTCGACTTTTTGGTCTTTTTATTAATGACATTGTTGAATTTTTAGCAAAAAAAATGGGCTCCAACAATGAGATTAGGTAATAAAAGCTTCTCAGTCCTGTTGTTTGCGGTAGACGCTGCTTTAGTGGCGAATTCAGCATATAATTTACATTTTTGCATATAATATATATTAAGCTACTGGATTTAACAGATGATTGTCTAAAGATAAAGTGCCTTCAGGTAAATGTTCAGAAATCAAAAGTGGTTGTAATTAACAAGAGAATGATAAATGTGAAAGTAAATTTTGGTTTAAGGAGGAGGAGATACTATTTGTGGATAAAATTAAGTATCTTGAATATATTTTTCAAAGTAATGGAAGATAGAATTCACATATAAAGGAAACATTAAACCAGAGAAAAGCAGCAATATTTATAATTTTCCGGAATAATGTAATGTGAATAAAAAAAGTTGTCGTTGTATAAAAACGCCTTTTTATCGAAATTAATGCCCATTCTACATTATGGAGCAGAGATTTGGGGGTAAAAGAAAGTGGCTAAACAAGAGAGTATTCAATTAGGGTACTTTAAGAGATTGTTTGGGCTGCTTAGAACAACTCATTCCCAGTTTTTAAATGGCGATCTAGGCATATGGGAACTGAAAAAAAAAAAAAATAAATAACAGACTATTAAATTTTGGTTGATAGTAGTCCAGTTACCGAGTGAAAGGTTGCTTAAGGGAGCCTATGAAGATTTACTCTGACAGGGAAAAAAAATCATGGCCACTAAAAGTAAAAGACATTTTAGACGAAATTGGTTTTATTTTGTTTTGAATGATGGTAGAGGACCAATGGATATTAATGCAAATTGGGAGAATCAAGATTAATATCGTACTAGAGAATCAAATGATCAAAAATAGAGTGAGGAGATAAAAAACAGAAACATTAAAGTTTTCTAAGGATGTTAAGGTGGTTTATGGCCAGGTGTTCTATCTTAAGCTGAATTTACCAACTATATATTTGTCGTTGTGGATGCAGCTCAGGGCTAACTGTCTGCCAATCAGTGCAAGATTTAAAAGATATTCTAAAGAAAGACGTTCCAAGGAAGACATATATACAGGTCATTCAACTCGTTGTTCATGGTCTTAAAAAGGGTTTCAACACTTAAAGCTCGGAATAATAAAACTGTATCATATGCGAACGATATTGTCAAACAATCTTAAATCAAATTTCCTATATTCGCGGTATAAATGAGGTAAAGGAGTATCCCTAAAATCAACCCGTGTTTACTCTGAGGACCTATACATACCACTCTAAGCATCAATCTTTTGCCCTTTATGAGAGGAATTCGGACTCATTCAATGTTTTCTGATTGCTAGGAATACGTAAATAGTTTTGTAAACAACCCTGCTTAATTAACACTAAAATTCCACTATAATTTCTCATATTTCCAGCCGCTTTTCTAGTAACTTTTTCAACTCAATAGCCTCTGAAAGTTGGCACTGAATCTTCACTGTGCCACGTCTCAATTAAAGCAATAACATTCAGGTCATGTGGATCTTGAAATATATAGTCTAACTTATTTTTTACACCTTGGATATTCCATGTAACTATACGCAAAGGGTGGACGTAACCGTACTGTCCCTATTCACTTGACAATAAAACATCACGCACTGGTAGGACGGGATCTTCAAGTTGATTTTAGTGAATTGTAATTAAAACATACCTTGTCATTTTTTTTCAGAGAACATACACACATTCTTCCGATTTTAACAATAATAAACAATACAAAACATGATTCCAACTTAGCCCAGTGACATCAACTTTCCTAGAGCACAAAAAAAGAGAAAAGAATAAGTAAAGTTTTTCAAAATTTAAACTATTAATACAATTTTTGTTGATGCACCTATCAAGCAACACTTCACCTGACTCTGAAGTCACTTTTTAGAGAACTATAACTATAAGTGTTTTAACTACAACAACTATAATTGCAGTACAACTATGAGTATTAATGTCGATTCAACAGAAAAATAAACCATAAGTTTTAAAACTAAAAAGCATTGAAAACCAGGGAATGTGTTTTGATTGGATACTTTGGCAGTATTCAGGCCAGAAATACAAAATACGACAATCAAACATCCAAATAGAAGGAATATTTTTTATTGGGATTCACCACCGTAAACCTTTTTTGCAAGTAAGCATACGCTTGTACAAACGGTATGCTAAACTTGAAACATTTCTGCAATAAAAGGGGAGCTGTAAACCTGCAAAACTCATATTGCAGCCTTAGTACAAAATCATTCCTCAGAAGGAAATGAGCTGGTAGGGGAGAGGAGGTGGATTCTCCTATCCTGTCCTTTTCATATTTATCTAAATGACCTTTTATTGAAAGTTACAACTTTTAGGCCTCATAATACAGACTTATTTCAGACTTCAGGCGTCAAAAACGGCTATCAGCCGACGATGTGTGAATAGTTCAAGATCCTTCTTCAATTCATCTCAAGTATTAGCAGATACAAAAAGTTAACATAATTTAATTCAAAATATGTTAAGAAAAAAAATTATATTTTAAAATAAAAATATTGCAAACAAATCTAGTTATGGCAAAATTCAGATAAAATGGCAAAACACTTTCTCATCTTGCATTATGTGTAAAGACAGCGATAGTGTTTATACAGTAAAGATGGAAAAATATAATATCAAAATTAAATTAGAAAGAGTGTAATTATCTAAATAAATGACATTAAAAAAGTGTAAAGGTGTAATATTCACACGTAATACGAGTTTTAATACCCTGCAATAGTTTACAACAGGGCCTCAGCCCATATTCTGTTTCCATTAATGTAAAAATATGACTGCAAAACACACAGACTGACTTTATATCCACAAGAAAAAAAGCAAACGAAAACCTTTTTCAAGGCCCAAAAAATTTCTTTACAAGTTGAGAAATGTTTTTAACCACTGTGTTTGAACTTGCCATCAGTCCACCACATTTAAATAAATTTGGAGCTTCACTCAAAATTAGCAATTAGAACCATTGAATAAACTCCAACAATGAAAGCTATAATTTCAAAAATAGACTGTTTGAAACTGGACTTTTCCATTATTTCTGGAATGACTGAAACAGTTGCGATATAAATAAACCCTCCGGCTGTGAATGGAAGAATCCAAGCAGTAGCAGCATCATCTGAAAAGCAAAAAACAATTTTAAGGAGCAGAAAACGCATCCTAGGTTAATAAAGATGGTTAATGGGAACACAGCCTAGCAATCAAACGAATTCTAAAATACGGCAAGAATCAAAAAAGCGATATTTCACTCAACATAAATCTTCCAGGAGAACAGCCAAACAGAAAAACTGGGTTTCGAGCTTGTAGGCTGCAACTAAAATGTAATTGTTTGTAAAAGAATGTTTTTAAACAGCCTAGATACAGCAACCAATTTTGAAAGTAAAAAGCTCTAATTTCATTCTATTTTTGTAAGAGAAAAAATAGGGTATCATGAATGTTCAAAAAAAATACTTACAAACCCCTTGAAAACTAAATAAGACAGGAGAAAACAGATTGAATCAATCGACAGAACTTGCTTGATTTGAAAAAGTGAAACAGAAATCTTAGTTGGCTGAAAAACATCAAATACCACCTTTTGAAATACAGCAGTCACACTGGGTCGATAGTTCCAAACTGTATTGCAGTTGTCAAGTTCTCAAAATGCTTAATTTGCTTGCTCCGTGATGCATTATGTCTCTTTTCTTACTATGGATAAATAAAAAAAAAAACAAGTTTTTTTTAGCTGAAAAACCGACATTAAAACTCAAAACGAACAGAAATTACTTCGTATATGAAAGGGGCTGCTTCCTCATCAACGCCTCGATCTTTACGCTAAAATTTGAGTCTTTCTCTCAACTCTGCTTTTTAAAACAGTAAAAAACTTTTTTTTTGATCCGTTGACTTTGGGAAAACAATTAGTGTGGGAGGGGGCCTAGGTGCCCTCCAATTTTTTTGGTCACTTAAAAAGGGCACTAGAACTTTTCATTTCCGTTAGAACGAGCCCTCTCGCAAGATTCTAGGACCACTGGGTCGATACGATCACCCTGGAAAAAAAAAAATAAATAAAACAAAAAACAAATAAGCACGCATCCGTGATCTGCTTTCTGGCAAAAAATATAAAATTCCACATTTTTGTAGATAGGAGCTTGAAACTTCTACAATAGGGTTCTCTGATACGCTGAATCTGATGGTGTGATTTTCGTCAAGATTCTGTGACTTTTAGGGGGTGTTTCCCCCTATTTTCTAAAATAAGGCAAATTTTCTCAGGCTCGCAACTTTTGATGGGTAAGACTAAACTTGATGAAACTTATATATTTAAAATCAGCATTAAAATGCGATTCTTTTGATGTAGCTATTGGTGTCAGAATTCTATTTTTTAGAGTTTTGGCTACTATTGAGCCGGGTCGCTCCTTACTACAGTTCGTTACCACGAACTGTTTGAAAACAGATAAAAATTTAAGCTTACGATTCCAAAACCGTTTCAGTTCTTACAACCGAGTTAGTTAACCAATGATCGGTAATAATATTTCAGTGTTTGCCAGATTGGGAGGGTTAGAGTTGTATTTTTATAGATTGAAGAAGAAGCCATTTTGGGTAACCTCAAAGACTAATAACAAGGTACATACACGTATATTTTTCCCTTTTTGGAAGAAGGGAGGAAGTTTGGCTGAATTTGCTGAGACAAACAAATATAGTTCATGAAAGTATTGGAAACTGAGATACAAAGATAAAATTTAATAGAGAAATGAAAATGAAAAAACGGATCTATGGCCAGTAAAGGAATACGAATTCAACCAAAATCAAACGAATGTTCTACCCGTATAAAACAAGACGTCTTCATTAAGAAAAAAACAATAAACAAATATAAAATAAAACTAAAAAATATATATAAAACTAAAAACAGACTAACTAAAATATATAATATACAATGGCTCACACATACACTTGACAGCTACCTTAACGAAACAAGAAAAGTAACTGACTTGTAACAAGCTTGATCCACTTTTACTAATAAATAACGAAGTTGAGATATTTTTTCTCCTTAAAGCCCATAGCTCAAATTTTTGGCCTAATGAAAATATTCTTTCTTTCTTTGCATGGTGTACCCCTTGTATTAAGGAAGCAATAACAGATTTTTTGCTTTTGAAGAAGCCCTTCTTATTTCAATCACCTTAGTCCCATTTCAACCATTAACGAGCTCAATAAAGATTTTCATCTTTTAGAATTTTAGAGGTATTAGCAAAATCCACAAAAATTAACATCACTATTGTGTTCATAAGAAGTTGGAATCTATTTATGGAATATGTTGGATATATAAGCTTTGGAATTTATGATGGTTTTAAGATGCAGGGACAAAAGATAATAAGACTCCGTGCATTTTTTTTTCTTAAGTTGGACAATAATATAGAATCCAATAGGTATTATTTCCTTAAGTTATATCTGAAAATAAACACTAAAATCGTCACTTCTGTGGATTAAAGTGTTTTGTAACTATGTATATAGATAGTATATAGATAGAAAACATTGTACTACACCTTCTTAACTTACTAGTAGATTTTTGGTGGTGATGTTGGGACATAAAAATATATAAAAATAATTACTGCACAATATGGTCACTATTTTTTTAATGACTGTTTCTTCATTATATCAGTGGTATCACAAAAGGTCTTACTGTGACCTATGATCTCTCTCCCTAGAGAGGCAACTAGGACCTACCTGCCTAAGTTTGATCATATCGTGCCATAATTATGTTTTAATGTATTTTACGTTGCGTTAGATGTTAGGGTTGGTAACATTTTCAAAAATGAAAAAAACAACAACAATTGGATCAAAATCGACCTTTTCACAAATGACACGCCCCCAACTAGAGTTCCATTATTCGCAAAAATTTACAACACCTATTACAACACTTGATTTCAACTTCCTCTTGATTTACATTACTTCGATAGTAAACCCAGCCTTAGCACAACTATTTTGAACAAAATTCCCGATGGGGGGATGATGTCCCATTTTTCCATCCTAACACAGCCGCCACTCCTAAATCAAGGCTCTGGATCCGTGCCTGTTCGAAATTGAGAGTAAATAAGGTGTAAGTAAATCCTTTGTAAAACAGTCATTAATACATGAAATAAATTCAACAAAATTCATAAGCAAAAAGACTGAACAGGAGAACTTAATAATAACATAGTAAATTATGAAGGAAGTAACAAAATACTGAGATTCTACAGATAGGCCAAAAGCCCCCCCCCCCCTCCCTATTCTCTTTGGTTACGTTCTTATCTTACATTTTGGACTTGCTCAAAGTACTTGGTAAAAAAAGTTGAGAAAAGCTGGTTTTCTATGTACATTTCTCTATTTAGCTAAAAGTTATCATTAATTCCTTTTGGTCATAGAAACTTCTTTAAGCTTTATTTTAATTTCATATTTTTGTTCTTATCTGTCCTTTATTCTACCGTATATTGGAATAGTTCCTTTTTTTTAGTAAATACCCGTAAACTAGAACACCCAAACAGAGGCCTATATCCTGTATATGAGAACTAAGTTGGAGGAGGGAAAAATATTAATAATAAAACGAGGATCTCGATCTTTCACGAAGAGTAATATGGCCTTGATGATTTCGTTACCAAAAAATGGGGCCAATTAAAGAACAGTGATTGAATCCTAAATCATTCACAATGTGACAGAAAATTAAACATATTTTTACCAATTCCTTCAGCAAGAAGAGAAACAACGGTGCCTGACAATGCACCAAAGGCAGTAATCAGCTGCAAGAACATGGCCTTTCTTCTAGGGCAGCCAGATTGGATAAGAATTGCAAAGTCACCGATCTCATGTGGAATTTCATGTACAAGAACCGTGGCTGTTGTAATAATACCAATTGGTCGCCCGGCAAGAAACGAAGCTCCAATTGCTAAGCCATCAGTGAAATTATGTGTAAAATCGGCTGCCAAATTCAAGAATGCCGCCACTTTTATGCTCCCTGCAAAATTAAACAGAATACACCTATACTAAAATTCGTCTTTGATAATTAATTAAAACCATTCTTCCTTGGTAATAAATTCAATTATCACTTTGTTCATGCAATAGTTCAAAATTGCCATGGCAAGTAATTCAAGGAGAGGAGCTGATTCTTCAAATTTGATTAAGTATCAAGGACAGACATTAGTCCTTGACAATTAACTCATACCAGGGACAAATATGCGTCTTTGATAATTAATTCGATAATCAGTATGTTATATAGTTTGTCTATACTGTAGCTCAAAATGCTGTGGCGAGTAATTCTAGGGCAAGAGCTGATTCTTCAAATTCGAATAAGAATCAAGGACAGAATATTTGTCCTTGACAATTAACTCAAATCAAGGACGAATATACCCCGTTGGTAATTAATTCGATAATCAGTGCGTTATGCAGTAGCTCAAAAATACCGTGGAGAGTAATTCTAGAGCAAGAGCTGATTCTTCAAGTTCAAATAAGAATCAAGGACAGAATATTTGTCATTGGCAATTAACGAATATATGTCCTAGAAAATTAGTTCAATAATCAGGGGTTTATTTCAATAATCAGGGTATTATTTACACAGCAGCTCAAAACTACGATGGTATTGTGATTTTGACAAAAACTGATTCTTCAAAATTTTCTATTTGACCAGCGTTTTGAGAAGATGATGATACTTAAATATAAAACGAACCAATCAATTCAAATTTAAAAACTAAGTGGATCATTTCTGCTGTGAAATATTCTCTAGCAGTCCTTGACTTGGCAGCTCAAGCATTTGGCTTTCATTTTACTTGACTCTTAAAATCACAGCCCTATTTTCTTATTGCAATCCAGAGGAAAGCAATTACAACCAGGTATCATTCTTTGGTTTTGTATAAAGTAAAACTATATTTTTATTTTGACTTTACCTCTTACTTTACTGAAAGGACTTAAATTCAGCAAGGTCAAATGACACCGTGACCACTACAATATCTTACAATAAATTTAAACTTTGTTTTATATAACACACTTGGCGAAAAATATAAAAATTTGGGGCAAAAACTAATAATATACATACATTTATGTTCTTGAGGGCCATTTAACACAATTTGAGCCAAAAAAGCATAAGATACTATTTATCTGGATAATGAATTAATAGTTTGCTTGTTTTTTTGTCATAGTATATGCAACAACTAGCTCAAGACTTAACACATTACAGCCTAGACAGCCTTAGGGTTCCATGAATGGTGCTTATGAACTCCTCTGATACAGATAACAAATAAAGTATTTGTTCAAATTCCCCATTTCTTAAATTTTAACTCAATTAGGCTTCAATCAATATACAACTAAGCCAAAAAGAGACTAGAAAGTAAAAGCAATGATGCTATGGTCAAACCACTTATGCCAGACTTCAAAAACCTTTTTGGCATACTAAATTCTAATGACTATAGTTACATATACATTAGAGGATGTTTTGGGGCAAATGACAAGAGATTAGTTTTGGAGAAAATTTACCTTGTTGCCCATCTGTGTCAAGTAAGACTACTATGCTTAGAATAATACTTTCTTCTTCTTTTTCAGTAGGCGGGGGCTTTTCAGTCAATAATATTCAGCCCTTTTCCTTTTGACTCACTCTGTGAGATGGACAGAGCTACGGAGCTGGTTTCTCTTACATAATTTGTATCTGCTCAGATTTCTTGTAGTATATCTTTTGATATTAGCAGTTGAATGATAAGAGAATATATATTGAGCTCTGTACTCTGTGTGCAAGTATGGTCAGAAAGACCCTTGGCTGTTAGTGGAATTTTGTGGCGTTTGAAGCATTTCACTTGTGCTTAACTTAGTCTTCTTCTTCTTCTTCGCCAGACGCGGGCTTTTCATTTGAGACTATTCAGCCCCTTTCCTTTTGATTCACTCTGTGATGGACAAGGTTACTGATTTGGTTGCTTCTTATTGATCTATAATCTGCACAGATCTCTATCAGTAGATCTTCTAATTCTAGTAGTTGAAATGTAAGAGGATAAAAGCTGATTTCTGAACTCTGTGTGCGAGTGTAGTGAGATAGACTCTTGGCTGATTGTGAAATTTTGGTGTTTGAAGCACTTTAAGAGTTTACATTGCAGAATATTCTGTGCAGACGTCAGTTCATTACATTCAAATAGGCAATGGTAATTTTTTTCATTTTTAAAATTACAAGACCTGCAAAGGGGGGCAGAGGGAATTGCTCCACTTGAATTAGGGAACTGATATGAAAACGCCTGAAAATTTAGAACATTTGAGCAAGCCCGATAAATTTTTTAGAAAGGTGCTTATTGGGGGAAAGGCGATAGGATTGGATTATTCTTATTTACCAGTACCTCTGATAATCTCCAGTGGTAAATATATGGGGATTGGTCTCCCACTTGACTGGTCAATATTTAAAGCATTTTTTTTGCAATTTCATCTGCCTTGTGGTTACCAATTATACCTGAGTGGCTTGGAGCATACTGGAGATAAGTTCTTATTCCTCTTGAGGCAAGATTATTAATTATTCTAAGACAATGAAATGTGTGTATATCTATCTTATACTGAGAAGTTGAAGAAAGCAGCTCTAGGCTTGATAAAGAGTCAGAATAAACTCTAATATTTTGCAAATCAACCATCATAAATTAATTATTCGTGAGGTACTCTAATGCCATGATTATGACGTTTCAATCAGCATACATTACAGACACATTGTCATGCAATCTCCTCCCAAAGCAATATTAAGGGTTGGGATAAACGCTACAATTGCCAATTTCTCTTTCATTGTGGACCCATCAACAAAAATTTGGAAATGGTTTTTATGTTTAATTGTGTTAAGTTCAGCAAAACTTTTCTGGATAAAAGCAATGGGGTAAGCTCTTTAGTCCACTTTGAGAAATAATTATTTATTATGGGGATTGACCAACTCCATGGGGGATTTGGGGGAATGTGGGTGCAATAGATTTTGCTGGCACTGGGAATTTCTTCTAGGTTTCTTATATTGGGTTTCTGTTTCTTATTTTTAACTCAGTTGCTTCTTCTTCTGTTTCAGCAAACGAGAGTATTTCAGTCAAGACAATTCAGCCCTTTTGCTTTTGGTTCACTCTGTGTTGCTGTGGGCTACCGAATTGGTTGCTTTTTATTTATCTTCAATCTGCTCAGATTTCTTTCACTAAATCTTTTGATTCTAGGAGTTGAAATATAAGAAAATGAACATTGATTTCTGAGCTCTAAGTGCAGGTATTGTCAGATAGACTCTTAGCTGATAGGAGATTTTGTGGTGTTTAAAGCACTTTAACGTTTACAGTGCAGGATATGCTGTGCAGACATCAGCATCTTACATTTAAATAGGCAATGGTCAATCGTTTCATTTTTAAATTACAATACCTGCAAAGAGGGGAAGATGGAATAGAGCCACTTGAATTAGGGAACTGATATGAAAACGCCTGAAAATTTAGCCTATTTGAGCCAGATCAAATTCTATGATAAATTTTAGAATGGTGCTTATTTGGGAAGGGTGATACAATTAGATTATTCTTATTTAACAATACCTCTGATAATCTCCAGTGGTATATCTCTCTGATGGGGATTGGTCTCCCACTTGGCTGGTCAATATTCAACGCATTTTTTGCAATTTCATCTGCCTGATGGTTACAAGTTATACCTGAGTGGCTTGGAACTTATTAAAGGTAAGTTCTCATGCCTCTTGAAGCAAGATTATAAATAATGCTAGGACAATGAAACGTGTCCATATACATCTTACACTGAAAAGCTGAAGACAGCAGCTATTCTGACAAAGAGTCAGAATAAAATATAATATTTTGTAAAATAGTAACCAAAGGTTGATTATTCATGGGGTGCTCGAATGCCATGATTATGGCATTTAACCCTGCAGACATTACAGACACATTATCATACATTATCTCACCCATTGCAATATTAAGGGGCAGGAGGAAAGCTCCACTTGCCACCTTCTTGTTCATTTTGGACCCATCAACAAAAATTTGGAAATGGTTTTTATATTTAATTTTACTAAGTTCAGCAAATTTTTCTAGATGAAAGCAATGGGAGTAAGTTTTTTAGTCCACTTTCAGAAATTAATGTTTATCATGGGGATTGACCAATAAATATTTGAGTATTAGACTTTACTTGTATTGGAAATTTCTTCTGGGTATTGCCATATTCATTTGCAATACCTCTATACATGGATGGATTTTTTAACCAGTTATGCAGGGTATGTGAGCTATTGGCTTTAATTTTTGTCAGATAATTCATCAAAAAAATCTTCGTCTTTCATTTATTGTTGATTATCCACTCTCAGTAAGAAAAAACTTAGTGCTTGTTGGTTTCCTAAGACCAAATATGAGACATATTACAACTTTTTGTGTTGTTTCAATTTTTTGCATCAGGGTCTTTGCAGAAGCACCATAAATAATGAGCACACAATCAATATGGGGTCTTATATGTGATTTATAAAATTAACAACCTCAAGGTGTGGATAGTAGTGTTTTTATTATTCTTATTTTTCTATTCCATTTTTTTTATTGTGTTTGTGATGTAAAGGTGAAAATTAAGTTTTTGGTCAAGCATGAGACCTAGATAATCAATTTGATTGTCATCTGGAATAATTATTCCATTTAAAGTTAGTCTTGCATTATCATTACTTTGCTTAAGGTAGAATTGGATGATTTTCGACTTGGTGGATGCAATGGGTAAATCAGAATTTTGAGAAAAATTTTCAAATTGAAAAAGCGACTTCTGCAACTTTGAATGTGCAATCTCAAAGGTGTTGCCAGTTGCCCATAACACCAACTCATCAGCATATTGTAAATTAGTGTGTGGGAGGTTTACATCCCAGAAAAATAGGGAAAAGAGGAGGCAGCTCAGGACTGCACCATGTGGAAGACCTTTGGTTATTGTAGTTTTGGGTGAGGAGGCTGAACCGACACAAATGAACTATTTTTTTTAATTTTCTACGAAAGATTTTATAAATGATACTACCTTGGGGGGTAATCCAAGACTTGCAAGTTTAGCTAAAAGAATCTGGTGGTTCACACTGCCATACGTCCCTTCAAAGTCTAGGAATGCAGCAACCAGGACATTATTTTTAGATAGGGATTCATCTATTGCATTTGTTAACAATATAAAAGCATCTGTTGAGGAGTGGTGTTACCTGAAACCAGTTTGAGCTTGAGGCATCATATTATTCTTCTCAACAAACCAAAGGAGTCAATGGTAAATCATTTTCTCCACTACTTTTCTTAGCTTTCCCTGAGATTTTTTACCCTGATTTCCAGGAGAAATCATTATTGGCCTGTAAGACTCACGGTCATATTTGCTTTTGTTTAATATTGGTAGGTGGGATGAACATTTCCAAATATTGGAGAATGTGGATGTAGCCCATGCATGATTAAAGCAATTTAGGAGTTCCTCTTTATAAGAAGGGGTGGGATTCTTTAGTTAGCCCCAATAGTTGCTCAAATTATTTTGCTTACTTTTGACTATTTCTTCCCTAACAGCTTAGAAGAATAGAATCTTTGTCCAGTCATATTATATTTTATGATATCACTTCGTAGGTATATTCATAGTATCAATGCTAATATTGTCTTTTACAATTCAAAAGGAAGAGTACAGGAGGGTTCCAGATTGGGAAGAGGGTGGGGAGGGGGGTTGGGCGTGTGTTTGTTAGAGTTAATCATACGAATGTAGAAAATATGATATCCCATAGGCCCTTGGGCCAGAAGCACCTTACACACTGCTTACATGCAGTTGTGCGTGTATTTGTTAGAGTTAATCATACGAATGTAGAAACCATGATATTCCATAGGCCTTTGGGCCAGATGCACCGTTAGACACTGCTTACATGCCCAGTCTGGGCAGTCAAAAAAAAATGAAAGACTGAAGAAAAACCATTTTGCCCATTTTGATGAATTTTCTTTCTTTCAAACTTTTTTTCACAAATTTTTAAGCTTCAGGGAACCGATTTCTCATTTACTTTTTAGAATAAGGAAGCAGAACCTCGTGGATAAAACAGGATTAGGTCAACTTAACAAGAAACACGGATATCCAGCTAAAATATTTATTTAAAATCAAAGTTTTGCAAATTGGGATAATTTTATGGTCCCATGTACTGTGAAAAACGGTTTCATCAACATGTGTATATGCAGGCACATACTCAGGAATTTATTTTAGGGGGGAGGTGAATTTGTCAAACCATCAGGAAATAAGCTAACTGTAGGAAACTCTACTAACAGTAAAAAAGACATGCTTTCAGTGATATCTTCCTCCCCCTCTTACCTACTTGCACCTATAATATATTATAAACTCTACTTCAATTCTTTATCAACTGTGCAAATAAAGCAAATAATAATTGTAGCATAAATAATAGGATTAATGGTAATATTGTACTCACTTTCTGGCTTCTCAGTATTTTCTGTGCTATCATTATTCTTTTTAGCGTCCTTTCCATTTTTGTCACTATTTTCAGTTCTATCTTTCTTAGCTGCCTTGACTTCTTGTTCCTTTTCTTCAATTTTACGCTTCTCAGAATGAGAATGAGAGTGTCCATGTCCTCCTTTTACAATATGAACACATTTTTCCACCATCAAAAACGTCAAAATACCAGATATTACCCACAATCCAACACTCATATCATGAGGTTCATGTTCATGATCATGACTATGTGAATGGCCATGTCCTGCCCCCTCCATCATTATCATTGCATGAGGAATAAGATGAAGAAATGCATCTCCTAAAAGTCCACCAGATGCAAAACTGAGTAAAACTTTCAATAATGGATGAGACTGGTCTGTATCTCCCAGTGGTAATAAAAATAAAATGATGAAAGGGACAATACTGATAAACAAAGTTGCTCCTAATGCCTCAATCCATAATGTCTTGGTATCTGAATATTTCTTTGTCTGTTTAGGTGAGATGTCACTCTCTTTAGTGCCATGGGAGTGCTTATGGACATCAATGTGATCATGGGAATGACTGTGTGGCAAATCATGGCTGTGAGCATGTAGCCCATCATGGCTATGGCTTGGGAGATGGAAATTTTCTTCTTCTAATTGTTGAGCATGGAGATTAGCATCTTTGGAATACTTAAATGAAGGAGACTCGTGGCTATGTCCATGATTGTCAAAATCATCACATCCTTTGCACTGACATAATAATAAACAACTAACTATTAGCACACATGTCTTCATTGTGCTAAAACCCTGAAAAAAAGGAGAATTATTATTTTTTGTTTTACTTAAGATGCATCAGAACCTATTCCCATTATTATTTTAGTTTAGACTAATTCTGAATAGCTCCAATATCAATAAGTTAACTTTTTCAAAATAAAGCAGTTTTTGTTATTGATTTTTGATCATACTCAGTAAGTGGGAGTTTTTCTACCATAAAATAACACCAAACTACTGCATAAAAATTGAAGAAAAGACAATTTGAGATATACAGATAATGCTAAAAATGTGTTGATAACGTTCTCTAGAATCAAATGGTTGTAAAAGCTATATAGTATAAGAAAACTCTCTTGAACTACTTGGCATTTTATATTTTTGTGCATAAGGACAAGAGTTTGCAAAAATTCAGCATAACTACTAGAGCTTAAAAAACTACAAAAATCAGCTCAGTTTCACAAGGAACAATTGCAAAAAAAAAAAAAAAAAAAAAAAAAAACAACAACATAGCCTTAAAATTTGAGAACATTCACAATATGGTGCCAAAAATAAGGTTTATATAGCAACACTATTTAGCATAGAAAAGACTCTTTAGCTACTGCACATTCTGCATTTGTGGATAAGGGCTAAGGTTTGAAAAATGACTGAAAATCGATTTCCTTCAAGATTTTACAAACATTTGCACTATAACACCGAAAATAACTTATAACACAGAAAATCTATTTAGTATAAGAAAAGATGCTTCAGCTAGTATACATTTCATGTTTGGGTATAAGGGATAGAGCTTGAAAGCCCTCAACTTTCCAAATTCTATGTACATTCACACTAGAATGTTAAAAATAGCATGCAACATGGAAAACTATTATAAGTGGCCAAGAATTTTTGAAGATTTGCATACATGGGCTATAGTTAAAATATAGTTAAAAAAAAAAAATTCTCTCAAAATTATACAAAAATTTACACTATAATGACACAACAAAACAATTAATATCAAAAAGTTTCTTTGTAAAGGAAAATATTCTTCAGATACTGTAAATTTTACATTTGTACATAAGGGCAAGAATTCCATAAGTTTCCATGAAAGGATTAGTTTTCACAAATTATTGGAAACCCAGAGCTTTCAAAATTTCAGATATATTCAGACTATCATACCAAAAATAGCACTCAATTGTGATTCAAACTTGAATATAGGTGTAGAGAAGAGGATAGGACATGCAAAACTGATGCTAGAAAAAAGATTTTGTGCCATGATAAAATATGCCAAGTTAAAATGATATCTCACACCACCAATTCAGCTAGCCATCTATTTTGCCTCCAACCTCTAAGAAAATTTATCTAATGCTACTTAAGCCTTTAAGTTTAAGCTTCTGGTTGAATATGGTTTAATAGCTAATCCAATGAAGGGACAACAAAGTAAATTTCTGCTGTCAGTAATTGCATGACCTATTTATTTAGTTGTGGATTATGGTTGGCTTTAGATACCACAATCATAGGATTGGTCTGCAACCTCAAAGTCAATACAACTTCAAATTTTAAAAGCAAACCCTTGAAATACAGGGATTACCAGGACAAAAAAAAATGTGAGAATCATTGACTTCAAAGAAACCAAAAGGTTAAAAAATAACACCAGTTTGTGGTGCTCAGCTAACACTATTTCTAATGATACTAACAGGAGCTTGGTCCAGTAACAAGGTCAAATTACTTCAGACTTTGTTTTTATATTTGGCATTCACCCTAATTTATTTTTATAGAGGTGAAAAGAGAAATATTAGCCATTATCTTTTATGGGCCCTTAAATGTTTTTTTTTTTTTGTGAAGTATATACAGATTTTAGCAGTGTTTACTACATCACATTTTTATTAGAAAATTTTGCCTTTAACAACAGCAATATACTTGAAAGTTAAAAGAAATTATAATTTGCAACTTATAATCATGAAGAACCTGAAAATGTAGCCTTAAGAGAAACCTGAAACTGTTTTCCAAACTCAAGACATGGTTAAAGAGTCATTATTGAAAACAGACAAGGAAAAATAGTGTAGTTTTGACAAGACCATGATGAAACATTCTAGGTTAGGTTAGGTCTAAATTGCCATTGAATGCTTTATAACAACCACATCATATTGTCAAACAGTAAATATCTTAAAACACAAGTTCTCATGGGTTCAACCTTAAAGGAGGAGGAGGATTCATTAACAAATATGTGTAGGTATGGTTTGTATGAACACAATCCGAAAGGTCAACTAGACTTGTGTTTCTAATTGAAAGAGATGGTAATGCAATAATATCTCTCAAGGTCATCTACAAGAAAATAATTGATTTACTGGAGTACATCTTTTGGACATTTTCAATTAGTTGATGCTTGTAAGAATCATCAACATCTGTGTAAGGCAGAATGTAACATATGATCTAGGATTATGGGTATGGTCTTACCTTATGTTTCCATAATTTTATTTATTCATTTCTATTTATTTATTTGTTAATAAATCAAATGGTAAGCAATAATGCTTGTTGCTATAGATTTCTAAGTCTTTATTGGCAGGTTGTGTGATAGTGACTGTCATTGAAAAATGATTCAAAATCTAGGTTGTCTATACCTTTAATAATACAGAGCACGTTGATAAGGTCACCACAATGCTGTCTGAAATGAAATGATGGAATACCAAGCATAGAGAGTTGCTCTTTGTAGGGAAGATGTTGAAGGTAAGGAATCATCCTTGACACTCTCCTTTATACCTTTTCTACACAAAGCTCATCCATAACATTTAAAGGAAACCAGGCAGAAGTGTTACACTCAAGAAGTGGGTGAACAAGAGACTTGTAGAGCAAAAGGAAATTTTGAAGATTGAATTTTCTGAAACTTCTCTTTGAAGATAATAGAAGGTAGTTCACAATTCTCATCATTGTTGAAACATACTTATCAAATTTGGGTTGGGTTTTGAAATGGATACCAAGGTCTTGTATAATTTCTTCAGAAGGGACATTTGTACAAGACAAAATACATGTTTCATTAGGAGGTATTCTACAGCCATAGTGTAAAACAACAAACTTATATGGATTTAAAAGCATAGAATTGGATTCACACTGCTGAGTCAGGGAATCCAGGTCCTATTGCATAAGTTGTACATCTGTTAGTTCTTTTATGAGTAAGTAGACTTTCACATCATCAGGAAACAACTTTAAAACTGAATAATGGATAAAAGAGGGCAAGTTGTTCACAAATAAACATAATAAAACATGTCCAAGGCAACTGCCCTGGGGCACTCCACTTATTGCTTCAATTGGAGATGATGTCACTTCCCCTTCAACTACCTGTTGAGTATGCTCTTTTGGATAATAAGCTATGAATGAAACTGTTCTTGGTCCTTAGTTGTATAAAGCACATTTACGAAGGAGTAAGGGTATCAGAACCTTTTTTTAAAGCCATTTAAAAGTCAATATAAATGCAATCAAATGGTATACATAGGTGTGCAAAGCACTGAAAGTCAATGATTACCTCAAGAATTTGGTTATTACAAGATCTTTGTTTTCAAAAACCATTTTGAGTAGGACTACAAAGACTATTGTCATCAAAGTACTTCTGAATTTGCTCTACAATCAATTTTTCTATCACCTGACAATACATATTATACTCAGTGTATGCTTTGATTTTCTAGGGTAAAGCCTAAATTTTGAATGTTGAAAGGATGCATGTCTGATTGCTTGCAAATAAAGGAGGAAGGTTTGTTGAACTAATATGCATTTCTAAGTCACAGGTAATCACTAAATCTAACAGTGCTAATTGGAAGCCCTATTTCTTGCTAGTGGGAAAGGTGACAAATTGGAAAAGTGAATAACTTGAATACTTAAGAGTAGAGGGCTGAGTTATGAATTTTTTGACAAGTAAAGCTCAAAATACTTTCCTTGAGATCTACTTACTGCTATAGATTTATTTCCTAAGTTTTTACTTATATAGCACATGGGAAATATATAGTTTGGGCTATACATTTGCACATTGGGGGTAAACTATAGTGGAATTTAAAACAGGCTGTTTTGAACCCATTTGAAGAGTCAAAATGGTACTTCCCTCTAGGAGTAATTGCTGAGTTAGGGAATAGCCTAAAAAAAGGCATCACACAAATGTAATTACTTCCTTCCTAGCTAAATTATGTACATATGTAAAAATTTACACAGAATTGAGCAAAGGTATAAGGCTTAAAATGCTTTCCTTGTGCCTCATTTGGGCTACACTTTCTATGATTATTTTCACGGTATGATTTTCATTTTGAAAATTGATCCCCAGCCCCCCTGAAAAAATTGATAAAATTCCTACTATTTAGCTGGTATTGATGAATCCTATTTCTTTGGCTTTTCCTTATTTTTGGCTACTTTTTAAAAATGAGTTTCCATGAATTATTAGACTAGCCTACATTTTGGCTACATTTTACCATCTTGGAAATGGGTCAGATTATAGGAAAATGAAACTTTCGAGGATGGTTTTATGGACTAAATTATGTGTTAAGAAAGTATTTAATTTATTTTTGTTTTTAACAAAAAAGACAGAGTATTGTCTTATTATAAATAGACAATAAAAATACCATCCTTCTCCCTCTCAATTAACAAAAAACCTACATTCCTTCTCTCTCTAGAGGTCAGTGACTTTTGATGGCCTTTAAAATTCTTTGTTATATAAGTGAAACCTTGCAAAATAGATCTTCTGCTTAAATAAAATAGCCTACAAGAAAACTATTTCCAGCTTCCCAACTTTGCTTAATCCCAATTTATATGGTTTCAAAGATCTACAAATTTATTTCTAGATTTAGAAAAAAACAACAACATTGATATGGCTTAAAATTACCTCAAAAAACAGGAATTGCATCTTCAGAACTGAGACCAGAGAAAAAGAAACTGAAATTTAAGGTAAAATGCTGTTAAAAAAATGTTGTTGATGTTGTTAATTAGCAAAATTTCAATAGGCTATGTAGCTTATAGATCTGTCAAGTAGGCAAATTTTTAAGACTTAGAAATCAGAAGATGGTTAATATTGAAACTTGACAATACCTCCCCAGAGTAGGCTATGTTTTGGTTACCTAAGTCATTGTTTTAACCCTGGACTCACTACTGAAAGTTTCATTTTCCTAGCCTAGCCAAGAATTTTACCGTTTTTTATATTGATTTCTGCCATTCACTAAACATTGAGACTACTGCTAGGCCTAGTCTGTCACCTCGACATTTGGTGCAGGAAGCTCATGGTGACAGCATCAAAATAATAGGGTTTTGGTTTTATGATAGACCATTTTGCCTTAAGGTTACCTTGTTAGAGACAATTCGATCTTTAATTATATTGAATTTTATGTCCTCTAATCCTGAAGCTTAGAACCGATAGAGCGTCGCCATTTTTCTATGTGAGCCGAATCGAACTGTGCTCCCTATCGAATATGAAATTATTCTTACATGCCACTGTGCTTGTAGCTTCTCAGTTCTCACTAGCTGCAACGAACTTATGAGAGAAATATTTTTAATGTAGTTTTGTATTTCTATGCCCAGAGGTTGAAGAATTCAGATAGTCTAGTTTCGGACATTTTCTGTAATAACTGTACTACGATTTAAAATATATTTTTTAGTTGTTTACGGGGATTAAGATGAAACTAATGGGATGTACCGCAAGATTACGGGAAATACATAATTTTTGATAGATATTTGCACATAAGTGGCGTTGGGGCAAGATAAAGTGAAGCGTTCTTAGCAATGACAAAAGTAAGAATTTTATAGGATTATTTATATCATTCCTAAAAGTGCTTCATTGGTAGTCAAAGTTTGAGCCACGCTCCATGCACGTAACTTTGTTTCATGTTTGTTGCTTTTGGTTTCTTCATGTTATCTAGTCAGGCTTCACTTGAATTTTCCCAAGCTACTACACCATCATGAATAGTTCATTATACCACATTCAAAATTCTGTAAACTGAACGATCAGACAGAAATAAATCATATGCGAGCATAAATAGGTTTTTAAGGCGATTTGCTTGGCTACCAGACTAGTCTCTTTAAACCAGGTTAAAGGGCTATATAGACTGTCTCTGACAGAATAGAGC
This sequence comes from Artemia franciscana, assembly GCF_032884065.1. Lineage (NCBI taxonomy): Eukaryota > Metazoa > Arthropoda > Branchiopoda > Anostraca > Artemiidae > Artemia > Artemia franciscana. The sequence goes on from NC_088878.1 coordinate 15,421,212, forward strand.
ATCTTGGAAACTGAATGAGACCAAAATAAATTACTTAAATGACCTTAAAAAGAAGGGGTTAGATATAAACGATGATTATATCATCACTGGACATATCAAGGATATATATATATCAATAATATAATAAGATATTGTTTATATGTTAATATGATTATAAACAAATCATGTGTAAGCATACGCTGTTTTGTTTTAGGGGGGAGGTAGAAATTCCCCCTTTACCCAAAAACTTCCCCCCGCCCAGAAAAAAAAAATGCTATCAAGCATAAATTATGACGCATTCTGTGAAATCTTTTGACTGCATGCAACTAAGATACTGAAAATGCTCGCCTTCCTTCAGACATTCAATGCAACAAAACACATACGTTCTTCAAAGGATTGAAGGCCACTAACGTTTCAGGTCATGTTGTTTTTTCTTCGAAAATACTTCAAGGACCATTTTTACAACAGCGTAATTGATTTTAAGATTAGTAAAGGATTAAAGGGGAAAATTATCTTTTTTTAACGAATAAAACATGGTACAATAGTTTTACGGTAGGTTTTTACTTTTTCTATTTTACTCTAGCAATCCATGACTCAATTTTAAGAAATATCTCTCCTGTCTTTTGGAAAAAAAATGAATTTACAAAACAACAAAACTTCCAACCAACAAATTTACTTTTGCGAATCAATTATCTATAATTCTTTGCAATTTGCATTAAATATAGCCAACAAAAAGTGTTTTATTTAATTTAGTTGTGGTTTTTGGGTATCAAATTAAAAAGGAGATTAGAATTGTGAATTCAATTAATTTTTCGTAATTTAAAGTTTATTAAATTTTACTTCAGTTTGTTAAGACTTATAGGGAGTATTTATTTAAAAACAAAATTCCGAACGGTTAAGAAAATCAGAAATATATGTCACATAAGATCATCATTCCTTTTTCGGCCCAAATGGATAAAATAAACCAACCCTAAGGCTAGTGCTGATACTTTATTCCCTTGAATGACTACAGTAAATTACTACAAGAGCCATTGCTGAGAGCCAAGAGGGATGTCTTGTCTATTTGGACATACAAGAATTATTTTCTGTAACTCAGGAACAAAGTTATCATTTTTTTTTAAACTGAAGTCCTTCTTGAGCCAAAGAGACTTCTTGGTCCTTTTTATCCTGCAGCAGTAAATTAAAAAAAGGAAAAGGCATTTCTATAAGTTGATTCATTAGTCTCGGATCAGGTGCATCATTTTAATAACCCAGAATTATGATAATGCTAACATTTTTTTTTCAAAATTCAGATTTTTATCTTAAACTTTAAACGCTGTATACCAATGAATATTTAACGAAACACGACAAACGGAATAACATACGTTTTACGATTACTCCTTTACTTGTTCCTTTTCCTGGACTACTTGGTACCTATCCAAACAGAAAAATCACATGGCAGTAAAAAAGAAGCTCTAAAAAAAACGTCATTCCGTTTCGGTAACTCTGCTTCTAGTTCTTGTCGTAATCTGATTGACATTCCAGCCTGATGCTATATTGAAGTTTGGCTGTCTTTGTACTTGGTGGAACAATCACAGGTGAGCCCAAAATGAGTATTAAGATATTTATTCCAAAAAGATCTCTATTACAAGCCCTCAAAGGGCCGAATTTAGGCTTCGCAGTCGACATAATACATGGTTGCACTAACAATGCAAAAAACTATTGCAGTAAGTATGTAAGTATGTGCAGTAAGTATGAAATACTTTGAGAAAGTGTGTGTACATCATAGTCATTATAGCAATGAATGCTAACAAAGAAAAATACTTGAACTATGAAATAAGTGCTAATAGCGACATCATCGCAAACACATGCATGCTTTGTCATGACAATGAGAGATTGAATTTCTTTGGAGTGCCAACAAATTTAACTTTTGTAAAAGTGGATATGACAGGCAAAATTTCCAGTGAAAATGACACAAAAAGAAAATGTAAGTCTAAAACTAACAGTTTATGGCGAGGGCAAGCTTCTTACAACTGCTTATGGTAAAATGTTACCCGTTGATAAATCCTTTCACTATCTTTCGAGTAATATAATTCAACAGAAAGTAAAAAGAAGACAGGCGTACTCTTCTGCCAATATCATAAACCATATTTTATCTACATGCCGGAACTACCACCTCTGTAAAAATATAATATGGTTAGAAACAGTGAAATGGCAGACAAAATAAAAAGGGCGTTTGCAGATAATATCACCAAGAAATATAGAGACGAATTGATGAAAAAGAAATCGCCAGCAAACGTTACTGCTTCCATCGACAGTTTACTAACAGATACAGCAAATAAATCTAATAACACAGGCAGATATACAAGTGAAAAATAAGTTCCTTAAGGATACCATTGTAGGAGGATCCTCTCCAGAAGGACAACTGCGCAAGGGTGGAAGATCCACACTTGGAAAACGGCCTCTGCATGTGGAGTAAGTAGTGGTATGCTTCGGAAAACACCTCAAGGGTTGGCGGTCCTGCCCGCAGAGCTTGAGAGTGGTAGGTACCACAAGTTGCAAACTCCTGCCCCTATTGGGATCTCCACCATCCTTGCTGAGGTTAAGTATGAGGTCTGATGACCGCTCCTTAACTGATGAGGCAAAGTCTGTCTTAGGAGTTCTTTTGTCCACTGTTTGGGCCCATTCAATCGGTGTTTGCCTATTTTTCCAACCGAAAAAACAGCCTCGGATCGGACTTCCTTTCAGTAGATGACCAATTGCGTGTCCCATGACAATTCTTACGGATATGTTTGCTGTTACCCACTGAAATGTACGAGGTCTCCAATCCAAGTTGGATCACCTTCAGCATAGGATGAATGAGGTATCCCCCACTATCATGTGTGTATCTAAGACCAACCTATATTATCGCGTCATTGATAGTGAGGTCGACATTCCTGGCTATTCTCTGCTAAGGCTGGATTGCAAAAACAGAGAAGCTCAACTTTTGGGTGAGGTGGTGTTGCTAAGCACTCTAAAAATGACAACCCATTTTCGTCACTTTCAATTCCTAGCGATAAGGAGGTCCTTTGGGTGAAGGTAAAATAAGTAACAAATAGTTTCTTATTGGTACAGTCTATATCCCACCAAAGATGAAAATCACCGAACATCTGGGGATTGCTTGGAATTTGTGAAGCAGAAGTTCCCTAAATCAGATATGATAATCCAAGGAGACTTTAACATTCATCATGATCACTGGCTGAAAAGTCGTACAACTAATGTGGAAGACGTAGCTCTCCGAGACCTGGGTCTTACGTATGGTTTTGAACAGATTGTGGCCTGAATTCGACACTTATATTGGCCCTAATGGATCATCTCAGCCAACTGATCATTCAGATTCCTTTAGTGTCGAAAGCTATCCTTTCATCAGTGATCGCTTCATTTTGCTTCATTTTGGGACAATGATCTAGTCAGGCTAGGAAAAGAGAGATGCTCTTGCACAAGCCTTTTAAAAGGTCCTCCAGCTTGATGACGCTGGAGTCTCCCATCCCCCCTTTCCACCAAGAACATATGCATGTTTATGGTGTATTTGAGGTATTTACTCGCAAGGGAGTAATTTCTGACTTGAGTAAAAGGGTTGTAGTTTTTGATCAAAATGCCCTCCTAAAACTAAATAATAATTTGGTTCAAGTTGATTGGATGCCCCTGCTTGGAGAGGAAAATGATGCAAACGGCAAATCTGCACTTTTTTCTGGTAAATTATTGGAAAAGACTAAGGAAGTGGGTGCTGTTAAGAATGTGAAAAGGCAGCTAGATCTTCTTCGGAGAATAAGTTTGAAAGATGGATTGTTTAAGCTAGAAGCTTTAAAACCAACGGATGGAAACAAAGAAAAGTACTTTGTTTTTTGTAATGATTTAAATAATCTTTTTTATGAGGTTAAAAAAGTGTTCTAGAATGAAATTTGAGGAAGCTGAAGGAAACTAATTGAAGACCTGACCAATAATATGTAGTATTAAATGTTAGAGTCCTAATATACTACCATCTGAAGTGACAGTAAATGAGGCCACAGCTGCAGACGGTTTTACAATTTGTAATGAGTTTCAAAATCATTTATTTCAGCATGTTCAAAAATAGCCGATGCGATTTCCCCATTTCCAGAAGATCCACCTTTTGAATCCACTTTACCGCTCCCTAATGATCTATCATTGCATCTAAAGAGAATTACTGTGGACAAAGAGGGATGCCATGAAAAAATAGTTCATCTACATCTAGCATTCTAACGTCATTACTTAACGATTTTTTCCAACAGGATAAGTTTACAGATTGTTTAAAATACGCAAGAGTGACAGTTTATTAAGGTGGTGACAGAAATGATCTTGGTAATTATCACCCAATATCAGTTTTGCCAGTTATTTCTCGTCTTATTGAAAAATGTTTTAGTTCTCAGTAACCAAATTTCTTGATAAGTTTAATTTTTTTAGTATTAATCAGTTTTGGATTCAGGAAGAATAGGAAGACGGAGGATGCATTGATATTTCTGACAAGTATTATTAATATGGCTTTAGACAAAGGATTTAAGGTAGGTGTAGTATATCTAGACCTAATGAAGGCTTTTGACACAGTTGACCACGGTCTGCTCTTGGAAAAATGTGAGGTGTATGTCATCCGCGGTAAAGCTCTTGATCTTATACAGAATTTCCATAGTAACCAGTACCAGTTTGTTTAGATAAATTGTTTGAAATCTTGAATGCGCCCAGTCAGGTGTAGTGTCCCACAGGGATCTGTTACAGGCCAAATTTTCTCCCTTTTGTTTATTATTGATATGCTTTATTGTATCCATAATTGTTGTTTTAGTGTTAGAGATATGACTAAAAGTATCCGGAATAAAGCGTTACATTATTTACGGATGACACGGTGGTTATCAGCACTGCAAAGACAGAAGAATCTCTCCTGATTAGGGCCCGACCGATATTATTGGGCCAATATGAGTGTCAGTGTCATTATCGGATCTCAGGAACAATATTGGTTATCGATCAACATTTTTTTATGCACAACTTGTTCAGAAGAGGGCACTGGATTTGTTAAGGTATTTTTTTCTTGTCTAGTCCTTGGAGGCAGAGCCACCAGCTAAGTCTGACCATAGAGAGAATCGCCGAGGAGAGTCAAATGAAGTTAAAGTTTATTTTAAAGAATATTTGTCCAACCAAAAGAGATAAAAAGAAAACAGTGAACCATACATTTCTGTTCAGTGAATGCTCATTTGCATGGGCGAAAGATCCAAGATTCAATAATATAAAAGCATGACATCCAATCAAGGGTGCACCTAAGAGGGAGAGTCGTAAGGTAGGGAGGAAAATTCCAAAGTCTTTCTGCCGCGTGTCATTACCTTGGAAAACTTACCTATTTACCTTGTAAATTTAGCTTCTGTGTTTGCATTTGTCGGCATACTGGACGATTTTTTCAACATTTCTTTAAGTTCCTCCTCCAAGCTTGAAACTCTAGCTGGATCCCTGTATCCAGTGTGCCTTGCTTGGATTTGCCTACAAGAAACCATAGTTTCCACATTAATATGTGGATGATTAAAACTCAAAGTCCCGCTACTGAAATTTCGGCTTAAAATATTCAATTTCGATAAATATCTTACGCTCCTTTCAATCATGTTTTCATGTATTTGCCTTTATGTAACTAAACCGGCTTCTTTGATTAATTTTTCGGCTTCTTTGATTAATTGTTGCATTATTTTAAGCTGTTGATGTTCAGCTTTATCTGTAATGTCTTTTAAATAAGTTTTGTATTGATTTGCTGTTAGCCTCTTGTGCACGTTTCCCCAGAATTTTTCTGGGGAAAAGTTACATGCTAACTACATGGTTAACAGAAGTGTTTCTGGGGCAATGTTTGTTTCTAGTTAGTTGGAAAGAAAGTATTGCTGGGGAAAAATTACTTGTCAACTAGCTGGGAAAGGAATAGTTTTCTACGGCAAATTTTCTTGTCAACTAGTTGACAAATTTGATTATTACTATAGGATCGACCAAATTACCCAACTATATGGCAAAAATATTTGTCTTTAGAGGAAGATGGGATAGTACCTTTATATATAAGCCTATGCACTTGTTTTCCATTTGTCAAAGGGTTGACATCCATCCCCCATAGAATCTTCCATTTTGGCTGAACCAATAGATTATCAATTTAAAAAGTATGCTATGTGTGGCGCTGCGTATTTTAATTTATCGACAGTTCAGCCGAAAGTCAGACACCGAATTTTCTCATTGACGTGGTTATTACGCAATTATACGAATACCCAGACGTTAATACTCTATTCTCGGATACTATTAATATAGCATTTTACAATCACAAGATTATTACGCAATAATATGTATTCTCGTCCACAGTAACAGAGTGCCAGACACCGAAATTCATTCTCTAGTATGGTTATACAATAGGCTATTTGTCTCTCAGAATATTAATTTTTAAAAGGTTATGATCATCATTCAGATTGGAAGAGCTAGCTGTCAGTTGAAGATTAGGCTGCTTTGTGGTGAAGACACACAAATTAATCTCAAACACTTAAAACTTTAGAAGTCCTGTCACGTAATTATTAATTATCTTGCAAATTTTACAAGTGAAACGTTATTGAAACACGTCATATAACAACGAAAAGCAGTGTTTTTTATCGACACTAACGCCAGTTTCTACTCTTGTGAGTAATCCATACTCTTAGGTAAGAACTCAGATTGAAACCAAAGAAAAAATTGTGAAATGTAAGTTAAAAATACGAATCTGCACTCCCTCTTACAAAATACTTCAGAAATTTCAGTCCTGATTTATTTTTAACTTTGTTTTCCGTCCCATGGGGAAAAAGATATTCCACGCAATTAAAACTGGCCCAGTGTGAGGATATTTATTAAGCCCAGTTAGTTGAAATGGAAAAGCGTCGATATTTATTTATTACAAAACTTGATAACAAAACCGGGTATATTTAGCCTTCCGTAAATGAAAGGGATTATCGCCTCTTCAACGCTCCTCTCTTTGCATTAAAGCTTTTTATTAGGCTATTTTAAAAAAGTAGAGTTTTGAAAAAAAGTTAAAATTTTGAAAAAAGAGTGAGCGTTGAGAAGGGGACAACCACTTTTATATACGGAATAATTTCCGTTTGTTTTAATGTCGCTCCTTACTTTTAATCAAAAGACTTTTTTTTTATTTAATTTTTGAGCGTTTTTCAATTAATGGCTGTCCGAATTCGGTTCACCGTTCTTGAAACAACAAAACAGAATTTGAATATTAATTTTGGCCAAATTCCCCTCCCCCCATCTAAAATTTGCTTCCAAAGTTCACATCTAGAAACTATCCTCTCAATGTGAAAAATTTGAACTTTAGTGTAAATGGCGAGGTATTGAAGAAGGGACAACCCCAGTAGTGAGGTTTTTTTTAATCTGACGGGCATAGCAACCAGAACGACAAAAAAAAATATAGATTACGATACTCTTCCAATTGTATATTAGAAACCATATCAAAACTTCTTTTACTGGACATCTTGTCACTTCAAGCTCACTTCTACTATTGATAATAAGTTGAACCAGTTTTCTTTTTTTTATACCAAGAGTCATGGACAATATCATAACGTAATACTCGTCAGATGGTCAGGGTAGCTCCAATAGAACATAGAGATATGATTTTACGATAAAAGGCTGTCAAAGTGCTACGAAAATATGCTTGGCAATCAAATGCTTGTTCCCGGAAACTGTTGTCTCAACGAAAAGACTAGATTATCGACATACCATACCCGAGGGGTTGGCAACTTCTTTTTGCTCTAACATACCAGGTGCACTGATTACACGTATTAAGGAGACACGTCGGATTGGTAACTCCAATAGTATATTGCGATAGGGCTGTGCTAGTACCTGTGTAGGGATACTACTATTTAACCTATCTATAGCAAAACACTCCAGGGCCTGAAATCTGATCCTGGTGATGATATTATGTGAAAGTGTCTTCATATTAATCCAGCTTAGACGAAGAAGAAGCCATCTGTAAACTTGTGTACCTTGCAATTCGATCACGTTTTCGGACCCTTTTTATTAGTATGGGACGTTCTTACTTTTGCAATATTGCAGCTACCGTACTTTGACACCATTTCATACGGTTTAACACCGTTTTTATGATTTCAGGTCTTTTTTTTTACTAAAGAATGTTTTTGCTTTTACTAGGTTAAAGCCACGGTTACAACCACTATGCCTTTCAGAATGTCTCTGATCATAGGCAGCACAATAACACTGCCTAAGTAATGAGTGATGTGGGCACAATGTGTTATTTATCTATTATTTGCTATGGTTCATTTTTTGGTCTTAGACCGGGGCACTGTGTATAGAAAGAGTCGTCGTTAGCTTCAAAAAAAGTTCATTCGATGGGAAATTGAGAGAGTTAGTGCCCTTTTTAATAGTCAGAAGTGACTGGAGGGCAACCAGTCCCCCTCCTCATACCAATCATTTCCCTGAACACATCCAGTAAAAATTTTGATGTAGCCATTTTGCCGTGTTTGAAAAGTCTGAAAATTATGTTTTGAGGATGGCACCCCCACCCCACAGCCCTTAGGGCAAGGGATCTAAGTTATAGATAGGGTGATCATATCAACTTCGGAAGGGACTTATTGGATTGGTAATCTAAGTTTTAGTGCATTACTAAAAGTCAAAAGTGCTTGAATGGCAACCAGCCCCCACTCTGACGCCATTCATTCCCCAAACACATCTAATCGAAACTTTGAGACAGCCTTTTTGTTCATCGTGAATGAAGGGTCCAGAAATTCTGTCTTTGAGGATGACAGCCCTCAAAGCCCTTAGGGCAAGGGTTGTAAGTTATGCCCCGGGGGCATGTAAGGTTTTGTAGAAGGAGTGGTCGTATAAACTTCGGAGGGGGGTTATTGGATTGTTAATCAGAAGTTCTAGTGCCCTTTTTCAGAGTTAAAAAGGTTGCACAAGGGTTCAGTTGCATATGGTTTGAGTTCGATGAGGGTTTAGTTTAAATAGGACGGAGTTGCTTGAGGATTCATTTACACAAGCGTTGGATTAAAGCGGAGTTTCAGTTGTAACAGGGGTCCAGTGCACGAGGGTTCAGTTTCACAAGAGCTTAATTGCGATGGAACCAACCAATGTAATACCTTATTAAAATTGGGGTATTGCTAAGGAAGTTAAATTGTTAGTTTCATTAGTTAGTGGACTTAATAAACTTTGTGAATAATGCAATCACGAATAAGACAATCTATTTTATGTTAACTTAAATGCACTTTTAACACAAACACTACTTTGTAGTACAAACGATAAATAAAAAGCGGGGGGGGGGTGAAAACAAAAGTCTAAAGCGTCTATAGTATTTAATACGCAGTAAAAATTAGAAATGAACTGGAAATCGCAAATTTGGTCATTGGATATAGCACAAATCTAAGTATTCTGTTAAATACAACCCTTTCTTAAATTATATCTGCTCCTTTAGCTTATTTTGTTATCAAATGTAGAAAATTTGTTGCTCAATCTCAAACGAAAATAATTACTTAATAATCTTTCGTCACAGGTAGTGAGCGGTGGAACTTTTAGGCTTGTATGGTATTTTCACTGATGTTATTATTCCTGCAATAGACAATTTCCTTAACTGATTGCCACTAGTTCAGCGGCCGAATACAATTTAAATCTTTTTTTTCTAAAGAATCAGAATTTCTTTTTTTTTAATGGACAAAAAAAGTATTGAAGCAGTTATGTTAAATACTTCTTATGAATTTAATTAAATATGGTCTCCAAAAGCATGAAAAGTATTTAAGTACGTATTTCAAATAAATGTATTACAGTAATTATCAATGACTGGGTATTTTTGAAATAAAAATATTCAGGGCGGCCACCGTCGCATTCTGCCCGTCTACCACTGAGAACGAGTATCAAACAAGGAAATCTTTTACAGCTGTAAATAGCCATATCTGCCCTGGAAACTGTAAAGAGACGACAGCTTGTGTGGCTTGGCAATTGTCTAAGGCGCGAATATCCCTGATGAATGTCCTAGTCCACTATTAAAGCATGGTCACTCAAGAGTTTGAAACATTGCCCTGGAGGGCAAAAGAAAGATTTTGTGGTCGACAGGTGATCAGAACCACCTCTTCCACCTCTTCGGTCGGCTCTGGAACAGAGATTGACCCTACCATGTTGAAGCTGTTGTGCATAATCGTGCCTTAGGGAAGACTTCTGCTGGTGAAATTACGGATGCCGGGTAAGACGGAACAGCATCTAGTTCCCGTCAAAAGTAACTAAGTTAGTATTTTTGAGACAAATAGTCGGTACTTTCAAGGTTCTAGAAAAGTATGGTAATTATTAGCTACAATGCGAGCAGATAATGTACCACTGGAACAAAAAGAATGGCTTGGGGCTTGTCATATGGGATGCTTCGTTGAATTCAACACTGACAAATGTTTATACTATTGAAATTCCTTTCTCTTTGTCATGATCTGGGTTTTCAGCTACAATCCAAGTTTAATTGAAAGTTATCAGGAAAAGCCACAGTTGTAAACATACGTCACACATTTAATCTGATCTAAATGAAGAGCGTTTTCCAGAAACCAACAATTCTCACTTAGAACTTTCAAAGAACTTTTAGAATTGAAAAAAAAAATCGAAAATTAAAGTAAACATTCTATTTCAACACCGAATTTCATTTATGATTTTAGGGTTTTCAGTTGTTGTAAAATTGTTAACCTGAAAAAAAATCTATCATGGTTCAGAAACTGTTACTCTGTGTCAATTCAACTCCTGGAGTTAGAGAATATATCCTCATTCCTTTTAATTTCTGTAAACTTTGAGTCAAGGATTAATAAATGTGAAGAAGATTATTGATGCATATTTTCACCTTTTTATGGTATATAAAAGGAACATAAACAGAGGTTAAAACAATCATTGCCCTCACAAACACGATAACCACATTAACAAAAATATCTTTGGAACAAGATAAGATATAGAAAAATCCAAACGCATATAACTGCATACATTCAAAATACAGACTCGATAAACCAAAAAAAAAAAAAAAAAAGACAAGGAAATCACAACTCTTCATAGTCTGCATGTCGTAGAACGATATTTTCTTCATCTGCTTTTGGCTTTCTATGCTTACTCTTAGACTTAGTTTTACCGTTAGCCTGAAAAAAAAATTAGTGATAACAGAAGACATAGTGTGTTAAAGTCGTAAACAATTTTCAGGAAAAATGATTAAGTAAAATAGAGCATTAATACAAAATATTTAGTCTCTAAAAAGAATACCGAGCAGAGAAAGAAACAAAATCAGCAATAGCTAAATATCGTATTGAAACTCCAATCTTACAAATGATTCTTAAGAATTACCAGAAAACCATCATCAAAAACCATTGAAATGGAAACAACTTGAAAACTTCAAATTCTAGAATTTTGAAAATCAGACGGCAGTAGTTTTTTCGCTATCAGAAAATTAAATAAAATTAGAAAAATTATCTTAAAATATAATTAATTCTATGGTAGAGATTTTTTTTTTCATTTTTTAAGCTGAAAACTTTTCAAGTTGAAAATCAAACTGCTCAATCAAACTGTTCAAAATTAAAGGTAAGACCCTTAATAGTAGCTAAAGTTCTTATAAGACGCAAATTTGACAATATTTAGATTGAAAACATTTAGTTTTTAAGCTGATTCGATATATACAAACTTACAAAGCTTAGATTTATGTATAAAACATTATTAGAGGAACAGGAATATTTTATAATTAAAAAAAAATAAAATAAACGAAAAGCAACCCCCAAAACGGTAGTTACTTGTCCCCCCTTATTTTTGCTGAAAAACTTGGTTTATGTTTGAGCTGAAAAAAAAACTGCTACTGCTTTTGCAGCTGTTTTTCCCTTGAGATCTGCGGTCTCTATCTACGAAGTGGTTTCTTGGGAACAAGAGTCGAGAAATGAAACAGAAAAGTTCCAGTGAATTTTTTAAAACTTCCAGTTGGTTTGCCGAAAAAAAAAATTTCCCAATGTTGTACATCGTGTCAACTCAAACTATTCTAGCTGGGAAAGTAACTTTTTCAGAACAATTTTGTGTCGCACCCCTGAGAAGACTAAATTATCTCTGTGAAGACTAGAAAACTAAATCCCGTACCTCCTCTTTATTTCCTGGAAATAATTCTGGAAAAATTATTCCGATTTTCGGACTGTTTTCTGAGATTTTCGATTTGGTGCCCTTTTTTTTTATTTTAATCGAGTAATAATATGAAAAGTGCGGAAGAATACATGACATTCCTTATATACAATATTACTTCTTTTGCTTAGAAATAGTTTCCGAAGTTGTCCTTATGCATCAAGTTTTTTAAATATCTTACAGGTAGCTTTTTTGCTAGACGAGGTTGAATTTGTTTTTCCAACACGAAAAGACATAGATTGATTATATTAGAAATGAAGCTGGCGTTGCTTTTCCAAGAATAAAATTGCCTCCGTTACTTTTTCTGTTTTGAAGTTTGAATCTCGCGAATTTTCTACATTTCGTCTAAAAAACGTCAATGTTGAGGCTAAACTTTTTGAAAACGAAATAGCTATAAATAGTGATAGAACGTCAGATTATTTCTTCGGAAACCTAAGCAAAACCATATCTCTCCTAAATTTTTTGGAAATAACGGTAAATCCTTATTTCAAAACACAGAAGTTTCGATTTTTCTATAAAATTTGATTTTCATATTTATTATATTTTAAACGTTTAATGACATGAAAAGTAAGCAAGATTCATTTACTCTTTTATACCTGAAAGTGAACGATGAAAAAAACTTTCTAATTTTGTCATTGTGCATCGATTTCCTAGACACCCTAGCAGTAACTATTTTTTTTTCTAGATAAGGTGGAACTATTTCTCAAACATAGGTAGCCGATTCTAAAAACTGGAGCTTACTTTGCGTTTTCACAAACAAAATTCTTTCTGTGATTCTTCTTTTTTGAAGTTGTGATTCTGCGAATACCCTATATTTTGTCAGAGTAAAATAACCGAGCTTTGAAGCTTAACTTTTTTAAAATAAAAAATAGCTTTGAGTAGTGATAGAACTTCATACTATCTCTTCCGACATTCTAGATAAAATTTGCGTATCACAAAATTTTAGGAAATAACACCGCAAATCCTGATTTCATTTTTTTCCACGAAATTTTTTGTTTTTGAAGTTTATTATATTTTAAACTTTCAATTACATTGAAAGTAAGAAGCAAGATCTGCACTTTTCTTTATCTGAAAATGAACCGTACAATATGAATTTAGAGTTCAATTAAAGAGCCTTTTTACGGATGACCATTAGCCCTAGTAAAAAGCAAAGTCTTTATGGATGTAAGAAAAAATCAATGCGGATGCAGCCTAATCAAGTAATCAATGATGATAACTTCGTGCACAAGACTTATTTTACACACGACTTGTATCTATATTATTATAAACACATAACTTATTTCTAAAGTTCTCTAATTACGCAACTCTAACAATAACAATAACGCCTCTACAAAGGTAACACAAGAGCATGCATATTTAACACTCGTGAGATATAGTTGCATGTGCTGCTCATTGGAATAAGAAATCTAAATATACCTAGATATCTAATAAATATTGTTATTGTCCTTTGTCACTCCTTGAGCAACAATTGTTATTGCTCCATTATTATTCTCATTTATGCCTAGAACGAACGTATTAAGTCTTGTACAAATACATGGCCAAACTTAATGCTGTCTGAGGACGAGAATAGTAATATATCAAAATATCCTTAGTTACCTCTTCATCAGAATCAACACCATTTTTTTTATCTCTTTTATTTTTCTTCTTTTTTTTCTTTGATTTTTCTGACTTTCCTTCGACATTTTCATGGGGGGCATCTTCAACAAACCTGAAATAAATAAATTGAAAATGAAGTATGCCCTACACAGCAGAGCCTCGGGGTCACACAGCTACGATTTTCATGCGTGATAATGGCATCTGTATATAACAAGACAACGAAAGCTTGGCTAGCCTCTAGTATTTCTCTTAATCAGATTGTGTATATTCCTACTCACTCGTCTGGCAGTACCCTCGGTCTGATTCTTACAAACACTGAGGACCTATACCATCCCTTAACATCGCTTGGACCAGTCGGCTTGTCTGATCACTACGCCCTATTTCTCAAATCCAAAAGTTTTGTGAAAAAACCCAAGCTCTCTCTCTGATCACTATTACTTCGTATATGAAAGGGGCTGCTTCCTCATCAACGCCCCGCTCTTTACGCTAAAGTTTTTACTGTTTTAAAAAGAAGAGTAGAGAGAAAGAGTCAAACTTTAGCGTAAAGAGCAGGGCGTTGATGAGGAAGCAGCCCCTTTCATATACGAAGTAATTTCTGTTCGTTTTAAGTTTTAATGTCGCTCCTTACTTTCAGTTGAAAAAACTTGTTTTTTTTTATTTAATTTCTGAACATTTTTTAATCAATGCATCTTTTGATTTTGGCTCTCCGCAGAGAAATAATTAAAACGAAATTTGCATTTTTTTTTTTTTTTTTTTGGCTAAATGGCTTTCTCATAATTTTGATCGAATGATTTTGGGAAAAAAGAGCGGGGGAGGAAGCCTAGTTGCCCTCCAAGTTTTGGTTAATAAAAAAGGCAACTAGAACTTTTAATTTTTTACGAATCTTTTTATTAGTAAAAGATATACGTAACTTATAAACTAGCTTACGTAAAGAATTTTTTATTCTCATGTTTTTATTACACATATGAGAGGGTTCACCCCCTCGTCAGTACCTCTCTCTACACTAAATCTTAAATTTTGGCCCAATTCATTAAGAATGACCCCTGAATCACAAAATCCGTAGAATAAGTAGTTGACATTACTAAAAATACTTTAGCGTAAAGAGCGAGGTATTAGGAGGAGGTGAGCCCCTCATATGGGTAATAATTTCTTTTCGTTTAAGTTTTAATGCTGCTCCTTACTTCCAGCTGAAAAAAACTTTTTCATATTTATTTTTTCATTGTTTTTTTTTTAAATAATGCTAGGAAATCCTGCGCTCCCTTCATGGAAATTTTCTTCCCCCATGACAAATTCCTCGATGGAAAGTTCCCCCAGAATATCCCCCTCTTTTCAACCCCTCCCCCCAACCAAAAAATCCTCAAGAAAACACCTGTAAACTTCCCAATAACCATTACTATATGTAAGCACTGGTCAAAGTTTGTAACTTGTAGCCCCTCCCACAGGGACTGTGGAGGAGTAAGTCGTCCCCAAAAACATAGTTATAAGGTTTTTCGACTACGCTGAATAAAATGGCTATCTCAGAATTTTGATCCGTTGACTTCGGGAAAAATAATTTGCGTGGGAGGGGGCCTAGGTGCCCTCCAATTTTTTTGGTCACTTAAAAAGGTCACTAGAACTTTTCATTTCCGTTAGAATGAGCCCTCTAGCAACATTCTAGGACAACTGGGTCGATACGATCACCCCTGGGAAAAAGAAAAAAGAAAAAAAAAAACAAAAAAAAACAAACAAATAAACACGCATCCGAGATCTGCCTTCTGGCAAAAAATACAAAATTCCATATTTTTGTAGATAGGAGCTTGAAACTTCTACAGTAGGGTTCTCTGATACGCTGAATCTGATGGTGTAATTTTCGTTAAGATTCTATGACTTTTAGGGGGTGTTTCCCCCTATTTTCTAAAATAACACAGATTTTCTCAGGCTCGTAACTTTTGGTGCGTCAGACTAAACTTGATGAAACTTATATATTTGAAATCAGCATTAAAATGCGATTCTTTTGAGGTAGCTATTGGTATCAAAATTCCATTTTTTAGAGCTTTGGTTTCTATTGAGCCGGGTCGCTCCTTACTACAGTTCGTTACCACGAACTGTTTGACTAGACCAATAACTGACTCTGCAATCCGTGAATATGGCCGCTGGATTGCCAAATATGACTTCCCGGAGGTTTCAACGGACGATTCTCTTGAGCAAAGGGTGTGTGCAGTGAAAAATTGTACTCCAAGTACCTCGAGATATTTTCAACTAGGACTATGGTTAAAAGTGAATACGACAAGTCATGGATTACACCCACTATTAAGACCCTGATTGGTGAACGCAGCCGACTTTACTCGAGCGGAAAGGAAAAGCGACCAAAAGAATCCTAATAGTTAACATGCTCAGAAATACAAAACGCAAGTATGGTCGAGAAAAAGATGACCCCTTGCTCAACATTGAACCTGCAAAGTGGCATCGCTCGGTCAAAGCGATGGGTGGAAATGTTTTGAAAAGTAGTGTCAAGATTTTTGACGATAATAGGCGAATACTAGGGTCTAGTGACGTTAATGCATTTCTTACCTCCATTTGTACCACTTTTTCAGCCGTTACCCCCCAGGAGAAAGCCTCCTACTTGGTGATTGTCCCAACGAAGGCACAATAGTGCTCAGTGAATTTGAGGTGTATAGTGAAATCAGGAAAGTAGAGACAAACGTCTCTCCTTTCCCAGGCAAAATCCCTGCAAAGCTCACACGTGAATTAGCTTTGTTCCTTGCCCTACCACTCTTGGTTATTATAAACCAGTGCTTTGCATCTGGGACCTTCTCTATATCGTGGAAAAAGGCCCACATCCATGCAATTCCCAAAGTGAGCCCATCTAAGTCGTGTGACGATTTAAGACCAATCTCCCTAACGCCATGCCTAGCAAAAGTGACAGAATCGTTCATCTTGCGGCGGCTACTAGAGCAAGCACTCTTACTTGCTCTAGTAGCCGCCACAAGATGAACGATTCTGATCCTGAAGATGTACGATCAGATCCTGAAATGGCTTGAAAAGCAACCCTGTTTCGTCAACCTAGCAGTCATCGACTTTCGCAAAGCTTTTGATCTTCTATCACACGTAGTGGCCTGCCAAAACCTCAAACGAATGGGTGCTAAACGCCAAACACTAGCCATAGTGCTCGGGTTTCTCTCTGAAAGACAGCAAAAAGTATTTACTTTACACGAAGAGGACTGTGACTCAGAGTGGAGTAAAATAACCTGTGGTGCCCCACAAGGGACGAAACTGGCAGGAATAACGTTTTTTGCCATCATCAACTACTTGCTGATAGAACATGCCGACAAATACAAATTTGTCGACGATTTGTCGCTCTTACTCCCCTATCTTCTACATGGCAATGTCCCCACCAAACAATTCCCTAAATCACTTTCAATCTATTAAGTTCACTATGCTCTGATACGAAATTGACTATTAACTCTGTTAAGCCAAAAATACTTAGACTGAACCCACTAAATAGAGACTTCGTCCCCCCCCCCTAATGTTCATTTCCCTGTTGTGAGTGAGGTAAAAATACTAGGTGTCATTTTCTCACGTGATTGCACGTTTATTACCCATTTTAATAGTATGATCTGTAAAGCAAACGCATCTCTGCAAACCCTTTCAAAAATGCGTCGCTTCGGCTGCAACGCCCACAGTCTTCTACGGGCATACCTGTGCTACGTACACCCCATACTTGAATACGCCCGTCCCGTCTGGGGCCCGTCAGTATTAAGAACAGCCAATATAATGCAGGAACTGGAGTCAGTCCAAAAACGGGCAACCAGGATCATCCTGAGTAATAGAGACATTTCCTACCACGATACCCTAGCAACCCTTAAACTCCAAAGTTTGGAAACCCGTTTGGGTGACCTTATCCTGAGGTTTGGCAAAATACTGCTGTCTAATCTAAATCTTGACCCTGTCACTAAATTTTCTCAATCCTGGCATTACTGCTAAATCTTTAGAAATTTGAGCGATTTCTTTTTATACTCTTTGTACTTTTTTGGCGCATTTTACATTTTTTTTCAATTTCTAATTTTGCTCACCATTCCATCAGTTTTGGCTCTAGTTTTAAAAGTTCACCCTTTGTGCTTCTATATTGAATTAAAATACAAAATAGCATTTTAAGCGGATTACACAGGATATCCAACTCTTAGCAGTTTGCATTAATGAGGTTGTGATAAGCGAATTAAGTTAAAAGTTGGCAAAATTAAGCAATATATGTCCTTTTTCATAACGAACAGATAAAGGTAGCTCCTAGTATTTGAAGCGAAGCTCAAGAAATATTTATATAAACGAAAAAAACTGCAAGTTCTACATAATATATTAAACACTACCTAATTAATACAAAGTTGCAAATGAACTTTTCAACGCCCCGCTCTTTACGCTAAAGTTTCTTACTTTTTTAAAAAGTAGAGTTAAAAAAAAGAGTCAAACTTTAGCATAAAGAGAGGGGCGTTGAGGCGGGAACAGCCCCTTTCATATACGGAATAATTTCTGTTCGTTTTAGGTTTTAATGTCGCTCCTTACTTTCAGTTAAAAAAAACTTGTTTTTTTATTTAATATGAAGTTTAATATTTAATATGAAAAAATTTATGCTTTGGCCAAAACAGACTACAGATGAACGAGACTACCTGCAGACCCATCTAGACTCTGATTAATCACACATATAAACACATTTGAAAGTTACCAAAGCTTTTTTTTATAGCTGCATTAAAGTAAAAATTTTCTATTTATCTACGGTGCTGACTGTTTGTCAGGTTAACACTTAACATTGCAAAATACTCAAGCGGAGTCATGCAGTTTTTCAGATGTAATTTTCTAGACTCAATAGTCCTATGTGTGGTTTCCTTGAGCCCCATTTTCATTAAAAAGCTATTGGAACGAATAAACCAATTGGAAAACTAATTTCCCTATGCTGTATAAACAAATTTTGTCAAAGTAATAATAAAAAGGGTCGAAGGTATATTCCCGTATAGACAGAATGCAAAAAAGAGTATTCACCAATTTGATATACATATGGATCAAGTTCTATGTAAAATTATTTGTTTTCTTTAAATCGGCAACTGTGACCAATAAGTCTTTTAAAAAAGAATATGTAGGCAAAGGACATGGAGTAAGAGGTCACGGAATGTTTGAGGGTTTTTACAGGAAAGGGTGCAATAAATATCTGAGTACTCATGCCTAGTCGTTGTGAGTCGTTGCATTTTAGTATTTTGCTGCACTTTTTTACGAGGGTCTCTGGAGAGACCTTTCGAAAGATAATGCTGAAAGGAGATACGTTTTGAAAGACTGAATGCTCACGTATGAAAGGTGGGAATACATACGGTTCTGCTGCAAACGAAGCACTGTTTCCAGAAAAGCTGGATTGCACAGCTTCAGTTCCAACCGATCTTTCTGGACTACCGAGAAATTCCTCTAAATCATCTGAGGCAGATTTAAGGGGATTGCTGAGATGAGGACCGTCGGTCGTGTCGAAAAACATGGACAGCTTCAGGGAATTGGCTCCTGAAGCAGCATCAGGAGTAGACAAGGGTTTCTCCATGGCTGGTCGATTCAGTTCTTCATCACTGTCTGATTTACTGCATGCTTCTGTTGCAGTTTTAGAATGAATGTTTAGGTCATCATCATCAATGTCATCACGAAATGCCAATATCGCAGGCTTTCTAGTTTCTGCTCCTTCGCTAGAATAATATGACCTTTAATTACAGATAGGTAGTTAGGCATATAATTTAATGAGTACTAAAAGCAAAAGAAAACTATGCTTATAGCTTTTTGAATAGGTTTTCTTATTTCTATTCTTCCAACTTAAACAAGGACAAAAAAAAATCCATGCTGTTTCACTAATGGGCATTAACTACTTATTTTATTTTACTATATTCTTGAAACAGTAAAGTAATGAGTCACAAAAATACAACAGAGCTGTAGGAAAAAAAGAGGAGAAGAAGAATAAAACACAATCGCATTGATATTCAACTTAAACGATCTAAAAGAATTAAGTTAAATAAAATATAGAATTGAACTGGTACATAAGAATAGTGACTTTCATCGGCACATATCTCTTCTCCAGCCTCCAATCCACTTTAAACTTGTGGGGCAAGTAATTCTGGTCCAAGAGAACAGAGTAGATAAATTATCTGAGGCGTCCAACACTTCTAAGCTTCACCTACCTTCTGTACATTTGCATGAAGTTTGGCAAGAGACGTTAATTAAAAAATTTTACGCAGATGAATTTTCCAGCCCAGTCGCTAGCAGGGTTCAAAGTTTCACTATTTGGAGATTAAACCTCTTCAGCAAAGAGTAACTTGGAAAGATGAATACAAAGTTTGTTCATCCTCAAGGAAGAGGAAATAAATACTTGTGCTAATTGGTCTGCCTTTTATTTTATTTCTTCTGAAACATCTTATGGTAGGGAAATTTGTCTTCATGTACGGGATTATAAATAACAATGCACCATAATTACACAGTTCTGTAAGTTAGTAAAGTGTTTGCTTATGTCGCAATCATTCTAAGATAAAAATAGAGTCAAATTGTTTTTACCGTTAACTTAACAGAAAATAGTTGATAAGTTTCCTCTTTTGATGCACAATAATAAAGTAATAGCTTGTATACATATCGCATCGAAAAACTCACAACAGTGATTAGGTGTCTGGAAATACAGAGCAAAGTTTGTTTTAAGAACACAGCGCAATTAAACCCCGTCATTAAGGAACATTATTCATCTTTTTTTCTACTTTTTTTTAGAAGAAAATTTTTCTGGCGTAAAAGTCTTTTTAAACTTATGAAGGGCTGACAACTACGGCATTTCATCGACAGTGAAGGAACAAAACAAAAGATTGCTGAAGATATGAGTGAACATTGCGAGGATACTGCGATAAGTTATTAGTCTAATTCTTTTAGCAATATGTCGAACCAAAACTTTGAACAAAAATTGATTTTATAAGCTGCAATCTGTCAAAGAACAAAACAATTTCAGCACGACAGAAGACATTAGCCAATAGTCTTAGCTTCAGAAAGGGATGTTTAGCCAGAACTCAGAGAAAGTCTTCTTGCTTCGTTTGATTTCATAATGAGCACAGCGACCAGTTTGAAAACTGGTTCTATTCATTAATTTTATTCAAAATATAAAACCTAGCATAGTCTACGTTGTTATTTCTAAAATTGCAACAAGTTTTATTCAAGTTTACGCTGTTTTGCGTAAAAGTAACTTTTGATATTTACTTTCAGAATGAATTTTTTCATACCACGTAAGAAAATATTGCCCATATACCTAAGGTTTTCTAGATTTGTCACTAGCCCAACTTTTGCATTAATCATTCAATGCCCATAGGTCACTTAATATAAATTTTAATCCCGTTCGATTCAATTTATATAAAAGTCCTATATTACAAAAAAATTATATTGCCGTCCTGGCCGAGTAAATCGGTGCGCTGGATTCAGGATCCTTTGTCTGAGAGTACGTGGGTTCAAATCCCAGTGTGCCCAATTGATCAGTTTGGGACGGGGGTCAGTGGCGTGACTCTGTAAGCTTAGCCAGAGTCGACCCAGCTCTAAATGGGTACCTGGAGAAATCTGGGGAAGGTAAACAGGAAGGGTGTGCGAAAGCACAGGATGGTTGGCCCCCAGCCCCCCATTGCACTTCCTGGCTGAAGCGCCAAAAAAGGTAGGACTGTAAAGTCTAATGCCGTATCCTTTCCCTTTTTTTTTTACCTTACCTATATTACAAAAACAAAGCAATGGATGCTAACAGCATAAATTAATCGTAGTTTGTGTTTTTACAATTTGTATGTACTTTGTTAACAGCTCACTTTTAGTGGTTCATAGTGCTTTATCGAGCAAGTCAATAAATATGCCAATGTCTATGTGCCTTGTCGGGCGTGCCTTGATACAAGATAACCAAGAAGTATTGGTCCAATAAGAGGAGCATACTTACTTACGCCATTTACCCGTACCATTTAGCCAAATACTTGGAAAACTATAGATTCTTTGACCATCTTAGCACTATGACTATTTACCTTAGTTCTTCTACCCTAAGAATGACGCATGGACGGATAATAGGTAGACTTTTCTATTAACAAATGAACTAACATCATTTTCATACAACCATAATAAAGGGTTAATGCCAGGATTACCTCTCACTCAATCGGACTATATGTCTTGGCTCTTTCTACAATTAGCCATGGCTTGATGGCCACAACTATTCAATTTTAATTCAAGTACACAATATACTATAGCATATATAGTATAATATAGCAATATAGTACAGCAATATATTTTTAGCATCAACTACAGAAAAACAAAATCAAATAACGTTTGAATGACAAGCAAAACCCAGCTTTTACATCTTCTCCATTTTCATTGAAATTTCGAAAAATACTTGCCCAAGATTTCCGGAACATTATTGAATTATTGAGAGCCATAATAGCAAAGTGCAGTACAGAAAATACAGAAAAAAAAAATACATGGAATTACTACAGCAAGATTAGAAATGCATATAAATATATTACCGAGTTTTGAACTTATATTCATTACTTATAAGCCAACTTTCTTCTCAGCGATATATTCAAATAGTCTATTTTTCAATTTTTTCCGTTCCACTAGCATTAAATACCTCGTTCAATATTTATGGTTTGACTAAAATATAATGCGTCAACAGACTACCGACTCGGACCGATACATGTCGCATGGTAGTGAGTATTTTAGGTGGAGTCAATCTTTGCGCCCTATAGTGGTCGAATAAACGTCATACAATACCTGACAATAAAAGCTGCCTTTTTACGTAAAGTTGGGTCCAAGGTTTTAACACCCGAGTTAATTTTAGGCTTCTGGAACGGTCAAAAGCTGCTGAGTTTAAATGCGAAAAGAAACAGCTTTTCAGGTGCATTGACATTACCCCTTCAGAACTAACAGTCAATACCCCATCGTTCAACACTGAAACGTCAATGTAAAAAAAAAAAAAAAAAAAAAATCACAAAATACTTATTGCTGTTTATAATACCCCATTAAACAATATGGATATCAGTTGAAATTATTTTTGAAAGAATTTTGAAATTATAAAGCTAATTTTTTTGTTAGCAATTGTTTTCACAAAGTAGTCCGATTTTAAAATTTAATTGGTAGGTAAAATGTACAGTAATTTCTCCTATCTTATTTTCTGGTAAAAAAATTTGTATTGCCACTAGCAATTCACATGACAAGCTAACTAAATTTTGACCGTTTAACCCAAGAATAAAAAAAAAATAGATCGAACTATATATCGAGGACTAAAAATACAAATTTGCAATCACATTATCAACGAAAATGGAAATTTCAATCTGATTGCAACTAGACTGTCAAAGAACAATAAAAATCATCACAATAATTAGAATTAGAACTTGTTTCGGTACAATTTTTCCAGATTTATTTTCAAGGAATATATTACAGAGCGGCAGAGAAGCAAAAATTGAGAAGAATTGTCGAGTGACTCGAAAAATATCGGAAATTGAAAACACAAAGCTTCAGGTTGTAAACTTTTTCCGTTCATGTGCAACTTTTTCATGCCGTCCCCACTTTAGAGCAAACATTCAGAAAATCCCACTAGAAAATAAATTTGTAGCTAATTGCTTGGTCAAGGTAAAATTCGGGAAGCATAAATCTCCTCACCTATCAGAGTCGTTGAAATTCCGGTTGGAAATCTGATGAGCATTTGACTCTAGCTGAGTATCACCAAGAAAATCATCCAGTCCACTAGAGTCTCCTTGAATATAAAGAGGGTCTTGCTTAACAGATGACGGTAGAGTAGTTGTTTGAATAATAGTGGTGCCACTTTCAGGAACTAATGGTTTGGCACTGCTTAACGGGACTTTTTGTTGAAGTGGACAGGCTTTCATGGCAGACAAAGGAGTAAAATTCTGCAATATATTTGACAATATATCGACAATATTTGTCAATATTTTTGACAATAATATTGTATATTTGACAATATTTGATTATTTGAATATTTGTATATTTGACAATATAATATTATATATTTGACGATAAAGATAACAAATTTACGCACCAGTCAAACACATCAACACAACAACCAACGATTGTAATTAAGTCATTAAGCTGGTCCATGTAAATCTTTCCAAGGTGCTAATTTATAGTTACTTGTTCAAAAGTTGTAATTGAATCAGAAAACGTGCTTTCTATAAAAGCGGATTGAAATCACAAAATGAATGCTAAAAAATGTCAGCATTATTTGACGTTACTATATATTTTCTCACAGCTAATCAGGCTTGAAGAGAGAAGTTTTATAGACGTCTGATTAAAAAAGAAAAAACAAGAAAACTCTTGCCTGGGAAATTTTATCTTTAACTGATAGAATCAGACTGGAGATTTTCAGCGATAAGCTTTTTTAATATAGATGTATTAAAAGAAATTTTAGTTTTTGAATAGCCAATTGATCATCAATATTTGTTAATGCTTATATTTTGTGAAACACAAAGGCTAAAAAAAAAACTGCAGAGGTTGACAGTTTTGTATTTTTTTTTTCGATTGAATCTGAAATCAAAGTACTTGCAATAATAAAGCTTAGTGCACTTAGTATAGTAAACAGATGAGAGCGGTAATTCCAGAGATTTGACAAAGGCTAAATAAACTATGAAATACAAGCACCAATGACGGTGCAGCGTTGACAAGCAAAGCTATAAAAAATTTTAAGTTAAACCTTAATTCATTAGAGGTTGAAGTTTTAGTCAATTAAAAGCCTTAGATTATTTCGATCCAACTTGGAAACTTATAAAGGTAGGTAAATTCTTTTGTTTTTCAAACTATATTTTATTACAGAATAGTAAATTTATGGTTAATATGCAAAATATAGGAGAGCTAAAATAAGGTTTAAGGAAATATACTTATTGTAGCAGTTCGGCATAAATATTTTGTTTATCCTTGGCCCAATTTCAAACAAAACTGAAAACAAAGAGTGAAACAAACACCTTAAAATGATTATTTAAGCCTTTATAATGGATTTTATGACTTTTCTGAACCATCGCTTTGTTTTTTACTCTCGGAGATGAACTTGAGCTGTCACTCCAGACAGTTTCCATACTCTTTGTCGTAGTGACATGGTACAAAGGCTACTATCTATCAAAGAAGCATTTAAAACCTATTCATATAAAAGTCATGACGAAGCCAACCATAGATGGCTTGGACATGAATTCAGGATTTGGACAGACCGAATCCCTAGAATAATTTTACTAAGTAGCCTATAAAGGGTAAAGGCAAAACCACCATTTAAGACTAGATAAGGATGAGATGACTTAAAATCAATTGTAAATGCCGTAACCAAAAAACAAGCCTAAGCCAGGCTTGAGTCATCACCCACATTACGACCTTAGCCAGCTTGAGCTACGTTCTGACAGAGAATAGTAAGTTTTGTCAACAGAAAGCTACTAAGTAAAGTCACAATAGAATTTTGACTGGCACGGCTAATTGAGAACAAAATTCTCTGGTCTTTAGAAAAGTTAAAAAAGAGACTTTTTGCATAAAATAAAAAACTTTCATTTATTCTAAACAAAATTTTGCCAGTCGCAAAAATTTCGTATAAAATAAATTTTGTTTAGAATCCAAAATTAAAAAAAAGACAAAAATTCAAAACTTTTTCTTATTTTTTCTTTTCATTGGACGACGGGCATGGAACTAGACGGCCGAAGAAAAATTCCACTCTTGTCAGAACTTAGTTTTTATGCTACAACAATTTCCATGTTTCTAATTGAAATATAGTCATTAAAAGGATTTTCAATTTATAGTTTTTCTTCTGAAAGAACCTGTGAAGCATTAAAACTTCTCAATCGTGCCACCTTCTATTTTTATTAATCTTTCTTTTGGTTCAGACTATATTTCTAAACTTAAGTCCCAAATATCAAAGATATACTATCCAAAATCGACGCGATTAGCACTATATTATATAAATGTACCGTCGTTTTAGATACTATATATTATATAAAACACTATATCAAATTATGGTAGACAACTTTGGGAGCTGGCCAACAATCAGTGGTTTGTCCTGATTGTAAGGTAGGATAGCATTTATGGACAAATAAGAATGAAAAAGGATTTTCAATTTATAGTTTT
Organism: Artemia franciscana; assembly: GCF_032884065.1. Taxonomy (NCBI): domain Eukaryota; kingdom Metazoa; phylum Arthropoda; class Branchiopoda; order Anostraca; family Artemiidae; genus Artemia; species Artemia franciscana. The sequence goes on from NC_088878.1 coordinate 15,447,027, forward strand.
TCTTCTGAAAGAACCTGTGAAGCATTAAAACTTCTCAATCGTGCCATCTTCTATTTTTATGAATCTTTCTTTTGGTTCAGACTATATTTCTAAACTTAAGTCCCAAATATCAAAGATATACTATCCAAAATCGACGCGATTAGCACTATACTATATAAATGTACCGTCGTTTTAGATACTATATATTATATAAAGCACTATATCAAATTATGGCAGACAACTTTGGGAGCTGGCCAACAATCAGTGGTTTGTCCTGATTGGTAAGGTAGGATAGTATGTATGGACAAATAAGAACAACACTATTAAAAAGAAAGCTAAATTGGAAGGACAATTTCAGTTTTGGACAGGCTTACATTCATTGGTTGGAGAGGGGGAGAAGGCTGCTGCTGGTGTGGCAAAGACAATGAGGGTGTCAACGCTGCTTTGTGTCCTTTCAAGGCTTCAATAAATCTGAAAAAAAGAAACAAATAGCCATAGAAATCGCACTAATTTAATTTATAAGTGCTGACTAATAGAAAACCAAAATAATACCTATTGAGCTTACCCATTTGAGGAAAAAAGAGAAGAAAATTCCGAAAACTTCAATGCAACAGAAATTTCAGAAGTCAAATCAAGCAGCACACACTTTTTTCTGTATATGAGAAATCTATTTTGACTTTGGGCTCCTAAGATGTAGTCTCACCATTTCCCCTCTGTCTTTCCTTAAGAAAAAAAATTAAGAAAAAAAATTAAGTGCATTCCCAAGAGTTTACTTGTTCCAGAGCACAAGGGAAAATATTGGCAGCAAAACCTCGTCGTGCCAAAACCAGAAGGCATGTTCCACACTTTTAGTATTTCAAAAAGGGAAAAAATATCTAAATTTAATGGAAACTGCTTTTGAGGGATTTGAATAAGTGACAATCTGAAATATAAACAGCTTACAACTGAATAGCGTGGCTTCCTTTCGAAAAAGCCTAATCAATTTCAATCTTCGTTGGTTTCTCCGGCTTTTGTTTAAGTAGATATGCCACTCTGAATCAGATTAATGGATAAACCCTACTTGAATGTCTTTTAGGAGTACAAAAGTTTACTTTTAGAAAATATTGATGAACATTAGTGCGTCATAAAGGACTATGCCATAAGCTTAAATTGTGTATTACATATAAGAAACAGTAAATGAAAAAAGTGCGGGAAAATTATGAAGATAAGGTTTTTTACGTTTCGTCAGATAATGGTTGAAGAGGGAGAGTTTTCTACTTTTCTTGTATTCAATAGGCGAGAAGCTTGAGCCGCTAGAAGTGTTGACGCATCTCCGTACATTACAGAAAATAATAATGCGTTGTTCTGTCATCGCAATAAATAAGTTCTCAGATCAAGTTAGGTCGACATAGCATGAAAAACAAGATAAAAAAAGAAAAAAAAACTTAGCCAGAGATAGGAAAAAATTAATAAGGATAGTCTAGGAAGGAAAAGGAAAAAAAAAATAAACTAGAAACAAAAAGATTAAGAGAAGCCAAGCAAGAGGCCTCCGAAGACTGGGAAAAGAAACTTAGAAAAAATAACAATAGCAAATCAAGCATTAGAAACAAAAATAAATCTTCAGAAAAAGACACACAGTGGAAGGATCAGAAAGTAAAAAAAAGGAATAAAAACTAAAAATTGAAGAAAATTTCTCTTACAGGGACGTTTCGAGCTATCTAGAAATGTTTCATTTCCTTTTATTTACGTTAGGTTTGGGTTGTTTTGTTTTTTAAAGTCTTTTTTAATATTTAGTTTTTTTTTACTATTTTCCATAGCTAGGCGATCCTGGATGAAACATCTGTATGCCATTAATTTAGTTTAAATGACTAATAATGCTCCTCATATTTATTCAAGAATTATATTTTATCGTCGCAATTCTAAATAAAAACCAAGCTTATAAGTAGTAGGCTACCCAAAGGAAACCCAAACTAAATTTTTCCAAGAATACCCAATAACTTTTGACGTCCGCGATTTGGGGGGGGGGATGACACTTTTATGAAAAAAACATAAATCATCATATTGAATGGTCAAATCTCTTTTGACAATAACCAAGCCATTTCTCACTTAAAAAACTATCGATAGTACACGTATGGTCAGGCGACCTTGCAAAAAATCAATAGAAAAAAGGAGGGATATTCCTTCTCAGGCATCAAATATCTTGTTTCTGATAAAACCTAATAAGGCTAACAACCCACTTTCGTCTTTCTTGGCATGCTAACACGTTCAAGGGGCAGTCTAACACTCCTTTTAGAATTATATGTGTTCAATAACCATACTTCTGGTTTATTTTTATGTAAACTTTGAAAGTAGTGAAAGCAGGTTAGATACATAATTAATTAAATTCTCAAGCTGTAAAACAAACCATTTCCTAGATGACTGCATTAATATTATAAATTTTGAGTATTTGCAGTAACTGACAGATTAAAATAGGGCAGGTCCTGTCACATTCTTCGATGTTTATTTCCTTGTTTTAGTGAATATAAGCCACCGTTTTAGAGTACTTTATTCAGTTCTTATTCTGTGTCTGTCCTCGTCTTATGTACAATTACTGTATTACGTGTGTAAATAAACATTTTTATACTCTACAAATACACTTTATTAAAGTTAGAGACGCTTGACATCCTCTACTGGTCGAACCCCAGAATGTAGGCCAACGCTACCATAAGACTCTAAATAAGAGAGCAAAGAGAAAGTCACACTTTACAGAGAGTAAAGTAGGATAAACCTTTACAGAGAAATCGTAGTATAAACCCTCTACATTTGATTCAAAATCGTTACGTTTATAATTCCAACAAAGATATTTCAACCTTAATATTGTTATATAAAATAGTTACGAGCCACCGGATCAACCTTCCACATGAGGAAAACGTTAAACCCTAGTAGCGTTTCAAAACGGGAAACAATATTCTTCTTTCTCTTTTAGGAGGCCAAAGACACTTCTTGACTGAACAGACTCGTTGACTCGCTAGTTAATCCATGTTAAACCCATTTGTAATACTTGATGTTCAGGGTAACAAAACTGGAGCCTCTAGCCTGAAAAACGTTTGTACAACTTTTAATAAATGGAAAATACCTATATATTTTGGAAAAATTCTTCATTTATTTTTAGAGAAAATTTCGACAGATGATCTGGGAATCCCAAAAATAGAATTGATTCCTCGAAGTAGAAGCACTGGTGGCAACGCAGCTCCCGATCACACATCGGAAAACCCTTACAGCCACAAATCAAGCTCCGAGATTTAGAAGTGTCTGTCCAGGATTGCAAACTCTGCTGATCCAGAACTTTTTTTTACCACCACTTTATTATATACTTCAAAGGCACGATCTTATGCATATCCGGCCAAGTTCCATGTCTGACATAACAACCATGCCATGCTTCAGCTAAGAAGCCTAGCTAAACCAGCATGTGCATGTCACTCAAGCCAAAAAAAACAAAAAACAAATAAGCGATTTGTCTTTACTTATCGTAACAAGAAGCAGGGCTTTCATCGTAGAGATTTAATTCAGTATCGGTTATTCTCATTTCATTAGCATTCCGTTCCAGTTGTGCCAAAAGACTTGTCCTTTGTAGTGTAAGAAAAGGAACGTTTAAAAATCGATGAAGGAACTGTAGGCCAAATCCATTTTTCATAGATGACTCTGCATATCTCACGAGTCCGGCATTTTTTGGCCTAAAAGAATAAAAGAAGATTTATTCTGATGGGCTTCGCCCCTCACTTTAAAATAAACAATCAGTCTTATGCCGAAAAAAATTCAATTACATTGAAAAGCCCATTTCTGAATCATATTTTCAAAACAGACTGGAGCGACAAAAAGAAAAGAAAAAAAGAAGACAAATTACGATATTTAATAATCAAATTACGGTTTCAATATTGAACAGTGACAATCAGGCCATAAGAGCTCGAATTAAAAAGCTAAGAGTTTTGAAGGGAGCCAGGAGAGTTTTTTGAAGAGTTTGATACCAAATGCATTTATTAAGCTTGGAGTAAACCCACAAAATATGACATTATGGAACTTAAACTGTATTTGGAGTATTTTCCCCTGTTTTCAAAGAACAATACAGTACTGTCACGAGTGAATTTGGAATCGAAAATACACAATTCCACTGCTGGAGGAATAAAAGTCATTTTAAGGAGAGGGGAAAGGGTCAAACTATAGGCATCGTTTTTCCAATGCTGTATAGCAAATCGGTAGGCTACCATTATGTGGAACTTTAACATTTTCTGACCTGGGGAGGATCTTAGCACGGATATAGCCTCTCAGGTACAAGAAACCTTCTGTGTTAAGTTCTTCCAAGTATTGGCTCCAGGTCTTTCTTAGGCTTACCAACAAATAATGTGTAAGTAAGCACAAGATTTTGAATCTGCATTTCAGGGCAGTATCCAAGATTTCTGTGGAGAAGGAGGGGGGGGGGGTATAAAAAAGCTTACTAAATACAACATTTTTTTTATATGCATTTTTTTCATTCTTGTACGAGTCGGACAAAATTTCCTGGTGGGGGAGGGTTAAACTGGGTAAAGCCCTTTCTCCTCCTTTTTGTATACGGGCAAGAAACAAGAGTTTTACTGAATAGAATTGCTGTTTAGGGTAATTTCAGGTAGTTTCCTTTTTGACATTCATGTTATTGATTTTGAACATCTCCCTACCCTCTAGTAATGCCCCTGCTTCAGCACAAATACATTTGTGTAATATTTTCACACTATTTTGCAGTCCTGTTATTTATTGCCACCAAATATGTACAGTATCTCTTCTCCAAGTAATGAACTGAAAAAGTGTGTCTATATACATGTTACATTTCGAATATTAGATGAATTAGTTGAACAGCTTTCGATACACCAAATATGAAATACGCCGAATCCGAGTCTGCTAAGAAGCCAAATTTTCTGGAGCTCATTAGTTGCGAATAAGTACATGAAATAATACTCATGAGCTAGGATAAAGGGTGTTGAGAAGGTTTGAACACTGCTCATAGAAGAAAAAGAAATCACTAAAACTAGTAATACATCAGGTGTTGCAACCCTTTAAGTAGCCTCTAATGTATCACTTCCCAGCCCTTTTGGTGCCATAAACCCCCTCTGCAAGCAGGTTAGAATTAAAGTCAGTTACATCATGACTCCCTTACATTAAACAAATTTAAGATTGATCATCTTTTTCATCAGTTTTATTCTAAAGTATTATTTTTTTTTCATTTGTATTTACATCTGATTTAAATTTATTATTTAACTAATTAAAGGTCCTTTGCACATAAGCGTTTAGTTTTATCTGAAGACCTCAAAAAGAAAGCGAACACAGAAAAATAAGCTGGCGAAAGTGACATTACACTTTAATGACAGTAGTAGTGATGCTGCTTCTGTTGATCTCTGTGCTGACACTAGTGATTAGTTACACCTGGAAACTGTAAAAGAACCTACTGAGGAGACAAAGCCAAGTGATTTTGTATTAGTTCTATATGCTACTAAAAAAAACCCAAAGTATTAAACTGATGAGGTTTCAGAGATTGAAATGAAGAATATAAAGTGAACTTCCTGAAATGAAAGACAAGGGAAATATTTCTAGAGATAAAGGATGAGGCTTTTGTGATGACAAGCAAAATTGCCTTACACCTGCCAAAACCTAATCTGAGTGGTGGGGCAGAACGTGCAGTAAAAGCAATGACCTTTGATGTTGACCTTTTACCATATGTTGCTGAGTGAAAAATATAACAACATTCTGTTTTATATGTTTATTGCAATCAAAGTAGACAATAGGTTTTTATTAAATAATATTTGGTATCCTAAAGTACCCAAAAAGGATATCCTAGAGTACCCGGTGATCTCGGTACTCTAGGACAATAGGAGGGGGTAAGGAAAATTGTTGGTACCAAAAAAGTTTATCAACGGAATAATCTGCAAAAAAAATGCTGAAGAAAGCCCATTCAGTTCCATTTAAGTAATTAGGAAAATCAAGTAATTTGACCAAAGCATTCTCCAGGTATCTGCCATAAACCTGAACACGACCTAGGGTACCCACATCTCCCCTACAACTGTGACTACTATTACAACTATGCCTAAGGGTATGAAGGTGAAATATTCAAGGAATTTTGAGTGGGGGAAGGTGAACTGAATCACAACACGCCGTCAGTATGAAGTTGTCAAAAGGAACAGTTTGATGTGTAAAGTTTAAACTAGCAGGGCTTGTTTTAAGGGATAATGAACTAACCAAAAGAAAATACTTCCATGTTAATGCTACTCCTTCTACTCATACTATGAGAACTGTTACTAATATTACTACTTCTATTATTACTACCGCCCCTAAAACTTAGGCTATTACTAATAATGCTACTGCTAGTACTGCTACTATTGCTATTAAAACTAAGGGTATTCAATCAATCAATCAATTTATTAATATTAAAAGAAAAACTATTACAAAAGTAAAGCGGTTACTAGGCCCAAGAAGCTTTGCATTGAAGCGGAACATTTGGGATATATAGAAACTGTATGGAACTAATTTGAAACACACTAATACCCACACAGGTTGTCGAGCGGACGCATCAAAAATGCTTCACCAGCCGCTGATGGTATTAAGCTGAAACTTTCAGCGTGTGTGGAAGGGGATGTTGACGAAACCAAAGGTGTTATGCGCATACTGTTACTAATGCTGCTACAACTATTGTTACTGCACAAGTTAGGGATATCAAGTCGGAACTTTTAAGGAATATTTCGGCAGATCTTGAACTAAATCAAAACAAACTATGAGCATGTGAACCTCCAAAAGGGTGACAAAGCAACATTTAAAAAACAACTTACATTATTAGGTTAAACATTTAAAGGTAAGTTGTGGGTGATTCTAAACTAGCCAGAAGGCACTATGTGTATACTTTTGATACTACCACTACAGTTACTTTAACTAATAACGCTAGAGGTATTAAGTTGAAATTTCTAGGGAACGTTTAGGAGGAGTTTCAATTAAACAAAAAAATTATATGGATGCAGGTTTTCAAACAGGCATATAAACAATATCATAGGCAGCACCACTCTACAACAGCTAGAAATACACTGAAACTATTGAAGGAGCTAATTGTATTCAAAATTAACAGTTCTGCTGCGCTTTTTAACAGTTTTTAAAAGTTTTTTAACAAGAGATTGGAGGGAGAGCAGTTCTTCCCTTAAGCCCATTCATTTTCCAAACACATTTAGTCAAAATTTTTCGACAGCCCTTTTGTTCAGCATAGTAGAAGGCCCCAGCAACTATATCTTTAGAGATATTGGGCATTACACCCCCCCCCCCCAAATTATGAAATTGACCCATTTTGCTTTAAAAATTAACGCTACTTTAAACTAGATCAAAAGGCATTGTGCTTATGGTTGCAAAAAAGATACCTCAGCAACATATCGAGAATGACTGGGGTTATTTAGTTGAAACTTTTGGGGCTACTACTATTACTACCTCTGCTCTTACAATTTAAACAAATAAAAAGAATTTAAGCGTACACAGGTTGTCAAAAAGCATAGATAGAATATTTTAGGAATAATAATTTTTTTCATTGAAAAAGACAATGTAAATAAAGAATGAACTGAAATCAATTTAAAAACTTTTTCCACAAAGCAAGTTTTCAAAGAAAATTAAAGAGCTCCAGTAAGCCAAATATGAGCAGAAATAAATGAAGGCAAATAATCTTGCAATTGTAAAACTACCACAAATCACTTCCAATACACAAATGAAACTCAAAACAAGCAAAAATTACGATAAATAGCCGAGTCAAGCTTAAAACGAGAAAAAATTAACAAGAGTAAGGCTGATAACCATGCCTTCTCAAGACCAGAACAAAATTTGTGCTTTACAGGAAAAAAACTATGTTTTAAATGTTTTCGCTTTTTTTACTTTCATAAAAAAAATTATCAAAACTTTAAGGAATAAATATCAGTATGTCAATTAAACTGACAATCCACGGTCCCTTTTTTTTATTAAAGCGCAAATTATGTTTTGGTTATGTTCTGTTGAAAAACTCGTTTTGTGGAAAAAGTTTTTTAAATTAATCAACATAATAAGCTGAATCTCTTGATAGCAAAATTCCGTTTTTTAGAGCTTTGGTTACTATTGAGCCGAGTTACTCCTTGCTTACAGTTTGTTACCACCAACTATTTATTATAGTTGATTGCCTTGGCAGCATTAAGTCTTTTGTTTTGTTGTTGTTGGAACTTATCTTCTTTTTACCACACAGTAAATGGTAATTTTTTATGCTTTTTTATGGGTTAAGAATAAAAATAATTTTACAGATTTAAGGTTACAGTTTACAAACGGCTCATCTTTGTCAAATCATAAAATTTTATTTCTTTTTATTTAAATTTGGCTTGTTAGAACAAGTCATGTGTATCAATCAAGGGCCTAAAAAAGAGGCTATTTTTGGTATAGCTTTAATAGTAAAATTAAAGTTGAAATGAAGGGACTCGGAGAGGGAAGAATGGGCTGGTTCAATACTAATACAGATGTAAGTCTTCATTTATAATAAAGTAAATAACCAGTTTTGTCTACCACTTTAGGAAATCATTGCTTATGGCAAGGACATTTTTGTTAGGGAGAGGGGATTTGTTTTCGGACGGGGGCCTTACAAAAACTTGTGAAAAATGTATAAATTCTGTAAATGCATTTTTATTACGTTTTTACGAATCTGACAAATATTTCAGTAGGGCAGGGGGTCTAAACCCGGTTACCCCCCCCTTAATGATTATGGTCTTGGCTGGTGCATACAAAAAACGGAACAAGAAACTCGTCAAAACACAAGCTGTCTGTAATCTATAATAAATAAGCACATCTATGAGCAGGCTACATAATGGACCTTACCTATTTAAGCTGGATAGGAAGCACCGTACTACATCTTCACTCACTACTCGATGGTGTCCCATGTCTCGTCTATTTGCGAGGATCAGGACAGGAATATGATCAGGAACTTTGGGCAGCTCTCTTTCAATATACTCAAAAGTCCTAGAAAACAAAATCTCCTTATGATTTGCAGGGATATATTCTAAAAACATTTAGCTTCAGGCGTGTATCCTATCCCTCGTATGTATATGAAAATAATTTTGCAGGTTATTCTTTTTGATAGGTTAAAAGGACTAATACAAACAAGAACTATAAAGCGACTCTAAAAAAAAATTGTACCCTTTCTTCCCTGCTTCCCTCTTCTTTAGAAAACCCCCTCTCCATTAATGGTGACTTTCATATTCACGATATACGAGGAGCCTCAAATCTTGTATACCCATATAAAAATACGATTAGTGCTTCTTTTATTATTAAAAAATGATCTGTAATTGATAGAACTCCAGCTGATATTGGAAATACGACTAATTGGACATCCTTCAAGACTGCAGCAATGAGATTTCTCTCTGCAAAAGAATACTAATGATATTTGTAATGATGCTAGTGCCTCTCGTTTTCTCATGTCAAGGATAATGTCTATTTTAATTTTATTTTTTTATGTAGGAATTGCCTAGATGTGGCAAGAAGAAAAATTTAAAAACATTGTCATCAGTACATGCAGAACAAAGAAGAATGTCACCTGCTCTCAACAAGCCCTTTCAGACTTTCTCAACAGGTCATACATAATGTTTAGTATTGATAATACAATACCTTACCTGCCCCACCGCTCAAAGTCGGATCCGATGTACTAGAGGAAGTTGAATGGTTCAAATACCAGTAGTGCCATTAAATGTGACGAAAGCCTTAAGCGGGAAATTACCACACGCATTGCAAGCGCAGAAGGCAACTTCAATAAACTAAGAAATGTGTGGAAGAATCCAGCATACTGTCTAACACTTAAGCTCCGGCTTTTCTATAGTAACGTCCTCTTCACACTAATGTACGAATGCGAATCTTGGGCGTTGGCTAAGCAGCTCGAAAAGCGAATCCAGGTTTTTAAGAACACCTACCTTCAGCTTACCCTTGGTATTCAATCGACTGGTAAGATCACTAACGCCTTTATACGTGAAACGACAATGCAGCCTCACGTGATTGATAGAATTATGACAAAGCGATGGCGTTATTGGGGTTACATGGTGCGGATGGGTGAGGGCTACCTACCTCAAGATATCAGGTGTTCCCTCGGCATCAGAAGACGTGGGCGACAGAAGGCAACACTAGAAAAATGCCTTAAGAAGGATGCTGCGCTGTTAAGATCATCGCTCGAAAAACTTTGATCAAAAGTGCAAGAGAGGTCACCATGGAGAGGCAACGTTGTCACCTTATACGCCAGCCGGCGTGGGTAGACCTACGTCTAAGTAAGTTAGTATCTATGGGCAATACCTCGCTCTTTACAATAAAGCTTGAATTTCGCCCCAATTCTTTAAAAATGACCCCTGAATCACAAAGGCCGCAGAACAAACAGTTGAAATTACTAAAAATACTTTAGCGTAAAGAATGAGGTATTGAAGAGGAGACGAACCCCCCTTTATATACGTAATAGTTTCTGTTCGTTTTAAGTTTTAATGCTGCGCCTTACTTCCACTTGATTTTTTTTCATTTATTTATTTTCTCATTGTTTTTTTTTTTATAAATAATGCTAGAAAATCCTACGCCCCATTCATGGTAATTTTCTTCCCTAATGATACATTCCTCCGTGCAATGATCCTCCCATGTAACCCCTTCCCCATGTAACCCCTGTAACAATTCCTCCCGAAAACGTCTGTACACTTCCCAATAACCATTACTATATGTAAACAATGGTCAAAGTTGGTAACTTGCATTCCCTCCCTCGGGGACTGTAGGGGATTAAGTCGTCCCCAAAACATAGCTATTAGGCTTTTCGACAATGCTGAACAAAATGGCTATCTCAAAATTTTGATCCGGTGACTTTGGGAAAACAATGAGCGTAGGAGGGGGCCTTGGTGCCCTCCAATTTCTTCGTTATTCAAAAAGGGCACTAGAACTTTTAATTTCCGCTAGAACAATCCTTTTTGCAAAATTCTACGACCACTGGATCGATACAATCACCCCTGGGGAAAAAAACGTGATCTGTCTTCTGGCAAAAAAAAAAAAAAAAAAAAAATTCTACATTTTTGTAGATTGGAGCTTGAAACTTCTACAGTAAGGTTTTCTGATACGCTTAATCAGATGGCTCGATTTTCCTTATGCCTCTATGACTTTTAGTGGGAGGGGGGTTTCCCTCTATTTTCTTAAATAAGGCAAAATTTCTCAGGCTCGTAACTTTTGATGAGTAAAACTAAACTTGATAATACATATATATTTAAAATCAACATAAAAATACGATTCTTTTGATGTAACTATTTGTATCAAAATTCAGTTTTTTAGAGTTTCGGTTACTATTAAGCCGGGTCCTTACTACAATTCGTTACCACTAACCGTTTGATACTTCTAAAAGCCAACCGTGATTTATTATCATAGAGATTCAATTTTCGTTTAGGGTTTTAGTTCCTTCTACTATGATATAAAAAGGCTGATCCTGTCAAAGCATGTTTGGATTTCTTTTATCCACACATGACAGATAAAAAATCTTTTTTGCGACTCCACCCCCTAAAACAGCTCGAATAGAACCCCGGGTCCGTATCGCCAAGCAGTGATCAAACACACACATAACTATATAGGTATATACATACATACAGTTATATATTGGTTACAGTTATGTTATTCTTCCTTTTGTTTGATTAGTCTACTTGGAGATGCTAATATACAATCTCCGTCCAAATGTAGACTCTGCGGTGGCTGGGATTAAACCTCGGTACTCGTACTCCAAGGAACGATTCTGTACGTACATATAGTAGACTGGTGGTGTGAAGGAGAAACCACGAATCTCGGTCTTTTTTTATTTTGGAGACTTAACTCTGTGTTATTTTCTCAAAACATCTGCGTCGGATGGTCTGTTTCTCGTATCTTTCTAAGGCATATTGACTGACTTCTAGCTAGTGTAAAAAACATGTTTCTCATTTACCCATTTTAGCAAATGTTAAGAGAATTATATGTCTTGCGAACTCGCACTGGCAATGCTGCGAAATGGATCAGAAATCTGCTTAGAGAAGAAACAAAACGTAACCATTACCGCTAATTACTAACACCTCTCTGCAGAACCAAGCTACCAAGAACCGATACAGCTGCGCAGGATCCTCCTCAATTCACACCTAGTCAAAGCTTCTCTTTTTCCCCTGTCCCATCAAGTTCTTATTTCCTTTAAATCCTTCTTTGTCTATTAGTGTAAAAATATAAGCCGCGTGAAGAAAAATTTGGTAAAGACTTGTGGTCACATGTGAGCAGAAGAAATTGAGGGGAAGGCAGTTCAGAAAGTATTTATTGTTTGTATTGAAGTGAATCGTTTGCTAAGGAACTTTTTTTATGGCACTTGGTATTAACGAAGTGACATATAGCGATCGCAAATTCTGTCGGTCTGTCGGTCCCTGTTTTGCTACTTTAGGCACTTCCAGGTAAGCTAGGACGATGAAATTTGGCAAGCGTATCAGGGACCGGAACAAATTAAATTAGAAATAGTCGTTTCCCGATTTGACCATCTGGGGGGAGGGGGGGCCGGTTAATTCGGAAAAGTAGAAAAAATTAAATATTTTTAACTTACGAACGGGTGATGGGATCATAATGAAATTTGATGTTTGGAGGGATATCGTGTCTCAGAACTCTTATTTTAAAATCCCGACCAGATCCGGTGACATTGGGGGGGAGTTGGAGGGGGAACCTAAAATCTTGGAAAACGCTTAGAGTGGAGAGTTCAGGATGAAACTTGGTGGGAAAAATAAGCAGAAGTCCTAGATACGTGATTGACATAACCAGAACAAATCTGCTCTGTTTGGGGGAGTTGGCGGGGGGGGGGGGGGTTAATTCTGAAAAAATTGAAAAAATAAGGTATTTTTAACTTACGAACGGGTGATCGGATCTCAATGAAATTAGATATTTAGAAGGATATCGTGTCTCAGAGCTCTTATTTTAAATCCCGACCGGATCCGGTGACATTGGGGGGAGTTGGGAAGGGGAACTTAAAATCTTGGAAAACGCTTAGTGTGGAGGAATTGGGATGAAACTTGGTGGGAAAAATAAGCAAAAGTCCTAGATACCTGATTGACATAATTGGAACGGATCCGCTCTGTTTGGAGAAGTTGGGGGGGGGGGGTTAATTCTGAAAAATTAGAAACATGACGTATTTTTAACTTACGAAGGAGAGATCGGATCTTGATGAAACTTCATATTTAGAAGGACCTCGCAACTCGGATCTCTTATTTTAAATCCCGACCGGATCCAGCGTCATTGGGGGGGGGAGGCGGAAATCTTGAAAAATACTTTAAGCGGAGAGATCAGGATGAAACTGGGTGGGAATAATAAAGACAAGTCCAAGATACGTGACTGATATAACCGGACCGGATCCGTTCTCTTTGGTGGAGTTGGGGGAGGGGGGATAATTCGGAAAAATTAGAGAGGTATTTGTAAATTACGAACGAGTGATCTGATCTTAGTGAAATGTAATATTTAGAAGGATCTTGTGCTTTAGAGCTCTTGGGGGGAGTTGGAGGGGGAAACCGGAATTCTTGGAAAACGTGAAAATTGGGGTATCTTTATCTTACGAATAGGTGATCGGATCTTAATAATTCTTTACATATAGAAGGGTCTTATGTCTCAGATGCTCCATTTTCTAGTCGAATCGGATCCGGGGATATACGGGGCTGGAGGGGGGAAACGGAAATCTTGGAAAACTCTTAGAGTGGAGAGGTCGGGATGAAACTTAATGGGAAGAATAAGCACAATTTCTAGATACGTGATTGACATAATTGGAACGGACCCGTTCTCTTTGGAGGAGCTGGGGGGTGTTAATTTGGAAAAATTAGAAAAACTGAGGTATTTTTAACTTATGAATGGGCGACCGGATCCTAATGAAATTTGATATTTAGAAGGAACTTATGTCTCGGAGTTCTTACTTCAAATCCCGACCAGATCTGTTGACATTGGGGGGAGTTGGAGGGGGAAATCAGAAATCTTGGAAAATGCTTAGAATGGAGGAATCTGGATGAAACTTGGTTGGTAGAATAAGCAAATGCCGTAGATACGTGATTGACGTAACCGTACTGGATTCGCTCTCTTTGGGGAAGTTAGGGGGTGGGGTTCAGTGCTTTGGCGAGTTTGGTGCTTTTGGACGTCCTAGGACGATCAAAATTGGTAGGCGTGTCGGGGAGCTGCACAAATTGACTTGATAAAGTCGTTTTCCCCGATTCGACCATCTGGGGGGGGCTGAAGGAAGAGGAAAATTTAGAAAAAATGAGATATTTATAACTTACGAGGGGATGATGGGATCTGAATGAATTTTGATATTTAGAAGGACCTCGTGACTCAGAGCTCTTATTTTAAATCCCAACCGGCATTAAGCCTCTTTTTTCCTTTTAAATCAACCCATTTATTCTTATAATTTTGCTAGAGCTCATACCATATGAGCTCTTGGCTCTTGGGTCTTCCGACCTCGTCACAAGTGCCATATGAGCTCTTAGCTCTTGTTTATTTTTGTATTTTTTTTTTTTGCGAAATCTACTGTTTATCAACGCATACAGATGTGTTCAAATACAGAGTTTATTTACACATGAACTCATTTTGAACAGTGCTTGTACACTACCATCTGTAGTCTTTGAATTCTGATACCAGTAAGACAATTCACTCTACTTTCCTTTTGTTGCTACAGCTATGGTCCCTTAGCACCCCCAACGTAGAAGAAAAACTAGAAGAAAAAAATTAGTAGTACTTATCCTTCCCCTTAAAAGATTGTCCGGAAATGTTCCCAAACCAGACTCATCATGAATCACATTTACTTCTAAATTTTATGAATGCGTTTCAATTTGAACAAAAGAGGCTGCAAGCATTTGTTTTTTCTTTGGAGAGGAGGGCTAGTTGTCTGCAATATTCCTTTTTTTACTACTGAGTAAGAGACTAGGCAATATTAAAACTTCAACTCGATCAAAGAAAAAAATTCTGCTCCATATAGAAGAACTGAAATTTTTTGATGAATCCAAATAATTTCTCTCGACGAAATTTGAATGGAATGTAGCCTTTGCTATGAGGATACCAAACCCCCTCAAAATTAGTTTCAGAAATATAAGGCAAGAATCACCAAGAATCAGTTAGTTCTAAAATTTGCAAGATCTTACGTGATAGATCCGAGGTTGCAAGGGCAAGACGAAGTCCAGAAACATCAAGGAGGCACACTCGTGCCTCTATAAAGAGGCGACACACGACAATGTTAAGCGATCTTCGTCGCAGAGGGATGGGGAGGGATGCATTTCGTAGCCCGAGCTCCAACTAAGAAACCTGCAAAATTTCATCCCCCTCCAACTTTTCCTTCATGGGGAAAATCTGGCCGAAAGTTTCGACTCGTCAACCCCAGCCCCCCTTTAACGTTGTCCGATCGGGCTGAAATTCACAAGTTAAGGTCCCCTAGGGCCCAGGAGCTTATCTGCGAAATTTCAGCTCGATCCGATAACTCCTTCCCTGTTTTCCAGAAACCACGCATTAGCTACTTAATTAACGGATTTCTCTCCATAAGAGCCCATGTTAATTTGAAATTTTTAAAAGTTATTGAGAAGTTATATTTACACACATGCAAGTGTTTAGCTCAGTCGGTAGAGCGTGGGACTCTTAATCCTCGGGTCAAGGTTTCAAGTCCCTTACGGGCGGTTTTTTTTCACAACATCAAAAAAATTTTGATAACACCTGGACAGCTTATCATTTGAGAGATAACAGAATATTAGCTTCTTATGAGCAAAAGAAACATTTCGGTCATTCTATCTATTTTTTTTTTCTATTTTATACAATGATATTAAATTACATCCACCATGGATTTTAGAAAAACGTACAGAAATAATATGAAAAAAACTTCGTTTTCTTAAAGAGTTAAAGAGGCTGCGTCCCAAAGTCGAACCTTAAAACGTACAGGAATTAGAAGAGGCAGTTGAGGGGCTGCCGCCCCCAAACCCCCCGCTTTTAAAGACTCTTTTGAACAGGTTTTTTGTTTTTTTGCTAACCCCCCGCTCTTGGCTTCGGAAAGGCCCTCTTTTAATTAAAAAATAATTGAAATGAATGAATAATGGAATAACTTCGAAAAATGTTAAACACATGAGGACAGGAGAACCATTGCGCCGAAACTAGTAATTAGTAACAATGAAGTCCCCCCACAAAAAAAACCTGTCCAAAAGAGTCTTTAAAAGCGGGGGGTTTGGGGGCGGCAGCCCCTCAACTGCCTCTTCTAATTCCTGTACGTTTTAAGGTTCGACTTTGGGACGCAGCCTCTTTAACTCTTTAAGAAAACGAAGTTTTTTTCATATTATTAGAGATAAGAGCTGAGATATCTCTCATGATTATGATGGTATCCTACGGTTCTGATTTTGCACAACAGTAGTAGATCACTCATGGTTGCTACCTCGCTATATGAAATACGAAACTACCCAGAAGTGTTTTCCCATGGACCATTATATGTTGCATGTTCAAGAGTCGGTAAACCTGACAATCTATTTATATGCACAGACAATGGGACAGCAAAGAATGTTGTATATTCGCAAGTTTTACGTAGTTAAAAACATATATATATATATATATATATATATATATATATATATATATATATATATATATATATATATATACTAGCTGTTGGGGTGGCGCTTCGCGCCACCCCAACACCTAGTTGGTGGGGGCGCTTCGCGCCCCCCCAAGCCCCCCCGCGCACGTAAGTCGTTACGCGCCATATTAGTTACGCGCCATTGTAGTTGTGTCCCTATGTCCCACCTGTGAATATATATATATATATATATATATATATATATATATATATATATATATATATATATATATATATATATATATATATATATATATATATATATATATATATATATATATATATATACACATATATATATATATATATATATATATATATATATATATATATATATATATATATATATATATATATATATATATATATATACACATATATATATATATATATATATATATATATATATATATATATATATATATATATATATATATATATATATATATATATATATATGTTTTTAACTACGTAAAACTTGCGAATATACAACATTCTTTGCTGTCCCATCGTCTGTGCATATAAATAGATTGTCAGGTTTACCGACTCTTGAACATGCAACGCATAATGGTCCATGGGAAAACAATCCGTATTCAGATCTATACCTCATGATTCTATTGATTGCCCTTGAGCTTTGTTGATGGTGATTGCTAATCGACCATTTCCTTTGTTGCCGTCGTCATTTATATATCCCCCTGTGCCCCCCGGCGTCCCCGTTGTAGTTGTGTCCCTGTGTCCGGGTCGTCATTTATATTCCCTGTGTCTCCGTCGTCATTTGTGTCCCGGTGTCCCAGTCTGTGATTTCTATTTGAGTGTCCCGGGCGTCATTTATATTCGTCAGGATATTGTAGGGCATCGTAGCATCGATGAGTTTAAGCAATTCTTGTCAACTGATTGTTTCGCCTATAAAGAATATTATCTCGAGGTAAGAACTGATCACCGACCACAACGATTGCCACTTTGTTGATAGTTGCGTATCAGGAGGCATCAATTCGATTGCTGTTTTTAAGCAGAAGCACTAAATTATTATTTTTGTGGAAAAGATGATATATATAAATATATATATATATATATTTTCTTTTTAGTTTTTTTGTAGTTTTTACCTTTTTTAGTTTTTTTCTTCTTTTGTATTAATGCTAAAGCCAAGGTTCAAACCTGGAGCCTCTCGGACCTAGAACCTGAAACATAACGCTTTACCAACTCAGCTACTTCGGCGTGAATACATTCGTTTTGAGCAGCTTCCTCGGGTGTTGCCATTGTAGGTTCTTCAGTCATTTTACAATTAGAAATTTCCCTTTCAACGGTCTTCTTACAATTAAAAATTTGTCTTTGAACGATATTCTTAAATACCTGTGTCCTGGTCGTCATTTATATTTCCTGTGTCCCGGTCGTCATTTGTGTCCCGGTATCCCAGTCTGTAATTTCTCCTTGAGTGTCCCGGTCGTTATTTATATTCCCTCTGTCCCGGTCGTCATTTGTGTCCCGGTCTGTAATTTCTCTTTGAGTGTTTTTTCTTTTTAGTATTTTTTAGTTTTTTACATTTTTTCTTTTTTCAGTTTTCTTTTTCTTCTTTATTTTTCAGCTTCACTATGAAATACATATCGCCGAACCTTCATCGTCGCTATCACATCAGTCATTTTAAACTTAAACATTAATAGATTTCTACGTGAACATATATGTCTTAAATATCTTTAATGACGTCACCGTCATAGCAAAAATGACGACAACTAACTTCATGACGCCAGTCGACACAGAAACATGACGTCACCTGATCCACAGACAGACAACTTATTTTTATATATATAGATAGATATAATTCTAAAATTGTCAGGTAATTTTCTATTTTGAAATAAAAACTAAAAATTATTGCTCAGACAACATAAATATTTTTGATATTTACATAATAGCTTTAGTGGTTCTGGACTGAAAACTAAATATGCTAATCAAATTGGGAATTGCAATCTTTTAGGTTGAAAAGGCAGATCCATTGGAATCATGAGAATGCGTGGAATGAGAAAAGCCTCACCCTCAAAAGGCCCTGTCAAGATTGTTGCCTCTATTACGTTATAACAGACATAACACGTCATTTGTGTCCCGGTGTCTCGGTCTGTAGTTTCGTTAGTCACAAACATGACGTCAGACGACAAACAACTTCATGACGACATACAGCTCAATCCTTATAATGACGTCAGTCGACAAACATGACGTCAGTCGACAGACAGACAAACAACTTATTTTTATATAGATAGATAGATATATATATATATATATATATATATATATATATATATATATATATATATATATATATATATATATATATATATATATATATATATATATATATATATATATATATATATCTATCTATATTCACAGGTGGGACATTGGGACACAACTACAATGGCGCGTAACTAATATGGCGCGTAACGACTTACGCGCGCGGGGGGGGGCTTGGGGGGGGCGCGAAGCGCCACCCCAACAGCTAGTATATATATATATATATATATATATATATATATATATATATATATATATATATATATATATATACATATATATATATATATATCTTTGTATATTCACAGGTGGGACACAGGGACACAACTACAATGGCGCGTAACTAATATGGCGCGTAACGACTTACGCGCGCGGGGGGGCTTGGGGGGGGTGGGCGCGAAGCGCCCCCACCAACTAGGTGTTGGGGTGGCGCGAAGCGCCACCCCAACAGCTAGTATATATATATATATATATATATATATATATATATATATATATATATATATATATATATATATATATATACATATATATATATATATATATCTTTGTATATTCACAGGTGGGACACAGGGACACAACTACAATGGCGCGTAACGACTTACGCGCGCGGGGGGGGCTTGGGGGGGCACAAAGCGCCCACACCAGCTAGGTGTTGGGGTGGCGCGAAGCGCCACCCCAACAGCTAGTATGACCATAAATTTTTTTGTGTTTATGACGTCATTCATCATCTTGTCTACGAAGATGCCTTTTTTTTGTCATAAATTCTATTTTAAAAATTATCTTTTGTTAATTAAAAAGGCACTAAATGTAGAAGTTTCTTTTAAAATAAGCTAATAAATAGTCCTCTGTGACATTCTCTGTTGTGTCCCGCAAGCTGCGGGGAAAAACAGAAAAAGACATTAATGGTAGTTCTTATGCTAAAAAGCGATTTTTCTTGTTGTTCAATCCAAGAGAAAGTAAAGTTACCCTTGGCCAAACGAATTCCAAGGATGTACTTTTTGTTTCGATCCAACGCCTTTTAGGAGGTTTCAGGCTATTTTTCTGGTTACCATGGATCATGGTTTTTCCTTTGCTTGGTTACAGGTACCGCTGCAATCACGAGTCCATTTTTGAATTAATTTATAAAAAATAGGGAAACCCCAATAACACTACTTAGAGTGTAGATTCACTAGTGACAAAACCAATAAACAGTTAAGAACTAAACAATAAAATGCTCTTTACGCTAAAGTATGACAATATCTCCCAATTCTACAGTTGTAATATTTTGCACTTTAGAAAGTTTTCATTTAAGCACTAGTCAAAATTTTGCTTACCCCACTCAAAGGCAGAAAACAAATTGTTTTTCATTAAATGTTATTGTGAAAAACTATCACGTTTGAGCTATCACGATTGCGTCATAATCAACAATTATAACATACGATTAGATCTAAAGAAAAAAAATCAGTTAAACGGGATTCAAACTTAAAGCTGTTTAAATAGGAAGTGCAAAAAAAAATTATAGTTTGAAATAAGGGACTACACTAGTTTCAAGCTCCAAAACTCATCATTAGTAAATTACTGGCCTTTACGCCATAGGAAGGACAACAAGGGAAAAAATTAATAACATTGGTGTTAGTCATGTATGGATTAATAGGACAAGTAATTTACAAGATGATCAATTATTTAGCCGATACAAATACTGATGCTGAAGTTGCTGAAAATCCTCGACGATATAATAGAGAAAACGCCAAATATTCTGGTTATAACACGTACAGACAATCAGATAAAGAAAAACGATCCGCTAATCCATATGATGGAAATATTCAGCATGAAGAAACAGGTAGAAGAAACTACAAATGTACTGATCGTCACCAGAGGTCACAAAGAAACACAAGCAACACACGGCAGTATGGGTTTTATGGCGAACTTGGTCGTCAAGGATCTTTTTATGACTTGAGGGAATTCCTAAATGAAAGATATAATCAGCAGAGAGGAAGAAACGACAGAGCTTCCCATCATTACAGGAATTACCAACAAAGGAACATAAGTAATGTAAAAGAGTTCAGATCCCATACGGCCAGTCGTCCAGAATATAATAGCGGAAGAAAGGAGAATACATATATTAGAATTGGACGACAGACTGGTGAATACTTCCAAAGGGGAAGCGACAGTGGAAGAGTTAGCAACTATAATAACAACGCAAGATTCCAAAGAAGAGATGGTGTAAACAATAATAGCTATAACAAAAACATGCCTAGTAATGGAAAGGCTCAGAAATATGAAGACGGATATAGCAGAGGATCTACTACAGGGGCAAAACTATCTACTATCTACAGGGGCAAAAGCGACATTAAAAGATATAATGGGAGACAAAATGGAAGCAGTCAGTCATACCATCCATACAGATATGACACTAGGAGTCAAGGGTTCTCTCCAAACCAAAATCAATATTTTCAACAACAGCAGGCTAACTACGGGAGCAAAAATGGCGTAAATAGATATAACGAGAACAGAGGCATAAAAATGAGACAAAATGAAAGCAATCATTTCAGCCTTTCATACAAAAATGATGCATCACCAACTCAGAATTCATTTTCCCAACAAAAATGGACTAACTACAGGAGTCAAAATAGAAGCAATAACCATTATAAACATTATGGAGGACAAGGTTTTCGCGATAGACATAGTCACCAAAGAGGTACATTAGAGTACAATCCCCAGAGAAGACAAGAACGTTCCAACTTCCGGACACTCAATAATGATCAACCCGTTCAGAATATAGAAAGCGTAGCATCCGTATCGGATGCTACTCACATACAAACTAACATGAGACAAATATCCTGGGACGATCTTATTCAGAGTATCAGCCAAGATAGTAAGAATCAACATGTCGTTGACGAAAATCCAAAGAGCAAAATAAACCGTTATCATCAGCAATGTGAATATGATGCTAAAATGGAAAATCAGACTGGCTATAATGATCAGGCAGTTCAGAATATCGAAAAGCTAACATGCGTAGCTGGATATATACAAACTAATATGATAGAAATACCACGAGATAATACCATTCAGAATATTAAAAAAGAAAATGAGAGCCAACAATATTCTACTGATGAAAATCCGAAGAGCGAAATAAAAAGCCAGTATAATCAGCGAAAGGAAGATAATTGTAAAATGGAAAATAAGAGCCACGATGAAGAAAACGAGGATAACTACAGTAAAAGCACAAACCTACCGAGAGACTTAATAATTGATATCAAACAAGAAGTTGAAGAGAATTTCATAGGAACAACGCCAGAAGAAAATGTTGAGATGGACTATATTATTAGTAAATTCAACACTGTGACAATTGTTTAGTTTCTAATTGTCTTATAAAGAGTCAAGCGAAAACAAGCGACATTTCGTGGGCATCCCTAAAAGCAGTTTTCGACTGATCCCCAAAAAATCATCCAGCCTCTAAGGTTTTTAGTTTGCTTTTTTTAAACCCGTAGTTTTTTTTTCCCACTTTTGTCAAAACTTGTTTGTGAAATGTAATAAACATTATGAAGTTCTCAAGTAATGTGTAGCATGATGAAAAAAGAGTCATAGCAAACTTTTGGATGTAAGACATGACTAAAGATTAAAAATGTCGCATGAATTAGACATAAATATCCACCATAGTTGAAGAAAAATTAAAGTGAAACTATTTTGAAACATTTTTTCTGCAATAGCCCCCTCAGACGAATTAGGAAACGCTCAATACTAATCAACACTAATCATGGGAAATCCGATACATATTTTCCCATAGTACCAATCGGTTTTGGGTTTTTGAAGTTTTGTATTTTCTCTATGGTCTCGATTGCTTTTCGTGTATGTCGTCGAGCAAAATTGAGCGAACCTTTTTTGAAAATGGAAAGCATGCCAACTGTTAAGCAAACAAAAGTTTAAGATATAGGGGTTCTTGTTCTTGTAAAACTTCTAATTACGAGGCATTGTGTATTTGTATCAGATTAACGACGCTTCTTGACTACTAAGGTCCTTTAACAAGTATTATGTAAACAAGAATATTTAAAAGTAAAACAGTTCAAAATAGGGATGAAACCTTTTTATTGACAGTGAATAGATATAAAATTATTTAACTGGATATTTCGAGCACATATACAGTGTTCATCATCAGCAGTAAAACTCAATGAATAGATATAAAATTATTTAACTGGATATTTCAAACACATATACAGTGTTCATCATCAGCAGTAAAACTCATGAATAGATATAAAATTATTTAACTGGGTATCGAAGTTATCTAAGAACATGTAAATAGTAAAAAGTAGAAACGAACAATGAAAGTAAGTCTGACAGATGAGTATAACGTCAAATCATGCACAAATAAAAAAATATACGAGGGAAAACAAAAGGAGAAAATAGGGGAAGGTACCTGGGTAGATTTAAAGGGAACCAAAACAGGAAGAACATACTTGAAAACACTGGCACATATGTCCCTAAACAGAAAAACAATTCATATAAAATGGATGTTGTTTTTCAAGGTATATGCAACATCATTAACGATTGCACGAGCTGATGGGGCTAGGACTACCATTGGACATTTCTACAGAAGAAAGGGATGACAGAAACCTCAAAAGTACATTTTTAGGCTAAGTTTTCCAATTTTCATGAGAATTCCTTCAACCAGCATAGAGGGATCAACATATAATGGATCACATTCATATGCCAACCTACAAATCTGCAGAAATAGGTAGGGACTCCTCCCAGGAGCAATGTTTGTAGGATGACCCAATCTTTTGCCCCAAAAGACTTGTTTATGCTGGAGAGTGGAAAAATATGCTGGAAAAAGTTTTCAATACCGTACTTTATACTCGCCTAGAAAAAAGAAGATTTTATATAAAACATCCCGCTTATCCTATCGTTCGTGTTTTTTGACAAAAAATCAAAGCCTATCCAGCCTAAGAGTTTTTCGGAAAAATCTTGCACCTTTCGTTTGAATGCTTTTCCTTTCGTTCTGATCAGCTTTTCTCATCGATTTCCCTATGTGTCTGAACGGGCTACAAGGGAAACAGGGATACAAGATTGCGAGAAAAGTCACGGGGTGCGAACAAAAAAAAATTCTATACATAAACCATCCTCAGATCAACACAATTCAAATCCTTTGACAAGGAAGGTCAAATGATTTTTCCTGGCGGTAGAAAAAAAACATTCCAGTCCTCAGTCATCTTATATTAGCTCGCTTAATTAGCCCAATAGACTTATTGGGTCACTTCCGGTGGTGAACCTTTTGAGTCTATCTTCCCCATCTTCAATTCTCATAAAACCATACTACTTTTTCACGATTGCATATGAAGGTAAATATACATAATGCTGCTATCATATCAATATGAGCTTATTTTTCAGTTAAGTTTCCAAAAAATTCAGCCAGTGCATCACTTTCAAAGACAGATAACATTTGACATTTTTTTTTCAATACTAACAGACTACACATGCAAAATGAAATTCCACGCATGTACAAACGAGAGATGTACGTCTTTATATGTTAAGGAGAGTATAAGGAAGGCCCGAAAGTTGCAAATTAAGAAGAAGAAGAGGAAGAGAACGAGTATAATGAAACTTTAAGTATAATATACACAGTTGAAAAAAGCCCATAAAAAGACCCAAAATCATTCCGAGATCGTTGGAAACTCGTGCGCTCGTCCCTTCAGGAAGGTGAGGGAAGGAGGCAAGCCATGATTTGTTATTCCCTGTTCTTAGATTAGATAATTATGAGGCTCTGAACTCGGACTATACATTAAAGTCATGGAGGCTCGGGATTGAACTATGTCCGTTACATATTTTACTTCAGATTTAACTTTATTTGACGAACAGGTGATCAACCATTGAAAATAATACTCCCAATGACTTAAAAGCAAATCTTATTTCTTGTTTTTTCAAGAAAATTAAAATCTTTTTAAATAAAGTTTATTCTTTAAAAAAGTTCATGTGCAGTTGTCAAGTACTTCCAAGAAATAACCGGTTTACATGTAAAATCTCTATTTCTTTTCCCAGAAACCAAAATGATATATCACTTTAACTGTTTATTTAACAGTTTCATTCATAAATTCAGCTTTATTTTAAGTTCTATTTTGCATAAATAAAGTTTAGTTTTATTAAATTCAGTTGAGCAGCAAAGGAGCCTAATACCGACTATATGATAGAGACATAACGATACCAGGCGTAGGTCGCAGCATTAGGTAATCAGCAACGGTATTTGCCAAAAATACTTACCACTTTTTCGTCATATCAAATATCATGATAACACCAGCAGTCCCCTTATATACATCTAGAAATTCAGCATCTAAAGCCACACCTTCCTCTTGGGTCGAATCAAGATCTAGCTTGAGACCATCTTTTGGCTTGGTTTTCTTTCCTTTGTCAACAATGTCCCAGATATCAACCTTTATGACGTCATCAGTAGCCTTATAGCTCCAGTGTATGCTAGCCACCTAGGGAAAAAAAAAAGAAGAATAATAAAAACAATTATAATTAAAAAACAATTAAAGAGCGGAATAATACCAATATGGTTAAATAAAGCCGAAACAATAAAACAATAGCAACTATAAAAGAACAATAAACGTACGTCCGCAAGATGAGTAAAACACCAAATCATATGCAAAAGAAAAATATACATGAGACAAAAAAGCAGAAAATATGGGAAATGACCTGGGTAGATTTAAAGGGAAAAAATAGGAAGAACACTCCAGAAAATACTGGTGCCCATGTACCTGAATATATATACAATTCATAAAAAATAAATAGTGGTTTTTCAAGGTATTAATTAAAAAAAAATTCCGCAAAACAGGCTTTTCAAAGAAAAGTAAAGAGCTCCATTAAGCCAAGAATGCAGAAATAAAGTCAAATAATCTTCCAAGCGTAAAACTACCACAAATCACTATCAGTACATAAATGAAACTCAAAATGAACAGAAATTACAATAAATAGCCGAGTCAAACTCAAAACAAGCAAAAATTAACACGAGTAGGGCTGATAACCCCCATGCCTTCTCAAGACCAGAACATAATTTGCACTTTAATGAAAAAAAAATGTTTTCAATGTTTGCTCTTTGACGTCCCCAAAGAAATAACTACTGGACCTTTCAAAAAAGCTAAACAAAATAGCTCTCTTAAAATTTCCATCAGATATATTTTGGGGAGTGATAGGCTTGGGGGGAGGGTTATACGACAAACCGTTCCATAAGAGCCTTATGTGCCCCTGGCATAACTTACAGCTCTTACCAATGAGCTCTGGGGGATTGTGTCTACCCTAAAGACATTATTATATGATTTTTGGGCTATTAGTAACAAAATGGCTATCTCACAATTTCTATTGAATACGTTTTGTGAAAAGAAGATGTCAGGAAGAGAGGCTAGTTGCTCTCCATCATTTTGACTCTTAAAAAGGAACTAGAACTACACATTTCATATTAAATGAGCCTCTTCTAAAGTTCACACGACCACAACTTCCACAAAAACCTTATGTGCCCCTGAGGCAAAACTTAAAACCCTTACCCCCCAGACTCTGGGGGATTCTGTCCACCTAAAATGCCTTATTATATGATCTTTGGACTATTTTTGAACAAAAAACTATCTCCAAATTTTATCAGATGCATTTGTAGAAAATACGACGTAGGAAGGGGGGAGGGAGAGGGAAAGCAGGTGGCTCCGATCACTTTGACTCTTAAAAAGGGAAGTAGAACATTTGACTTTCAATCCAATGAGCACCCTCCGCAGTTTATACGACCACCTTTTCCATGAAAACCTTTTATGCCCTTGGGGCAAAACTTAAAACCCTGGCACTGAGGGCTGTGGCAGGGGAGGGTGGTTGTCATCCTCAAAGACATAATTTCAAAGTCTTTCAACTCTGCTGAACAAAATGGCTATCTCAAAATTTTGATAAAATGTGCTTTGGGAATTGATTGGCGGTGGGGGGAGGGCTTGTTGCCCTCCAATCATTTTTAATTATTAAAAAGTCTCTTTCAATTTCCAATCAAATTAGGCCTTTTTTGAAGTTTTTACGACATTAAACGGCGATATTAAAATTTCTATCAGATAAATTTCAG
Source organism: Artemia franciscana (assembly GCF_032884065.1). NCBI lineage: Eukaryota > Metazoa > Arthropoda > Branchiopoda > Anostraca > Artemiidae > Artemia > Artemia franciscana. The sequence goes on from NC_088878.1 coordinate 15,473,954, forward strand.
GAAAATTTAAGGTGCGGGGAGGGGAAATCCACCCCCCAATCACCTTGAATATTTAAAAGGACTAGAGCTTCTTATTACCAATCCAATGAGTCCACTCCGAAGTTTGTACGGCCACCATTTCTATAAAAACTTTATATGCCCCCGGGGAAAAACTTATAACCCTTGCCCTGAGGGCTGTGAAGGGCGGGGGGACTGTCGTCCTCTAAGAACATAATTTCCAAACCTTTTAACTGCGATGAACAAAATGGCTATCTCAAGATTTTTATTGGTTGTGTTTGGGCAAATAGTGGGCACGGGAGCGGGGTTAGTTGCCCTCTTATCACTTTTAAAGGCAGCACTAGCCCCTTCAATTTTTAATCGAATGAGCCTTTTTAGAAGTTTCTACGACAACAAATGGCCACCTCAAAATTTCTATCCGATGTATTTCAACAAAATATGAGTTGGGGAGAGGGTATCCATCCTCTAATCACTATGAGTCTTACGGAGAGCACTAGAACTTCTGATTACCAATCCAATGGGCCCCTTCCGAAGTTTATGCGATCACTCTTTCTATATAAACATTAATTGCCCCCAGGGCATAACTTACAACCCTTGTCCTGAGGGCAGTGGAGGGTTGTCATCCTCAAAGACATAATTTCCAGACTTTTCAGCTACGTTGAACCAAAAGGATATGTCAAAATTTCGATTGGATAGGTTTGGGGAAATGGTGGGCGCGGGAGCGGAGTAGTTACCCTCCAATAACTCGGGCCCTTTTGAAGTTTTTACGACAAATCTTTCGATACGAATTGCCTTGGTCTAAAACCAAAAAATAGTAATAATAATATATTGTGCCCACAATATGAAGGGAACAAACAATATGAAACAATATGAAGGATGATTCTTAAAGATCCTCTCATTTGAAGAAAAATATTGAACGGATTACGAATGTTGAGGGCGTGACAGGCCTTCTTATATTGGAGGAATATTGAGTCTGCAATATTAGATAGCGTATATATGCCAACCTACAAAGCGAACAGGTAGGGACTCCTCCCAGGAGCAATATTTGTCGAATGACCCATCTTCCTACCCCAAAAGGCTTATTTGAGCTGGAGAGTTTGACTCAATGAAAATTAAAATTTTCCACACTGTAAAAATATATAAATCAGAAGATTAAGATCATCCAATCTCGTTCAATATGCTGCTTGATGGCTTCGCAAAAAAAAAAGGTTTTTTGTTAGCCTTCATGTTTCAGAAACTTAAAATAATCACCAAGATAACAATGGATTTTCTACAAACCAGCCCGCTTATTCGATCTTTCGTTCTTTTACACCCTTAAAATGATTGAACAAAAATCTAAGTCTTTCTAGTCCAATAATTTTATTTGGTAAAAGGTATATAATAACACTTTACTTTTTTTATAGACTAAATATAGGTTTAAGGACGAATATTATACCACACCCCAGCATGGTCTCTGAGACTAGAGGGCAATATAAACATCCGTTCAACGGATATAAATCACTTAAATATCTCAATAATTTGTGCTCAAGCAAAAAGAAAACGGAAACAAGTCGACACTCTGTTGTGGCATCATCTTTTGTGTTACACAAAGATGGAGCTAGATCTTCAAATGTTGGTTCAAATTAAACCTCTTATGATAATCTGGGACAGCTAAATCGATGTGATCACACCTTGAAAAAAATAAACAAGCATGCAGGACTATCCTTCTTAGGAAAAATGCGAAATTTCGTTTTTTCTGTAGAGGAAAGCCCTAAGACACACAGACATGTTGAATTTGATTGTATGATTTTCAGCAATATCCTTTTTATAAGATTACTTAAAGCCCTTTTCTAGAATCATGCAAATTCTTGCAATGAGCAAATTAAAAATGAATGAACCTTGCCCATTTAAAAACTACATAAAAATTATTTTCTATAGATGCATATACTGTATTCACAATTTTTCTGATAAGAGCTCGGTTTCTATTGACAGGGGTATCTCTTTACTTATAGCTTATGACTGCGAACCGTTTGAAGTGTTCTAAAATGTACCCTGGGGGCATATAAGGCTTTTATGGAATTGATGGTCGTATAAACTTCGGAGGGGGGCTTATTCGATTGTAAATCAGAATTTCGACTGCCGTTCTAAGAGTCAAAAGTGATCGGTGGGCAACTAAGATTAAGAAAATCAAATAAAAATGCTTTATTCAATAATAATATTCTGTAGGGTATCAGTTCTAGTTGCTTTATTTGATTTCTGCTTTTATTTACTTATCTCTGCTTTTATTCTTATTTATTCTTATTATTATTCTTATTCTTACGGCTCTCTTATCCCGTTTTATATAGGCTCTCTTAAAACTGACAGAAACTGCTACACCTCCTCCCTCACCTCCCGTCGTTAAAATCCAATTTTGAATATCCAAGTACAATTCAAGTGTAGCTCTTAAAATATTTCTCGGGGATGGGGTTTGGGGGAAGAGGTCTGAAAAATGAATAATTACTTCCGAAATATTAGAAATTAAAATCAGATTTATCATTTATAGCTACTGCTATGGGATTTAATTTCAGGTTTACCATTTAAACCTATTTCTATAGGAGTTATTCGAGCGAATATTTTACAAGGAGGGCACTCCCATACCTCGTATCCTTTGCAGATAAGAGTATGATCATGATTCTTTATGCCACACTTTAAACGTTTCTGCAATATGCCCCAAGAGGGTAAATTTTCCCACACCCCTCTTTCCTCTTCCCATTTCCATCTGAAAGGCCCAACACTTAATGACAAAGAAATGGACCAAAAATTAACTTTTTGAGGGGTCAGACACCTCACCCACAGAACGGTTCGTTGAACCTGCTCCCAAATATCTGAGGCGCGATTATACATCAATGTGCACAAACGAAGCATCCAATGAATCAACTCACTCAAAAATGGAACTTAGAATTAATTACACATTAACCGTTTATTTTCTATGCGGTGTAAGCAAAGCATCTTTAGGAACAATTTTATTACCACACACAGTTGAGGCTTTTGAAACTGGAAGACTAAATAGAAAAGTTTTCGATAATTCCAAATCGATAGAGTATTTCAAAATTTTCACCTGAAAACGCTTAGACCCTAATTTGGTCATGCTTGTCGTTTTGCACTGCAATTTGGTAGAACATACCACTTTGCTGTGGGTATATTTATTTTTCTAATAAAAAGGACACTAGAACTACCAAAATTGTTCGAATGGGCCCTCTCCCGATATTTTACAATCACTGGTTCTAGATTATCATCCCTTGGGAAAGAACCAAATGAAAAAACAAACAAACATACGTCTGTAGCCCTCCTTCTCGGAAAACAGCACAATTTTGTGTTTCGGTAGACAGGAGCTTGAAACTTCATTTAAAGAGTTCTCCTAAATACTGAATTTGATATTATTTCATCAAGACTCCTTTCCTATGTGAGGGTGAGCTCTCCTTTTTCTAAGACTTCACAAATTTTCTCGGAATAAATAGCTTTTGATGCGTAACCCTCAATTTAATTAATGTTACATATTGGGAGTCACACACAAGCAAATTTTTCCCATGTATTATTGTCATCTTTTTTTTTTTTTTTTTTTTTTTTAAGAGAGAGATTTGATTACTATTAGAAACAGTCGCTGTTTACGCAGAGTTTGTTATCACGCACTAAAAAATTTGAGATGAACAATAGATTTTAGATTTTAACTTGTCGACTATTCGCATTTCCAGCCTTTGACAGGTAATTTTTTTTTATCATTAAGATTCTATATCTAAATTCAGATTCTGAAAGTTATTCTTCCAATTTGGCAATCTTTATCCAACCAGCTTAGACGCCGGAAAATAGTGAAGGGTGCTACCAGGAGCTTTGTTTATACCGATATTTCAAGAGGAACATTTCTCATTTTTCTATTTGCATAAGTCGTTTAACATCTTCCTGTTTCCCAGGGGCATCGTCCCCCAAGCCCTCCTACTAATGTCCATAGGGAAGATCCCGATGAGAAAGATTTGTTCGAAAAACAAGCTTGAGAGCCTTGAAATGATGATCTCGTAATTAATTTTGATACTTCAGACTTTATAAGGAGGGGTGACTTAAATAGATATTATGAAGGGTGTAATTTTTCGAGAATACTTATTGTTCTGGAAGCATTGCTATACAAATATTAAAATTGAATGTAAAAAACAGGTATTGAGGGGGGGAGTAGCACCTTCTTCACAGCAACCACTCTTAGCAACAAACTGAAAGTAAAGGGTGGCCCTTGTCAGTAGCGACAGAAGCCTCTGAAAACAAAGTCTTGATCACAATATATGCACCAATAAAACCTATTGTTCGTAAAGAATCTAAATATGCGAATTGCAAAGTTTAATCTGCTCATCATTGCCATTGGCACATGAAAAATTACATAATTTTAGAAACAGGAATTAAACTCTGCCAAAAAGTGGTCCAATCTTGACCGAATTTGAGCAATGATATTCAGCATGTATGAGAGTCCTAAGGCCACTGCCTACAAATTGCCTGCGAAATTTCTCGTTTTTCTTATAAAACCCAATAAATATTGAAAATAGACCGCGTGCATTTTTAGGAACAAATGTTCCACCGCGTGACAAATCGCCTGCGAAATTTATCGTTTTTCTTATAGAACCGAACGAATATTGAAAATATACCACGCGCACCAAGAGGAACAAATGTGCCACCGCGTGACATTACTGCCTCTGAAGCAGGAAACCTCAAAATACGGTTTTTCAACAATTTTAAGCTGATTGGCTATTTCAGAGTTTTCAATTGACAGTTTTTAGGTACGCTTTGCACCATAACAAAACAAACAAACAAATAAAAACGCATCCGTGATCATCCTTCTCGTAGTAAAAATATACGAAGCTTTACATTTTGTAGATATTGGCTTGAAACCTTTGCAATCAGATTCTCTGATATTTCGAAAATCGTATTTTCGTCAAAAATCGCTCACCTTTTGGGTGGCAATTCCCCGTTTTTAAAAATAAGGTAAATTTTCTCTGCAAGTAGCTTTTGATGGGTAACTTTAAACTTGGCGAATTTTATATAATTTGGAATCACAATAGGAAAATGACTCTTTTGATGTAAGTAAGGCAATGAAGACTCCTTTTTTAGAGATTCGGTTAGTACTAATATGGATCGCTTACTCATAGTTCGTTCGTACGGACTGTTTGATCAATGATTACTTTGCGACTTGAATGAACAGCTAAACTACTCAAGCTTCAAACTCAGACTAGAATTAACAGCATGTTCAGACTAAGTCATTTGTTAGGGGAAAAGAATTCTAAAAAACTCAACTTGGAATGGAGTCATGACCCTGGCCGGCAAATCGGGCCTGGCTGAATGTTCACGAAATAGGTCATTGCAAGCCAATAGCCGTCTAAGAACGTTCTCTAGCCAATCTTCATACCGGTTCTTTAGCTAGTCTATATACAAGCTGAAGCGTTTTAGAATAAAAAGCCAAATACGCTCAAACTAGAAATAGAATCTAGTAGAATAACTTTGATACACAGCATAGAGAAAAACTATTGAAATAAAAAAAAATTCTTTTTTTCACTGCAAAGGTTCTGTTCTGAGAGAATTGAGTTAAATTTAGTTGACAGTAATGAAGTCAAGTGGAAAGAAAGTATTCAATTTGAGGGTTAAATTTGCAAGCGCCGCTTGAACAAAGAAAATATCATTCATGCGGGTCGAAGGTCCAAGCTGCAATGCACAGTGAATCCCCATATCCTCCAAAACTGGAAGGATCAAAAAGCCCATGACACCCTTTTTTCGGTGGCCAAGAGCATTTTGACTAGTATATATACAAATTAATCCCTAACTAATTAGTTCAAGATTTATTAGTGCATTAGTGGAACTCTCACCTGAATTTCGGGCGTTGCTGTGTATTCGTCAATGAATGAACCGCCTTGCAAACGGGTAAATAAAGAAGTTTTCCCAACATTGCGGTCTCCTTTAATAATGATTTTCACTGGAAATACACAATCAATACAAATCAACCAAGCCCTTACTTAAAAAGTACAAAACTAAGATTTCAGCTTTAAATTGGGTCTCAGTAAGAAAAAAAATGATTCGGAGCATTTGCACCAATATTAAAATACTCAAAGGTTCGACTTGGAGGTCCTACCACAAAAATTCTTGATGTCTTTCAATCATTTCTTTATAAAAAAAAAAAAAAAACTAACACTCGTATATATTCGACAAGTAGTTCTAATATTAATTTGCTTTAAAATATGCATTCAAAAAATCACAACTAAAATCTTGGCTATCACATCAACATGATAGTATATCATTCATAGCCTATACGTCAGCGTAGACTATGATAGACAGAGTGCAGTATGTCTTTACCTTTTTTCCTAACCTAATTTTACAGCACAGATGGTCGTGGAAACCTGGGACAGGGATTATTACAACTACTACGAACAACTCACCACAGCAACAATCCGCATGAGGCCAAAACAGCTACGCACGCTCCTCCTCCATCTAAATTTATTCAAAGCCTCACTCGTCACACCCTCTAGGGAAATTCCCATTTCCTTTTATTCTTTCTTTATGATATTCTTCCGACCCAGACGAGGACGACCTGCTTTCCCTTTAGCCATAGACGGTTGGCCGGAAAGGACAATCTTTGGCAATCTGTCATCCTTCAACCGCAGAACATGCCCTAGCCATCTAAATCTTTCTTTCATTATAGCCCTAAAAAGAAGGATTAAACCACATTTTTCGTACAGCATACTGTATGAAATACGGTCAGTCCGCCGGGTCCCAGAAAAATCCGAGGGCAATTTTTCTGGAAAACACATAGCAAATCTTCATCCGTTTTTCAAAGCGCCCATGTTTCAGAGCTATATTTGACCACTGTCATCACTGTAGCTTCCAATATTCTTGATTTGCAGACTTTTCTTCCTATTCTTCCTAACTTTTCTAACTGTGAAAAATCACCCTGAGCCTTGGCCATTATAATTTCATCTTCGCTGCTCCCACCGTCGTTACTAATAATACTAACAAGATAAGTGAAGCTGCCAACCTGATCAATCTTTTCGTCACCCAATATCTCACCTTCTCATCTTCACTTATTCCTAGCCTTATCGCCTTAGTCTTCTTGACATTAATTTTAAAACCTATTATAGCACCCTGAGCCCGCAAAACTTCTAAAAATTTATTATTTTGTTCACACTTTCATCTAGGATGCTTAAATTATCAGCATAATCTAAATCCAGGAGAGTTTTTCCTCCCCAATCTATTCCGTGGTCTCCCATTGCCTTTCCTGTGCTCCTTAAGACAAAGTCATCAAAATGATCCATATAAAGAGGGATAGAACACAACCCTGCTTAACTCCTGATTTAATAGAAAACCAGCTACTAACCTCATTTCCTACCCTAACCACTACAATGTTATTCTCGTACATAGCACTAACCACTATAATGTATTTGTCTGGTACACCATTCAAGGATAAGACCTTTGCTAAAGCTCTTCTATCAACAGAATCGAATGCTTACTCATAATCTATAAAACTGAGAACCAACGGTGTTTGACAGCTCAGGCACTTCCCGATTATTAACCTAAGAGCGAAAATTCGGTCGACACATCCCCTACCTTCTCTAAAACCGCACTGTTCTTCTCGTAAAAATATGTCTACAGCATCTCTCAGTCTAAAAAGCATCATATTACTAAGTAATTTTCTACCTACAGAGACCAGGCTAATGCCTCGATAATAACCACACTCACTCTTGTCACCTTTGTTATACGGTAGTTTAATTAAGGTTTTGCTAAAATCGTTAAGTACTTCCCCTTTTTCAAAAATCATATTCATAATCTTCAGTAACTTATTTCTAACCTCAAAGCCACCAAATTTAAGAAACTCATTTACCAGAGTATCAGCACTTGGAGCCTAATTATTTTTTAATCCTTCTAGCACTGTCGCTAATCCTTCCTCACAAAACACATCTTCCTTCACATCAGAGACATTACCAACTTTTTCATTTTCTTCTATATCTTTTTCTTCAACTCTATTTCGGTTTAGAACATTCTCAAAATGCTCTGCTCATCTCTCTTTGACTCGTCCCTTATCACTGATTGCGGAATCATTCTTATCTTTAACTGAGAATAGTCCAGTTGACTACTCTCTCTTAATTTATTTACACACCAGTACAATATTTTACTAATATGCCGTATAGCTGCATCTTCCAGGTCCTCGGCATTTTTATCCATGGCATCCACTTTACACTTCCTTAATTCATATTTTAATGCTTTCTCCACTTTCTTTGCATTCCCTTTGTTTTCGTATGATCTATCACTAAGTTAATTCTTGTACAAGCCCCTTCTTCTTTCTTTTAAACATAAAGCTTTTTCACTAATATTCCTAGCTGTAGTCCTAACTTTCTTTCCCAAGAGGGCTGATCCGATAAGGAAATTTTAGCAACCGTGCCCCTGTTAAGGGCCACAACCAATCATAGGGCTAATACCCGTTTGACTCTCCTCTACTCACTGACCCTATATAGCACAGGATGGAACTCTCAAGGTAACCCTTTTTAAGTCAAAACGACCGAAAGGTCCAAAAATGCCTAGCCTAGCTAAAAAAACAGTCCAACTTTTAGGGGAGTTTCGGGACTGTCTCTGGCAATTTGCGGTAAAACTTTTGGGTTTTATTTCATTGTTCGTTTTAATTTCTGTTCGTTTATTTATTCATAGTTGTTTCTCTACTCCCTTTAGATTTGATATCTCATGTAAGCTAAATTTGACTTCATTTAAGCTTAAAATTTTAAATTTCAATTTTAAAAAGAGCTTGGTCATATGGCAATCACAACATATCTTTTTTACTGAGGAGAGAGCTAGGAATGGAACTAAAACAAACAATAAAAGGTCTTCTGCAGGAGTAGAAGCAGACTAATTCCAAAATCCAGACTACTCTCAAGCCATAAAGAAAGAAAAGAGAAAATAGGGTAGCCGAAAATTGGGCTTCAGATCTGAATAAATTTATCCTATTTCTCAAACCCATTCCCAAAGAGAATCAACAGAGGGAGGAGTACATTTAATCATATAAATTACACGCAGGCTTTCGATTTTTCTTGCAATTTTTGCTCGTTTTTATTAAAAGTTTCTTTTTTGTACCAAGAAGAACTACTCCCACGTTTTGCTATACTACAGTACTCTGTGCATGTGATGGTTTAAAAATACTGAATTTTAATTAATACAATTTTAGAAGAGATACAATATGTGGTTCATTATCATTTTTTGAAGATTCGAAAGGAAGTTAATTTTAAACTGTCTACCAGGCCAAAATGCCCGGCAGCACTTTATGACAACTGATTTGTGAGTAGCCACATGTGTTCCTTTTAAATTGTCAAACAGACCGAAATGCGAAACATTGGCATTTGGCTACTGATAGAATCATAATTTGTATCTACATTAGCATCCATCATAGAAATTTTTGGGGGCCAAAATGTCCCATAAATCCATAAAATGTCCATAAATGTCCCATAAATCCATGCCCATTTAGCTTTGGTGTTTTTGGCAATTGCCAAATACATGCTTTTGACATACTACCAATGGCTCGGTATTTGGCTCTTTGACATTTGCTATCTCTATGATCACCGCATAAGGATGCTGCCAAATATGGACATTCGACTTTAATTTCTTAAGAGTATAGATAAATTAAACTTACGTAGATGGGGTTAGTTGTTTTTTCTGATTAGCCAACATTGGAACTCGCTATCGTCTTTTCTGGAATCTAAATAGATGCAATCAAAATAACTATTTGCGAAAGCTGAAATTTGTTAGACCTTGAAATAAAAAATTCGAGTCTCATAAATTAACGCCTATTATGCCATCTATACATGCTTAACATATCTACGAGGGTTGCTTGGAAAGTAATCTCCAATTTGTTAATAAAAAAAACATACTATTTACATCTGAAAACTACTTTCTTGCTCTACTTTCAGCATAGCAACCGTAAACATTCAAGTCCTTGTCATCTCTCTGCATTAGCTCCAAAATTGCATCAGCCTAAAAATATGCGACCTGCACCCTGAGTCAGCTTGTGACTTCATCTTTCCACTCCTAACCATCACCAAAGTACTGAGAGGTAAACTACTTTTTTGTATACAAGCAGATGCGATAATCTCTGGGCGTCAAATCCAGGCTGTAATGTGTATGATTGAAAAGGTCTTATTTCAGCCCTCGCTTATGGTTCTTGGTTATCTGAGCAGTATAAGATCAAGCCCTGTCTTAAATAAATACAATGCACAAAGCCAGCAGATCACAGTGCTTGTTCCGTAGGCTTTTCTCAGTTTTTTCACAGTTATATTGCACAAGTTCTTCGTAATCGTCGGCTCCTGTTTAATGAATTGAACCAGTAACATACTCTTAGTATCTCAAAAAATATTTTCGTAACTTTTATTCTAGGAAAATGTTTTGAGGGTTTGTTATGCTTGTTTAGTAGAGAGGAGGAAATGCGAGAATTGATAGTTCTTTTGTCTCAGGAGCTGAAAGATGAGATATTGGCTGACTCAAGGTACAGGTGGTAGATTTCTTACGCTGATAGAATTTATAAGCCAGTAGATACTCTTAAGTGCTAGAATATTTATTGCAATCATGTTGAAAATTACTGCAAAGATGTAGTTTTCAGATATGCATAATATATGTATTTGTCGGGGTTAGAAAAGAAAAAATCAAGTCCCATAAATCCTCTCTTAGTTGATTACCACCGTACATTTAAGATATCTACGATTTTTTTTTTGCTTTTTGCTTTATATCCAACCGAAGATTACCTTTTAAATTACATCCTCGAATGCGCATGAGGTAGAAAACAGTATTTTTGCAAGACTTTTAGCAAACCAGATTGGTACTTTCTCGAACTAGAATGGAGTTATTTAGCTCTTCAAGTCTCAATCCTGATATTTGTACTTAATTTTATTATCTCCTCATGCATGAAAAGGTGAAGAAACTTGAAGAATGGCTCCATGGTAAGAATATACTACGGACGTAATATACGCAAATACGAAGCTTACTGTTATATTGAACACCACGGGAGAATTTCTTCTGTAGATTTGGAGCAATAACTGGTGGAGATTTAGCACCCAAGTTTGAAGCACCGTTTTGTACCTCTTGCTTAGAAGTTAGTTTCTTGAAAGCCGAAAACATCTCTTACTACTGCTTACAGATACAGCTACGTTTCAAAAATATGTCTGAAAATATAAAAATTATTTATAAAAAAAAATTAGCACTTAAAATGTTTTAACGTTCAAATTATTTAAATGAAGACTAAACTTAACTTGAGTCGTACTAACAATGCATGTTATGAGAAAACCTCGTTTTCGTCAGTAGTTTTCAAAGGCATTACAGTCCGAACAATGAAGTACACACTAAAGAGCATGGGCAACTTATAGGAGTGGACACTGGCGCTTGTGTCGACAAAAAACTATCAGTGCCTTCTAGCGTTTGGCGACAAGTGGCATTTTTTCAGTATAATAATAAGAATAATTAATTTAGTTAATGTAATAGGTCAAATTTGGGTAGTAATAAGCATCTGATCTCAGTTCCTGACAGAGAAATGATCACATTGAGAAATGGCAAATGACAAATGTTGTTACAAGCTAAATGGTATTGGTATTTTTTTTTATCACACTAGCACAAGTTCTCGCTCTTATAAGTTACTCATACTCGTTGGCACACACACAGTGTTTTGTGACTAAATTAACATCGGGTCTCTAGAAGCACACTATTAAGTCATTGAATTTTTCAGTGACTCCGTCACAAGTGCATGCAGCACTTTTTAAATTTCTATGCAATAATCTAAAGCTGAAATCTTTCTGTGCGTTGTGATGCCAAGAATAGAAAATATAATTCTTCAGCATTTAGGTTTATGCTACTTAAGCAATTTTTAATATATTATTTTTCTGCCCTTCTACAGTTTAAATTTTTCAATGTAAAATAAAAATATTAGCTGAAATTCAATTCTATCCAGCTGTAAAATTCCGTTTTTGAAATCTAACATATACGGTTTTTTTAGATTGAAAATACATTAAAAATTGTTAAAAGAAGGACAATTTTTCTTTTTTTTTTTTTTTTTGCAAGTTAAGATTCTTTTCCTAGAAAAAGTCTATGCAATATCATAATTCTGGCTCGGTGAATGAATATATTTTAGACTATTGAATCCAATGATCCAAGCATCTTGTCCTTTTGGTGCAAGTTAAAGCTGCAGGCTTGTTGAAAAAACGCTTGTTTCAGACAAACATATATCTTAATAATACTCACTCATACGTCACAGGTCGTTTTTCACATGACGACTACATGAGTACAGTGAAAACGTGCAGAACAAATTCACTCTATCCAGAAAATCAAATTCGTACCCAAAAGCACCGTTCTGATTTCAAAAACTTTGTACTTGGAATATTCCCAGAAAACAAAAGGTCCTTTAACTCTCAGAAAAAAGTCAGTCAACCTGAAAGAGCATATGCTACAAGTAGTGTCTCATTAAGTCTACCACAGGATCTGATGGATCAAAAAGTCAATAAAAAAGCTTTTTCCTGTTTTCTGGGACAAGTTACATATTTCAACCAAGTATCGGTTTCATTTACAACTTATTCAAACACAAATGCTACCAAATCTTAGTGTTTGAAAAGTATTAATTGGCAAAAAGCGACCCAAGACAGCTACGTCTTGTGGGGGATAACCACAAGGATCGTTGCTCCCTTATGTTTTAAAATTCATGATAATTCTGAAAAAAAAATGGGAAAACGTTAAAAACAGGTTAAATTTGTTGTCAGCCTTATCTCCCTCACAAAAAATCCCCCCCCCCCCGAAAAGCTGAAATGGTCATTCTGGTTTGACTCTTGATTATATTGAATTTTTTTTTTCTATACGGTTAAGATGATCAAATAGCTCAAATCCAACAAAACAGGTCAATGATAAGACCGTATACTTGAAAACCAAAGATCCTTAGTATTGTTGGCTTAGGCGAAACGGAACATCAAAATCACCAAAGCTTTAAAGTAGCAGTAACACACAAAATTTAAACGTATTATAATTTTTTTTTTTCAATCCGTAATAGCCCCTGAAATACATAGTTTAGAATGCAAGTCATAAGAACCATAAGCCGATTTGACATCAAGATATTCAAGAAAAAAAATCTCAAAGTATAGGTAATCAAGATATACAGTGGGCTATTACTTGGTTTCAAATCTCGGGTGAATGAGCAACATCACACATTGAAAAGACCACCACGTTGGATAAACGTCTTTCAGCTACCCTATATAAATTTTGCTATCTCACAGCAGACAAAATTTAACTTCATTTTTTCTACGAAATTTAGGTTAATTTTGTCGAAGAAAAGCAACTTGTAAATTGGCTCAATATTTTTCTTTAGAGGGTTCCAAGATAGATAGTAAATTAACCAGAAATTATTAACGTGGTTTCGTAAACTAAGTGATCTTTAGATCACAAAAGTCCAGGAGAACAAGTGTTAAAGCGAAAATACAACCTGTATTTTCCTATTGAAAGGGGAACTGTAATTTGATTTCATTAAAGGGTGTTTTAAAAATATAACTTGACAGTCCAAAAATTTAAATGAGGATTTTACTTTATTTTTCTTCATCTATTGCATTACTTAAGCATTTTACAACGATTCCCTGAAATTTGTTTGATCGTATGGCTCCCTCTCTTCCATTTTATAAAACAATACACACGGAAATTTTTAGTACTACAAAATTTATTGAGCCAAACTTTTACAAACAAAGAAAACGAATGCAGAGGAACCCCAGTTGTCTGACCCCTGTCTAATCTGACGCCCCCTGTAACACGACTTGTCTATTATTATTGAGTATTTTTGACAATATTCGTTAATATAGATAATGCATGACAGAACAGTTTACAACTTGTACGCACCACTACTATTCTGCTTGACGAGCAAGTATTGATTTTCTGTTTTGATAGCTTAGTTTTAATTTGACTACATGTGATCGGGTGTTTTCATTTTAATTAGTGCTAGAAGGTGGAATGACACTGTGCAATTGAAATGTAAGTGTCAGTGTCATGTCCTGTCAAATGTCAGTATCATGTCCTGACACTGACTTTGCACCTTCTGTATAAAGCAAAACGCAATTTTCCCACAATATGCCGTTCTGATTAATTGGAATTGTCAAATTATATTAAAAATTTCACTGAATGTGGCTTTTCCAGGAATGAGTTTGCAAAAACAAAATATACATATCTAATTGTAATGTTCTCTTACATTGAAAATATCCAATAATATGCACGGTTTTAGCTACATCAGCTCCTTCTTCCACTTGTAAGGCAACTTTTGTAGAGCGTATCTGATAAACTAATTTATCGCAAAGATCGTTTCTAACAATTGTCTAATTCATCGTCCATGAATGGAGTATTCAGCATCATCTAAACAATCCCGCTAGTTTTACCTTGAGATGGCTAACCTCAGTCGCAAAAGGATTAAGATATTTTGCGTGACAGCGTAGTTTTAATTTCATTGGATTCTTTGTCTATCCTGGCTATTATTCGTGCCGCCCTTTAGACTAGTCCGTGCCTCCCAGTTTGGAAAACTTCGACTTAAACTGTGAAAAATAATAATAAAAAAATATCCAAAGAAGCATGAAGTAAAAATATATTAATATATTCTATAATTATTCTTCAGCTATAAAATAAACAAAATAAACTCCATATTCTTTGTATTTTTATGCTTAAATTTCGATACATCAAGAAGATACTAACGTTGACAATATTTACAATATATTGTATAATAAACAAATAGACAATATTTGGAGTTTGAACACTTTTGGGTACTCCATTATTAACATGGTTATTTACGGCCCAGTAAATTACAATTTGGTTGCGTACAATTCAATAACTGTGCTGCAAATGCTAAAATACACGGTTGTGTATCAAAACATCCAGTCCAGTCCACTTCTTCAAATTCTACACGAGAAAAAATAGAAGTTTTCAAGCGTTTCTCAGGATAGACTTTTCTTCTTCTTAGGACTAGAATCACAAAAACAAATCCCATTAAGGTTTGATATGATGGTGACGCTAGGCCACGTTGTCCTAGAAGCACCAGCATATACTCTCTTTGTCATATTCGATTTTCCTTACCTTATATAATGCCAATGCAATTGCGAGGAGCAGAAGCTTCTGAAAATTGTGACACTTTTGCAACCTTTTTTAGAGGAACCTTTTTCATTTTCTCAAGATACTGGAATCAGCACCTTTATGCATCAAGGTATCGAACTACCAAGCTTTGCTTTTTAACATTACGTTTGAGCACGATTAGAATAACAGACTAGACCTCGCGTGCCCAGGCACCGTAAAGTGTTGCAGCAACTGTGACCTGCTGGTAAAAGCTGCGGAGCAACAAATGCAACTATATCTCACAGGTAATAAATGCACATGCCCCCGTATCATGTTCGCGATTAACTTTCCGGTTTGACACAATCTTTTTTTGATGACTTAATCCATTATTCTTGAGTATATGATTGAGTGACTGCAGCACAGAGCGGCTAGTTATTCAGAGATATTATTAAAACTTTTTAGCCTATAACCCTAAAATTTAAAATGACAAAAATTATTTTATTATAAAATCACACATGCCATACAGAAAAGGACTTTATTCCCCCTCCCTACTCCAGGTCAAAATCCTTTGGGTCTCAATCAAGATTTTAAGCTGAAAAATAACCCTCGTATGGATCAAAGGAGTGATAACCGTATACAAATAGTGAAAAACTGTATTTAAACAATCAATACAAATCTACTAATGAGCTACAACGCAAACAATATACGCTACAACCCAACAAAACTGTTTCACATAGTATAGTTCCAACAGCATCTTAAAAATCACTTTTTTTCTATATGTATCAAAAGGTCAACAGCGAAAAGTATCACGGTACACAAAAGTAACCAACGCAGCAGTCCAGAATCAAAACACATCAACTACAAAACTCAAGTTTGACAAATCAACAAGGAAAATACATATATTATCTTAGTTAATAGTTAATACTGCAATGCTGATTTACTGGCAAATATAATTAGATATAATAGTTACAATATTTTCCCATCAGAAATCTGTGCAAAACGAAAGTTGACAAATGAAGTTTGAATAACTTTTGGGTTGTTAACTGCGATAATAGCGTTTACCTTTGTTTGGCATGTTTCTGCATTGTAAAGTTCAACATCAATTGAGATGAAAAAAATTTAGATATGTATATAGCACTGATCTTACAAAAAATGAAAGTATAATTGAATTATTCAAAACAATGAAAAATATAGGCATGATTTTAATTTTTAAGCGAACGAATTGGATTACATTTTGTTTTGCATCCTAATTAGATGACATGCAAAGCAAAGGAAGTTTGAAGGACTTATGGGTTGCTAACTTCAATAATAGCAGTTCTTCCAAAAAAATGAAGAGGAAAATTGACTTATTCAAAATCATGAAAAATATAGATATGGTTTCGATTTTTGTGCGAACAACTTGGATTATATTCTGATTTGCATCCTAATTAGATGACATGCCAAGTAAATCATCAAATAATAGTCAGAAGTGTTCTAAATATTTGGGAGTCAACTGTACCAAGTTGCATATAAAACTATTATTGTAGTCCAAAATATGTAACTGAATTAATTTGCACGTGCTTTCCCGTACTATTAGTTTAAATAATACTATTTTACTTTCGTTTGACATGCAATTCCATAGTATCTGTTAGCTTCAAGCAAACAAAGCAGTAATATACATACATATACTCATTAATCTAAGAAAATGGTACAATAAATCTAAGTCATACCATGAAAAATATAGATAATCGTTTTGATTTTTGACAACTGAACTGCGAAACATTTCGATTTTACAACCAACTTTAAGACTTACCAAATTAGCTGTTACTTAATACTCAGATTGTCTTTTTTATATACTCCATGTATTTAAATATAAAAATTTGTATATTGATTATAATGTCGTCCATTTTTGTCTAAACGGAGTATGTTGATTCTTTTGCGTGTGCCAAGTGATGTTTTTTACTTGATAGCAATTCTATCTATTTAAGTTGCATTATTTAAAAACAGGCATTGAAAATACACATAGTCTGCCACTCGCCTATTTAACTTTGGAAAACATTACCAGATATACATATTGAATAAAGTATAGCTTACTGAAATTAACAGACAACCCACAACTTTTTTCCTTTGGAGTTTTACAGACAGAACAGAAAGATAAACAAACTATGAAAGAGCAAAAACGCTGCTTGTTTCAATACAGTATTGAAAAACAAGGTACTCTATTGGTTGAGTCATTGAGTGACTCATGAAAAAACGAGGCACGTAAAGCACGTAAAAACGAGGTTTAGGAAAATAGAAAATACCACAAACGCCATACCGAAAGATATAGAATCAGGAATTGGAACCTTGAAATAGAGAAAGTTGTGTAAAATACTCTATAGTTCTATTAGTGACCTTTTCCGTGATCAGTCCCTATCCCTTAAAACAGATCCTTTGAGAACCCCGCGACCACAAATAAAACGATAGTTACAGTCATGAGACTTCAGAGATAGCTGTCTGAACACTTATTAGCATAGGGTAAATTCAAAAAAATTCTCTAATAACATAATACACTATCACCTAAGGGATTTTTATCAAACTTGATGAAAAGTTTCCCTGAGAAATAGCATGTTACTTAGTATTCTAGTTCTTCATTTCAATATAGGGCTTATTTGCACCAATGTTCTTACCAATGATACATGTAGGTCTGGATAACACCGATAATGAGGAATGAACTTGTAATATTTCTATACTGTTTAAATGGCAATATAGAGTAAAGTAAGATCAGAGCTACTAGCTTTAGAACCTATTAGCACACTAGTGTCCTCTAACACCTCCAGAAAAAGTCATTTTTAGTAGAACTTGGTGTCTTCAGACACAAAGTTCTTAAGGTAGCTGAGTGCATATTCATGCAGGGGAGGAGGAGAGGAAGGGGGGATACCTCAAATAAATTCAAATTGATACTCTTCCCAAACAACAGCGGCCTGATAACATTTTTTTTTGCATTTTGACCCTCTTCAGAAAAATCATCTTCACCCTTAAGATTGTACGAGCCTGTATAGAACCTTGATGGGATAGATCCAGGCCACCCTTAGTTTCGCCAGCACCCCGAGACATAGCCTACAACCATGGGCAACCACAAAGAAGGGAACTGTCCCTCTTTCCACTTTTTTCGAGAAGAATAAAACTTTTAGTGTTTTGAAGGGGATAGTTCTCCTGAATGACGAGCTTTCTGCAAATTTGTAGCTTTAACATAGTTTTTTTTTTTTTTTTTTTTACTGTAAAAAATAATAATAAGAGAATCAGATTTCCACGTATTTCTCAATTCTTATAAAGCTTTATCATTTAAACATGAAATGAAAAAGATGAAAAAAGAAAGACCTCAAGCAACTCATGAAAGTTTTGAAGCTCATTATGGATGACCAAAATAAATAAAAATAATACAATACTTCGCAATATTTACTTTTCTGCCACAAAATATTTATTGTCAAACGTTTGCCTCCTCCCTTTTCAACTTTAGTAGCCCCCCCCCCCCAGTAAAATGTGTGCAGGAGCTCAAGATTGCAATGCCACTTTTTAGAATACAAAGACACACAAAAGACCCTAACATTAATCCAGATGGAGATCTTAACTTTTTCCCTGAAATCAACGAAGATAACTCTAAAATCAGCATTAATAATAGGATATTAATTCGAACATATCTTCCAATCGATCATTCATTCTCAGTTCTTAATACAGGAAACTTAATCAGAATTTGTTACAAAAGTCTGCAGGGTATCCCTGCTACTCATTTTGTTATTAAAAGTTAATAACTTATTAGCATTACTAGTGTCAGAGAACAATAGCAGTAAAGCATAGTTTATACAAATCATATCTAAATTTTAGAAAAAATATAAACAACGCAATTAAACTGGGCCATTTTACAAAAAATGTCCTTGTTGATTAGTTAAACTAGGTCGACCAAATGGTAAAGTCAGCCAAGGACATAAAATTATGAACGAACACGGACTTCCCAAATGCTAGTTCTCCTCAATCCAACCGTTGGTCTGGCAATACTGGAAAACTTAAACATGCTAAACGTTACTTTTGGAAGCATCTTTTCCAATAGCTCCAAATTTCTAGCATTCCAATTTCCAAAAAGATCTAAATGATTCAAAGATTTGCAGAGTTGCAAATGAGTGAAGGCCATTATTGGTATATTATAACAACGGGAAGCTGCTAGATATTCTAGCGATGGTAAGGACTTCGCAATAGCATCAATTGAATCTTCTGTAATATTAATAGCATCGCTTATGTCAAGCTCAAATAGCTTAGGGCATTTTATGCATAGACTTTCTATATGCTCGTTTGTTAATTCATGTCTGAATCCACTTATATTTAGTCGACGTAATCGATTGGGTAAACTGACAAATAGAGAATCCAGTGAAAATTTCGACAGTCCAGTCCAAGCTATATTCAAAGCTTCCAAATGTTTACAATTTTCGACAATTGTTTTAAGCCCAACTCCCATCAGACCATAACACATTGCTAGATTCAATGTTTCAAGGTTTTTCATACTTGAAATGGCTTGACACGACTCATCATTAAGAGTACAATGTTCCAAACTCAATTTTTTTATTCTCCTTGATGCAAAGAGCAATTGATTCAGTGACTTAACAGATATAGTAGCCATTGTTAAGTCTAAATAGATAAGTGGCAAAGAATTGGGAATGAATTGAAATGCTGGATCCTGGACATGTATTCTTGTACAGCGAGCATAATGCACACCTCGATCTAGAGCAATACCAAAATGCTGAGGTTTCAGCATTTTGCTGCTAAGATCAACTTTTCGCCACAGGGATTCATCAGAAGCCAGCCTGTTCCAATTTTTACAGACAGATAGACACTTTGCAAGACAAGGTTTAGGCAAAAGGGAAAATATATAAATCATTAGCTCATCAGATAGATTCAGAAATCCACCTTCACTCTCACTATATACTTTACGTTTTTTATAGCCACTATAGCTCCCAGGTACTTGTTCACTACTATCCATTGCCAGGCTTATTAGTGAATATGGATTTTCAATATCAGCTGGATCATTGCCATTATTATTATGAAATTCAGCAGGTGAGGGGAATGACGTTGGAGGGGTTGGTGCAGGATCTGCAGAGTCACACGAATCATCACTAACTGGAACAACTCCCATGTCAGCAAGAATCTCTGACTCCACTGGGACTGTTTCAATACTCCATCGTTTGGTTTTTGGCATCCTGAAATAACGTAGATATTAGAACCAATGAATTCAAAATTGCATTTACTCATTTTAAGACGAATAGCACAATGTCTTAACGTGGCGCTACTCTGTCAAAACATACTAAGCTCTGAGATTTCAAATAATCCAGCAGGCCAGGTGATTATCTGTAGATCTAAGGACCTCAGTCTTATAGGTGAACAACGTCAGTCATTTGCAGATACACTTTTACATCCCTCAACAAAAGGATTGAATTTCTAAACGTAAAAAGGGATTATAATTCTTCTAAAGTAAATTTTTCCTCCTCCGTTTTTTTCCATATCCCTCTTCTCCAAGAGTGGGGTTGACCTGGAACATCATAGAATTATGTTCTGGTACTGCCTTTGTAATGAAATTTAAATACCATGACTGAGAAGATCTTACCCCAGTGAACCTGTCTTACATCATTTGGCTGAATATATGAACTAGAGGAGCGGGTAAAATTTGCAATAGCTTTCTATATCTTTGTGTGGAGCTGATTGATGTTTGCAGGCCCTTTGAAGAGACTAAGCCATTGATAAACATTACTATGAAGAGTCAAAAACTCCATTGGTGAAGAGTGGTTAGTATCAAATATCCCCTTTTAGGCTATGTTAGCTATCCCTTGGGTCAAATTTGGAAGGGGATTTCCTCTATTACCTATGTGTGTGGATATACATGTACCCATAGAGCAGGAGATGAAGTCCCTTTATCACCTGAATCAACCAAAATCTCTGCATAATCAGCAAATTTAACACAGATAAATAGCATTTAACAATCAAGTACTATTAAACATTTGTTTAATATAATAATGGACACCATTTATGTTATACGCCTTCCTCCAAGTTGAAAAATACAAACAAAAATAATGCTTAAAGGAAACCAGAAAAAGATCTTTTCAAACAAGAGAAAGCTATTATAAGAGATTAATATTGGTTTCTTACGGCTTTCCCCTACAAAACAAATTTTGAATCTTACTCTCCCTCCACACAAAGAAAAAACTAAAATGATGTTTTTTTAAGCATATATTATAGGACATATTAAACTTGCATGTGGTTTCATTTGGATAAACTCATTCCGAGTCTAATAATTATGACAATATCCCAATTCGCAATATGCATTGAAGTTAACAACAAATGTGTGTAATTGTAAAACAAAATGTGATATGTAACAACACTGAAAAATAGAATAGGGTATTACATTCTTTTCTTTTGATAGTTCTAAGCCCTTGGTCTCTTTCTTTGTCATCCCATCAAAGTTAACATTTATATGTATTAAGCAAGATGTCGTTTTAAGCTTAAAAAACAAAACAAATAACTTTAATAAGATCTCCCAACAAATTCTTGATTTGGCCAGTGTTTTCAAGAAAAATCATAAAGCGTCATAAAACTGAACTAGGATATACTTGGGAAATTTCAACTGATGTTGGATTTTAAATATTACTGAATGAATTATTATTACTAGTAATGAAATATTACTGAAAGAAATTTAGTCATCTTTTGAAGTACCAGTTATGTAAATCAATTACAGGTAAACTAATGATCTTTCAATTTTAGAGTATGACAAATTATACTACTACCACTACTAACAACTTACCACAGCACTAAGCCACCGGAGGCCAATACAGCTACGCACGCTCCTCCTCCATCCCAAACTATTTAAAGTCTCCCTCCCAAGAATTTCCCTTAATCTTTCCTTATGACATCCTTCCACCCACTAGGACGACCTGTTTTTCATTTAGCCCTATACGGTTAGCCGAAAAGGACAATCTTTGGTAATCTGTTATCCTTTATCCACGCGACATGCCCTGGTTATTTCAACCTTTCTCTCATTACAGCCATAGAGAGCGGAATTCTGCTTCACTTTTTGCACAGCCTACTATTTGAGATACGATCAGTCAGTCAGGTACACAAACCAATCCGTAGGTATTTCTCAAGAAAACATCTAGCAAATCTTCCTCCATTTTCTGAAGCACCCATGCTTTAGAACCATGGCTGACTACTACCATCACTGTAGATTGTTCTTAAAGATTAACATAAAATTTAAAAACATTCACGAACTTGTGGAAAGGCCAATCACTTTCAACTTTGCTTCTGAGTTTCTGTGAGCAGTACCATTAGTGCTTTGACCAACAATGTTCAAACTTAGCATGAATGTTTCAGTACATAGTTCTGTACATAATTGCTTTGTGAGATTACCTTCATTGCTGAGGCTTGGACACAATTAATAAATGCAAACACAAACAGAAGCAAATCCAATGGAAAAGTGCATAGTGAAAACACCCACTAATGAATCCTAAACACCAAAAGCAATTAAAGAATGACAGCATAAATTTTTGAAGGAATAGAGCTGTCTCTATTACTTTCACTACACTATAGTTACATAATCTAGTAATAAAGATTGAATTTCAGAGAACCTTATTGTAGACGTTTCAAGTTCCTATCTACAAAAATGTGAAATTTTGTATTTTTTTTGCCAGAAGGCAGATCATGGATGCGTGTTTATTTGTTTGTTCGTTTTTTTGTTTTGTTTTTTCCCAGGAGCGATCGTATCGACCCAGTGGTCCTAGAATCTTGCGAGAGGGCTCATTCTAACCCTCTCATTCTAGAATAAGTTCTAGTGCCCTTTTTCAATGACCAAAAAAATTGGAGGGCACCTAGGCCCCCTTCCACGCTAATTATTTCCCAAAGTCACCGGATCAAAATGCTGATATAGCAATTTTATTCAGCGTAGTGGAAAAACCTTATAACTATCTCTTTGGGGACGACTTACTCCCCCAGAGTCCCCGTGGAAGGGACTACAAGTTACAAACTTTGACCAGTGCTTACATATAGTAATGTTTATTTGGAAGTGTACAGACGTTTTCAGTTTTTTTTTTGTTTCGGGAGGGGGGGTGTTTAAAAGAGGGGGATATGTTAGGGGAACTTTCCTTGGAGGAATTTATCATGGGGGAAGAAAATTTCCATGAAGGGAGCACAGGATTTTCTCGCATTATTTGAAAAAAAACCAATGAGAAAATAAATACGAAAAAGTTTTTTCAACTGAAAGTAAGGAGCAGAATTAAAACCACTTAAAACGAACCCATCAACGCATATGATGGGCTCACCTCCTCCTAATACCTCGCTCTTTACGCTAAAGTATTTTTAGTAATTGCAACTATTTATTCTACGGCTTGTGTGATTCAGGGGTCATTCTTAAGAAATTGGGATAAAATTTAAGCTTTAGTGTAAAGAGAAAGGTACTGACGAGGGTGTGAACCCCCTCATATACGTAATAAAAACATGAGGATACAGAAGTTCGTTACGAAAGCTAATTTATAAGTTACGTATTTCTTTTACTAATAAAAACATTCGTAAAAAAATTAAAAGTTCTAGTTGCCTCTCTAAGTAACCAAAAAATTGAGGGAGCAACTAGGCCTCCTCCCCCGCTCCTTTTTTTCTCAAAATCGTTCGATCAAAACTATGAGAAATCCATTTAGCCAAAAAAATAGATATGCAAATTTCGTTTTAATTATTCATCTGCGGAGATCCAAAATCAAAACATGCATTGATTCAAAAACGTTCAGAAATTAAATAAAAAAAATTTTTTACGGAAAGTAAGGAGCGACATTAAAACTTAAATCGAACAGAAATTACTTAGTATGTGAAAGGGGCTGCTTCCTCATCAATGCCCCGCTCTTTACGCTAAATTTTTTTTACTGTTTTAAAAGTAGATTTAAAAGTAGAGTTAAGAGAAAGAGTCAAACTTTAACGTAAAGAGTGGGGCGTTGATGAGGAAGCAGCCCCTTTCACATACTAAGTGATTTCTGTTCGTTTTAAGTTTTAAAGTCGCTCCTTACTTTCCGTTAAAAAAACTTTTGTTTTATTTAATTTACACAAAGGAACAGACTATTTGTACTGATTCTAAAAGTGCAAAATTTATTAAAAAGGATGATAATGGAAACTTGTTTATTATTTATTTTTCCTAGTGATGATTGTATTGGATCACTTAGCATAGGGAAATTGGAGAGGGTTCATTTGAACAGAAATTTACAGTTTGAGCGTCAGGCAAATTAAACAAAAGAAAAAAAAATACAGCAAGGTTTACCATTCAGGCAATGTTTTACAAAACTACAAGGCCCTTAATATCACAAAATGCCATTAGGCAAACATTTTGAGACAGCAAATGATTTAAAAAATTCTGAAGTACCTTATGATAAATCTCTCCAAGGACATACTATCGCACAGTGGGACATTGTTTACCAAAACATGAAAAGCATTCTTTACACAATTAAACACTTATTATAGACATACTGCAAACAAGACGGAGGGAGTTGTCTGGCAGCAGAAAGCTAACACAGAGAGAAATATTTTATACCATTGATTGATTTCTTATACGATTAAGGTGAAATGCCACTGCAGACTTGAGAACATAAAATTGTGAGAGCAACAGCTACCCTCGCTTAAGGAGGAAACTTATTTAACATAAAAAATGAAAACAAATTAATCACATTACCATACATTTGTTTATTATAACACTAACCAATTGATTCTAGAACATTTACAATACAAAACTGTAGAAAATGTGCCATGAGAATAGGAGCAGGAATAAACTTCAAATGTCAAGCCTTCAAATAAACTTCAAATGTCAAGCCTTCAAATGTCAAAACTAAGTTTTCATAAGAATAAATCACAAAAACAAGTTTTTCTTCAGGAAAGTAAAGATCAAAGCTAAAATTTGCGAAATCATCCTAAATGTAAGAGTGACTGTGCTCTTGAAAGTAGGTGCCGTACAGGGGTACAGGGATACTTCGAAACAAACGAGAAAACATGACCTATCAGGGACTTAATTTTGCCGAAAATATCTGTAAAGAGCTCTATATAGAAATTGGGTCATACCAGAGAAGAAAGAACAAACTGTAATTTATTAAAGAGTCTATAAGGCGAATTTGACATGCAAACAGGAGCTGGGAAGAGATATATTCATGCCCCTTTACAGTATACTACTGAAAATGGATCCCAGGTTTAAACAACTTGAGGACCTGGACAGCAAATTCTCTTTCCAAGAGATTTCCACCCTCCTAGATCCATAATTGCATTAAAATTTGATAGTGCTTTTGAAAACACAAGCAAAGAAGAGCAGTCAGCAACGAGGAAGCTGCAACGGGAGTTCACCAACAATTCAGACTAAAGTTCTAAAAGGAGGACCACTTGAGCTCTTGGAGTTTACCCAGTCGTAAGGTCTCAATGACTGTGTACTTGATATCATTATTATTCAGCACACATAATCTCAAAGCTAGAACAGAGCAGTAAAAGAGAGGGAGTATTATTTTATTAATTCGGGAAAAGACAGCATTTTCTGAGTCCTCTGTGGGTGGCACCAATGCCAGTTACGCCACTGCCTGTGTGCACCTATGTTGTACGTGATTTTTCAACTATTGGAGGGTGAGGGGCTCTGCAAGCTCCTATTAACGGCTGAACGTCCATTGTATTTTTCTTCACCGTCATAAGCGCTATTTATTCCGCATTTTACTTAGTGAACATACTAGATAGCTTTGTGCTGCCTGTGTAATGCTGTCTATGTCATACAAAATTTTCCGAATAGTGGAGGGGGGGGGCTCCGCAAGCTCCTATTAATGGCTAAAAGTTTATCATCTTTTTTCATCATCAAAGGAGCTATTGACCCAGCATTTAACTTGCAGAACATATCAGAAAACTTTGCAAAATGAAACAAAGTATATCAAAAGTATGTAAAAATATTCATTTGTTTTGAGAGCATTATTTATTCAACAACTCAGTTGGACTGCACTAATAATGACAAACAAATAATATATTTAGATTTTTTCTCTATATGACAATCGAGGAGTCTTTCCATCAGATCTGAGGGAAAATATCCTCCTCTTTTCCATCTTCCACACCCTATCAACTCCCATCTCTTTAGTCACAATAGTGGTGAATAGAGCAAACCCCTGCATCTTTTCCATACCTGACTTACCAGATACATTTTATCAAGTGTGTCATATCAAACTGTCAAAGACAGTGCAAATCTTTTAAGTTTTTATTCAACTTTCTACTGACTGGCGCCAACTAGTTACTTTTTTTTATTTTTCATCTAGGCTTGATAAAAGTCTTCTAATTTTATTTAATTGATATCTCATAGTTTTTTGCAGATCAGATTTCATACTTCCTTGTGGTTTCTGAGCCAAACTGGAAACAACATAGGCTTTGAACAGGTATCATTTTTTTTTCATAATTATGAAAAACTACAATAGGCTACTAATCAAGTTTATAGGCAATATTAGATACTTTTTTAGAATAAATACATTTAATAATAAAGTTCACTTCTCTTTTTTAAAAACATACTTTTTGGCATCGTTTTCCCTGTTACTTATAATTTGTTCAAAGTGTAAGGACAACTGATACCTAAATAAAGCTTAGAAAGCACAAATGAAGTTCTTACCTTAAGGGCTGTTTAAGGACAGCATTCCACCTGCTATTTGTGGCAAATTTTTGTTTGCTTCAGCCTTCATTTATTAATTCTTTATAATTACTTTTTAAGTTTCATGGATCGTGTGACCTTATTCCTGCTCACGTTTTATCTTCATGTCTCACTTTATTGATCTTCAAAGAAGCATTAAAAGTCATTGAAGAACTAATTTGTTTTTTTTTTAACTGACTTAGTCTTAATATACGTTGATTGTAGGAATACTTTCAACATTTTCAAATCATTTTATTTTTGCTCCAGAACTCAAATATTAGATCACAACTGAAATTTTACAAAAATTTGAGTATATAATCGAAAATTTTCCTCAGAGCCTAACTCGTTTTTGCACTCAGTAGCAACTTAGGCTGTTTTGGAGTAGGGCTTGATTCATCTGCATGATAAGTAGGTCTGCAAGATAACTATGGAATCCCACAGCTAGGGCTTATCTTTCTTTTTGCACCAATTCAAGGTTGTCCCCATTTTGCACTGAATCAGGACCTAGCTCGTTTTTGCACAAGTCATTTCACAACACTCATAAGAGTGTTGACATAGTCTGACCCTAGCTTGCATATACGCTGCTTCAGGACTTTGCTTGTTCCTGCGCAGAATTGGTTTCTTATGGATTATTTGCGCAGCGTGGTTATTACCCATGTAGCTGTAATCGTCACATCATCTAGATGGCATATTTTAGACTTCTCAGCCATTCTGATTAAAATGCTTGTCTTAAATTTTATCTGATACCATACAGGGTTGGAAGATGGGTGCCCAGAATGTTGAAGGGAGGTTAGGTTGCCCTTCAATTGCATCTAGTCTTTAAAAAAGAGCCAGAGCACAAAATTTGGGACAATTTCAATTAATTTTAATTAATTTTTTTTATTTCAATTTTATTAGTATAATACGCATAACAAATAAAATACACTGGGTCACCATGGAAAGACAAAGCTCGTGATTGTGGTGACCTCTTTCTCATTTATTGAGCTCTTTCTCAATAAAACACGTTTGTCATGCATGATGGTCCCAGAAAAAAAAAATGAAAACCTTTCTTGTGAATGTGGTTTCAAAAAGCTGTTATGTCTACATTTTTATATTTTCCCTTTGATCAATTTTGGACCTTGAAAAGGGCACTAACCCTTGTGATTTAGCATTTTGCACCTAGCTTGACTACTTGTTTTAAGTCCCTTTAAAGTCAAGCTTTTGGACCTTTAGACTGTTCTGAGTTAAATAGCTATCTCAAAATTTAGACCCACTGCCAAGGGTGAGACAGTGATATGGGGCAAAGAGGACACAGATGGTGGCCTGGCTACCCACCAGTCGGTTTTGGTACATAAAAAGAGGATTAGAACTCAAAATTTGCAATCAATTAAGTCCTTTCCAAATTTTATAGCCATCCATACTAAGCAATAGTAGACAAGCAGGCGTTATTTGATTGCCTGCATTTTGATTATTCTAAAGCCATGACTGCAAAGTTCCAAGCTTGTAAGTTTGGACTACATGTTGTGTCTTGGATAAAAGATTATTTCAGAAGTAGATTTCAGTCAGTTTCTGTTGGTTTGGCAACCTTCATTGAGGACCAAGGTTGTCAGTAATGTCTGACAAGGTAGTTAAATTGGTCCTACTTTATTATGCTTTTTTGTGAATGATTTGTTTCTAATAATTGAAAATTTGACTATTAAGCTTTTTGTAGATAATGTTCATTGCTTTGATAAAACGATGTTGATGAGGTTTCAGCGGTCATGTGAAAATGCTATGTGTTTGTCATGTACAAGACTCTTGTTAGGCTGTTGGTGGAGTGAAATTCTTCACAGGGATACTCATTAAACAAGTTGAACTTGAATCCTGGTTGAAAAAGTACAATGGTACACAAACAAGTGTGTCCCATTTTGTAAGCATTTACCATATCAGAGGTTAATGGAGGGACTAGAGTTACCAATTTTGGAATTCAGATGGGAATTGATTTGACATCATTACCACTTATTACATCATCAATCATATTGAAAATGAAAACCCAATTTAGCTTTTGAATTTTTAAAGCATCATATGATATGTCAGCATACACATTGAAATTTACCTGCCCAAACATGAGTGATGTATAGAATTTTTAATTTTGTCAACAAGGTTCACCAGCTATTGAACCCTTTTGTTGATAGCCTTGTTCATGCTGAAAGTCTTTCATGAGTTTATAAATCACCCAATATCAATGTTGGTGGAAACAAAGAAACCTTTGAGGAATTTTCAGGTTACTTACAGTTTTAATTCAGGATGGTCATGCTGGAACCCCAACCCAAAGGGGTTGGAAACAGAGCATATATACTGTTTAATGAAAGCAAACACAGATTGATTGCAGATATTACATCATTATGTTTCATGTTTAAACATTAATGTATTGATGCATGGGCAGAGGTTAAACCTACATATTATCTTGTTCTTTATCAATTTAAATATTTGATTTTGTTATTTCAATTCTCTAAACTTATCTCAAAGAGAGGAGTTGCTAGTTGTGTCTTTACAATCAAAACAGATTCATTGGAGATATGCAAGCAAGGCACTTTTGAACCATCCCCTCTGATCCCCCAAGTCCAAAGATTTGTGCAAATTTCTCCTTGGTGATTCTAATAAACTTTGACAGTGTTTTAAATGAAAATCACATAAACTTTGATAACTACAATTTGACTTTGAGTGGTTAAACTTATAACAATGACTCAAAACTTAAATCATTTTAAATCCAAAGGAATGTCAGCTTCTCCAGGGGGGGGGGGGAATCTGATAGAAAGGAAACTTTGTTTTGTGGTAAAAAAAACGCCAAAATTTGCTCTTTAAATTTTTATTTAGTGACATTTACCCCTTATTTTAACGACCTCTAAGGGCTCAAACAGTTGAGTTCAATCCATGATTGGCTAAAGTTGCCACTTCCCCAATGCCCTTATTTAGAATTATGTTATCCACTGATTTTTTTTTGTCCCTATACATTTGCTTGTGTTTGGTTGGCCTATTAGCATTTTTAGCAGAAAGTAATTAAAGCTTGACAATTCTTCCCTTCCCCTATATCAGGCTAAACTTTAAATCATGTTTTATTCTAGAAAATTCCTTCCTAGAACTTGAGTTAATCCCCTAAAAACAAGATTAGAAGAATAGTGACACAGTGAGCCATAACGTTGAACGAAAAGTGGGTGATTTTGACTGTTTTATATATAGTTTTTTTTTTTTCTTTATTGACAAGGGCAGAATACCAAGTACTGGTTTGGGAAATTCTGGTTTTTGTCCATCTCAGCATTGCACAGTATTGCATGTTGAGGCTTAAGAAACTGCATAAGACAAGGTGTGATGAAGACTGTGAATTGGCAAAACAAACTAGAAAAAGAAACAAAACAGAAAGCACCTCCAGATATACCCTCTCCTACCACATATCTTGAGCACAAATATGCAACAGTAAGACTTAAAAGAATATTCAGAAGGAGCAAAAAAGATAGCACGAGAAAGATTTTGCTCTAAAATCAATCCCCAAACTGCTGCAGCTAAAGTTCACAAATATATTAACAAACTGATTAATAATGACAAATCTATTGGTATAAGGAATTAAGATATACGAATAAATAACAGGTAAATTTTAAATGACAAAGAGTTGACAGAACTGGTTGCTGAGCAATACAAAAGACACAGTATATTCGCCAAATAGATAACCTCCCTTTTATGTTCTGCCAAAATCCCCCTTACATAAACCTTCTCTTGAAAAACCCTTCCTTTTTGAAGAAATAGAGCAGGCAATAAGCCTGAGCAACCAGAAGTCTGCTCCTAGACATGATGAATACCCCCTGATTTTAAAGACTTCATGCAAAGAAATTACTTTTTCATGGAGACCTTGCAAGGCTAGTTCATGAAAACCATAAAATAGAATAGCCAGGACAATTAGTTTGAACGTTTCTTAGTTTTAATTCTTTCTCACAATCTAGCATATTCAATTACTGCCCAATTGAAACGCTTTATCCTTCTTTTGGGGCCATACATTTTGAAAGTGATGATCCTTCACCACTAAGTCCTTGACATTCTGGTAAACTATTTCAGGAAACCCAAAATTCTTTCCTGGTTTCTTGTGCCTACACATTAAGTCCAACTTTAGAGCATCAGAAATCTAAGCACAGTTATTAAAGGACTCCAGAATACTGTCAAGCAAGGTGATTAAGGGCAGGTGTCTTCTGAATGTTGGTCTATTTCATGAAAGAAATTGTTAATGCCTTGGCTTAGAAGCATTCTAATGTCTTAGGCAGATTAACTTGAAAAGTTGGTTTAATTCACTAATTTTTGAACTAAAGCATTTAGATATTTTTCAGAGATTAAAACTCAAAATAGAAGATTTTTCAATCCAATGATCAATAGGTGTTATTTGTTGCTCTGTTAATCAATATTAGTCGCATTGGCCACAGGCCTTCATCTTTTTCCTGTCTGCTAATTTGACTGTTGCCTTTAACAAAGGAGTTCTGATGCCTTTTCCCTCAGAACATGACCAAAAAACAGACCCAATACATATTCGATGTTTTATTGGAATTTAACTGTATTTCATAACCTTAAATTACAAAATGGGGTTTCAATTCTTGTAACCTTCACAGCTGTATAATTGTGATCCAGGTTTCATATTTTATTTCATTCTTATGCTTATTCCAAGAGGAGATAGAAGAACTGAATTCAGGGTTGCTGTTCTCCCTACTTTGTAGGCCTTAGAAGAAAGGACTTAGTTCAAAAATTAGAAAATGAATCAAGACCTCAGAAGATAGGGGACAAAAAATGCAGCTACTGTTGTCCAACTATCTGTTCTTGCATATCTTGGTTCATCAGCAATCCTCTTACTCAACAAGGATTTCATGGCACATATTCTTGGTTAAACAAGCAAGAATTGTGCAAGCTGTTTTTTTTTCAGCTTGAGTTACGAGATTAAAAAGTTGGTGATTATAAAGCAGCCACTATAACTGCTTTTTGTTTCTCTTTCATTTCATCCCATCTTTCTCACAAATTAAAAGAGCTCTCCCCTATCAATATGCTTTGAATTTGAGGAAAAAAGACCAGTTAGACAACCAATATGTTCATTTCCTAAAACTACTAAATAAATAAAAACTCTGCATAAAAAAATACTCTGCTGTGCAGCTTCTCTGATAGTTACAGACTTACAGCAGCCTTTTTATAGCAATAAAAGTTCTAAGAATTTTGCAACAACTCGGAGACATTAAATAAGTCTGGTTGGGGTTTAGAAGTAACTATTCTATAAGAATTTGAAGAGAAATACAAATGTTTAAACCATTGTTGTGGTTTTCTTGTTGGCCAAAATAGTTGACAATAATTGTAGATCTATTCCCTATAGAAAACTGATCTGGACAATTAGTGTCTATGTAATGCTGTTATAGGGCTAATATGTTTTATTTTTAATGTTCAATCTTTCTTGGACATTTAAAACATGAAAAAGTAAAATGATGTATAAAACTGCAATAAAAAAAAGACCATTCATTGAAAATTCCATTGGCAGGAATGGTTTTGCCAGGCATGAGATTAGCCAAGTACCTTCTACCCCTGCCTCAACAACTGGAAGAATAGGAGTCAAGGCACAAACTTCATGGAATACATACAAATGTTTTTGAAAAAAAAATGGTTAAAAAGACTGTAGACAGTTTTGTTTGGCCATTAAGATACCTCTCAATATATAATGTACTTTCTTTTTAAATATCACTGAGTCATGTCAAGTCAAATACTAGCACCCTCTAAATATGCCACTGGGGGGGGGGTGCATTGTCAAAAAAGTGATCATGTTATTTGGAAAGAGCACAAAATAAGGTAGCTAATGGTAGTCCTATTTTTTTTATAGTGTTTCCTTCAGAAGAGTGGTAACTCTTGCACTGACATCCTCTATTTTTTCAGCAGAAATTTAAGTTGCACAAAGGTGTTTCTAAATTTAGCAAATAGATTTGCAAATCTTTAACACCTTAGAAGCCAAGATTGACTAAAGGTATTTTGGAAAAGATCTGAAACAGCAGGAGACATGCTTGAAAAAAAAAATGAGAGAAACATTAAAATTCCTAATTTCATCTTCATTTTTATGGTTTTGTTTACTTCTTTGACAATTCATCCCTGGCCATAGCCTCACAAAACCCTAGGCTATATACAAAACTAAACAAAAGATTGCAAGGTAAAGGTCTGGAATAGCTGCTCTTCCAAAGCAGATATGCAAGAATAATTTCTTTTTTAGATTACTAATATTATGTTGATTTTTATTGCATGTTTGGCAATTTATCCAATGCCCCCTTTTATGGGTTCATATAGCCCTAGACTGTACAAAAAGTTTCCTAAAAAATTAGGGTTCTTACTTTATAATATGAAGAATGTGACAATATGTAAATTATTATGTTAGGTTTTTTTACAAACTGTAGTCTAGGGCCATACGAGATCATTAAGGGGGGGGGGAGGATAAATTGTCAAAAACTTAATCAAAATCAAAAACCGAACATGAAATAAGCAGTCTAAAAGTACAGTCAACTCTCAAAAATTTGACACTCAAATAATTTTATTCTCTGGATAATTATCACTTTTTCCATGGTTGCTTGAAAAACATTTAATAGAAGAAAAAAAAAAACACCTTGATAATATGAACTTGTAAAAAGAGCATCTTGCTTGGCAACACTCTATAGTTTGAAGTTTCACACTACTATGTAATATAAAAAGATGGTGTTTGTTAAATCCCATTGGGAGATGTGTTATGAACAACAAACATAGATTAAATACTTTTCAGTCAGTTGGCTGTCTACTTTCAAATTGTGCTGGTATGTTGTGTCTCTTGCAACTGTTTTTCCTTGAGCTCTGAAACAACACGAGTTTTTCCAGAAAAACAAGTGTCTTTTAACTAATGAGAAATGGCTTGCTATTCAAGCACTTGAGATCAGAAACAAAAATGTAGCTAAACAGTTTGTTATTTTACTGTCTACTTTATCAATGATACCAAAAAAAACAAGGGTCATATCCTTGGAAGTGGCAGCAAAAGCATGGGAAGAAAAAGTTATACCAAGGTGAGTTTTCTACATTTTGAACATTGCTTGCTCCAGTTGATTCATCAGTATAGAGGACAAAGTATTCCTGTTGGAGGATTCATTTTGAAGGGAAAAGCATTTATAGCAAGTGGGATATAGCTCTTGAATTTCAAAATACAGCACACTATTACATTAAAAAAAAAAAAAAAAAAAAGAAATTGAGGAGAGTGTGCAAGCATAGACAGCTTGTTCAGAATAGATCAATAAACTAAAACAGCTTTTGGAAAACTAAAACCTGTACAACATGTTCAACATTGATTAAACTGGACTTTTTTATAAATGTCTTCCTGACTACACCCACACATTCAATAACGAAAAATGTCATGGTTTGAAACTGAGCAAGGATACAATAAGTGTCCTTCTGGCCTGCAACAGGACAGATCTTAGAAGTTAAAACCATTAATAATAGGGAATTTCTCTAAACATCAATGTTTTAAAGGTGTAAAATTGCTTTGCAAAACTTATTCTTCTAATTAAAAATTATCAATGACAACAGAATTGTTTAATGAATGGCTGATTTTGGTTAATTAACATATGAAAAGAAGAAAGACAAATTTTTATTACTTTTTGAATAACTGCACTATGCAGAACAACCCACTAGTATTAGATCAAGTAAAATTAATTGTCTTTTCTCTCAACACAAGATCAAAATTGTAACCATTAGATCATAGTTTATTCCAAAATTTGAAACTATGCATTGGAGAGGGATTGTTTCAATTCTTCTGGATAGCATTGATAAAGGTGAGAATTTATGAAAAAATCTGACCTCAATACTTATGATTGATTAGGCCTGGAAAAATGTCAGTTCTACCACCCTGAGGAAAAAGAAAATACCACACAGTCATCAGAGTTGCTAGGATAAACAGAATGCATCCCTCTAGACATTATTTTGGGACTTCTACCAAACTGTAGTGCAGTAAAACTGTAGTACCATAGCTTACTGTTGAGGATTTTATTCTCACAGATGATGAAATTACTGTCTGTCCTGCTTTAACAGATGCCTAATTGTTGACTTTCCAACATGAGGAAGATAAAGAAGAAGTGACAAATGTTCCAGTCATATTAAGCAATACAAGATTATCTATCAACACCATACATTCCAATAGTTTCTAAATAGAAACAAGTGATAATTTTGTACTTATCTGTTAGCCATTACACACTCAAGAATTTGGATCTATAATATCTGATGATATCCAGTTTATTGATATTTGTATATGGAGACAGTTGCCTTTGGCTCAGTGGAAAACTACATTGTAGCTATATTTTAATAAATATTTAGTTGGTATTTTGGTTAGGCTATATTTTGCATGCAGCCCTACTACAGTTAACCCCCCCCCCTAATGTGCAAATATAAAGGCCAAATAATATATATCCTATGTATCTGTCAAAAATCTCAGTTGTTCTTACCTGTAGATCCTAATTCTTGAGTGTGTACTGGCCAACAGATATACACCAAAATTTCTTTACAGCTATCCTCACTATGGAGAATGAATTAGACAATGTAAGATGGAAGTCACTCCATCAAAACAATCACAGATTACTTTTCAAGTAATATTTTGCTCATATGGTTTTTAATATACACCATGTACATAGGCTATGTGATTAAGAAGTTAAATATAGGTGTTTATCTGTATATATGTAGGCTACATGTGTTATGTATTTTTAATAAAACACTTGTTTGTTTTATATTCTTCCTTGCTCTTTATTGGTTATTTAAACTCCTACTATTCTGAAAATCCTATGATTTCTGGAGTTTCAAATTATCAAGAATTGACTGTAGGCTATATCTATTTTTATTCCAGCAAGTCTCTTTCTTAAGAAAAACCAGGCCTAATCTAGACCTTTACCAATGATGAAATTTTTTACTTTCTAGTATAGGCCTACACCAAGTAGGAATCAATCATATTTTCCTTTTTTTTCTCATTTTTTTATCTGCTTTCATTAATTATTATGCTAATTTATTTAACATAGCCTAGGGCTATATCAGGTCATTGGAGGTGGAGAGGAGGCACTGAACAGTAATAAAGTAAACAAAGTCATGAAATGAACATAAAAAGTAGCAATCTTAAAGGTAAAAGCCTAGGAGACCTGTAGTACATAAGGAAATACTAAGAAAACTATTCTTACTTCATAATATGCAGAATAATCTGGTAAAATTCTAGTTAATTGACTTCTTGCTATCTCAGAAAGGGTTTAGATAAGGAAAATGAAACTTTAAGGGATGGGTCTACATGTCCTGGGAAGGTATTTTAAAGTACCCACCTCTACTCCTTCTCCCTCTAGACGGCCCTAAAATTTGCCTACACAACAGATCTATTGAAATTTTGACAAAACAACATTTTACCTTAATTTTCAGTTACTAGCTGCTTTTACTCTGCCTTTAGTTCTGAAAATGCAATTTTTGTTATTTGAGTAGAATTTTGAAACCTTGCAAAATAGATTTTCTGCTTAATTGAAGTACAACAAAATTGTTTTCAGCTTCATAACTTTGCTCAATTCTATTTTATTAGGTTTTAAAGATATGCAAATACATTTCCTAAATTAAAAAAAAACATTGATATGGCTTAAAATTCTACTCAAATAACAGGAATTGCATTTTCAGAACTAAAAGCAGAGAAAGGGCAACTGATAACTGAAAATTAAGGTAAAATGTTGTTTTGTCAAAATTTCAATAGTTATACCTGTCATGTAGGCAAATTGCAGGGCCCTCTAGAGGGAGAAGGAGTAGAGATGGGTACTTTAAAATATGTTCCCAGGAAATACTTTAGCCTGTAGACCCATCCCTGAAAGTTTTATTTTTCCTAACCTAAACACTTCCTGAGATAGCAAGAAGTCAATTAACTAGAATTTTACCACAGATTATTAGGCAAATACTGATAAATTAGGTTAAGTTAGATTAGTTAGATAATAGGCTACTTGGGTGTTTGTTTATAAACAATTTTCAAGATTTAGAGAATAGATATGAAAACTGAAAGATGTGATTTAAAGAACTGAATATACAAGGAAAGAAGCAAACATAAAGGTTCTCCCCTTGCAAATTAAGTTAACTAGGATTATTCTTCATAGGCTATTATAAAGTAAAAATTGTTTTCTTAACATGTTTCCTTATCTAGTGCTGACCTCCTAGGCTTCCACCCAAAATACCTTCTGGTGGAACGTTGGAGACCAAGGTCTACTCCTGAAAAGGTTTATTCTCCTGTCTCAGCTACTTTCCAAGACAGCCTAGGCTAGACAAAAGCCCCTCATCTAGAATTTTGTGAAGATATATTCCTGTTAAGGTAGCATAGCATAATTGTAACTACAGGTTACAGAAGTTTCACCCACTATAAAGCAGAGAAAAACCAAATTCAGAGGTGTAAATTGACTTACTTTTACCAGAAAGAAAAACTAATTTCCCGGGTTTATTTATTCTATTTCTTCAAGGCAATTTCGTTGAGGCATTCCCTGTGTTCTTTTATTTGTCTGATTACTTATCTGACTAATGCAAGTGCTTTAAGAGACGCACATGACGTTAGAGGTTACTCGGATTACCCCTCGAACGCTCAGGACTACTTGTCCGAGGGCTTGCACTTTCTAACCCCGAAAAAAAGATTATCGAGGACAAGTGACGTCAGTGTTACACACTTTTTTAAATGGATAAACATGTGAAATCGTTAAGTCTAGAGGATGTCCTGTGGTGGCGCAGTGGATTTCACCTTAGCTTGGTAATACGGGACCCAGAGATCGAATGACGCTGCAGGAATGCACTGCAGGTCCGACGCAGGGACCTTAGTAGTCAAGAAGAGTCGTTAATTCTTAAATAAAATAATAATTAAGCCTAGAGGAAAGACAAGGAAACTGTAAATAGTGGAAATAATCCTACTTTTCAGTGACCTGTAAGTAATCTTATGCATACTCCTTAGGATCTAAAGGGTTTTTGGTGTTCTAGGCCCGTCTTGTATAGGCTAAGCTTCATAAGGAGTCAGAAGAAAAGTTTTTTGGTTATTAAAAAGGTTGGTTCCTAAACCATCCTATAATTTTTAGTTGAAAAAAAAATTAGAATGATTAGGCCAATACCTATAGCCTTTTATATATTCTATATTTGTTGAGATTGCTACTTAAACTAGATTTTTAAGGTAAAGTAGGGGTAAAATTTTACTTTAATTAATTTTGGCTATCTTTGAAAGAGGTAAGGCTAGTAAAATGAAATTTTCAGGGATGTGTCTACAGGCTAAAGTATGGCCCAGGAAGGTATTTTGAAGTACCTACTTCTACTTCTTCTCCCTCTAGAGGGTCCTGAAATTTTTGGGTGCCTTATTTTTTGGTTATCAGTTTCTTTTTCTCTGGCCTTAGTTCTGAAAAGACAATTCCTGTTGATTGAGCAGAACTTTAAGCCATAACACTGTTTTTTTTTTCTAATTTTAGAAATAATCTTTTATGCCACCTCATTATAGGTTAAATATATGACTTATATTATTTATTCTCCATGAATTTTTGTTTTATTTGATTTCATTTTTGTCAGTTGCTTCCTGTTAAAAA
This sequence comes from Artemia franciscana, assembly GCF_032884065.1. Classification (NCBI taxonomy): domain Eukaryota; kingdom Metazoa; phylum Arthropoda; class Branchiopoda; order Anostraca; family Artemiidae; genus Artemia; species Artemia franciscana. The sequence continues at coordinate 15,512,267 of NC_088878.1, forward strand.
TACATTTATTTTTTTACATCAAGCTTCTTCTTTTGTGAAAAAGTTTGAACTGTTTTTCTTTTTACATGTTGCATAAAATGTAAAGGAATACCTGGCCCCTCATTTCATAGATTCAACAAAAGTCTTTGAGAAATCTTATATCAAAATACAACTGACACATTTTAATGTTTTTTTTTTTCTAGATGACATAGACACCATTAAAGTTTTGCATTTGCTTTGCTAAGAATTGTCTTAAAAAGTGCCAAGTTTAGAGAGTTATGTTAATATTCTTCTTGCTAATCAGTATAATAGTTTTTAAAATTCCTTCTGTTTAAAGCATTTTAGAGAGATTCTGATCCAACCATGGGTATATTGTTGTCACAAATGATTTTTCTCAAATGGGCTGGTAGAAAACAAATAGTACATATTATTTCTCTTTTTTTATTATTTCAAGACTAGAATATCACAAAATTAAGCATTCATATTGCTGATTGTATCTTAAGTAAATACAATCCCTGATAGAGTTTTGTTGATACCTGTCTTAAAATTTATTTGTCTAAATAAAATACATATTGTTTGTGGGACAGCAGTGAAAAATGGGAGCAACTATGACTTGAGTTGTTGTTTTTTTTTCAATATTTTCCAAATAATTTTTGTTCTCTGGTGACATTTGTGTTTCTTCCTAAGCGGCTGGCACTCTAGGTTGAGAATTCTTTATCCAAAGGGCACAGGTTTAATTCCTGGCATTAGCAGTTTATTTGGTTTGGGACAAAGGTCAGTGATGTGACACTGTAAGTTCAGCCAGAATTGGCCCCAACTTAACAGGTTACCTAGAGAAATCTGGGGTTAGTAAGCAGGAAAGGCATGCAAGAGCATAGGATGACTGGCTCCTAGCTCCCTATTGCACTTCCTGGCTAAAGGACCGCCTGGATCTTTACTGGGCTTCTGACTTAGCCATAGAAGCTTTCTTTTAAACCTATTAAATATGACTACAAAGGAAGAAATGACAGTAAGTTGGTTCTTCCTTTTCAATGAATTGTTGATGTACAGACAAGAGTGTAGGTCATAAGAGGTGGCTGGTGAATGTTTTGCAAGGTTTAAAAATTTAGGGCTATTGCTCAGGCTGGCAACTGAGCACAAAAGTAAAATTTTGTGAATGGTTTTTCTTTGTGAATGTTATATTTATGTAATGTCATGAAAAAATCTTTGGAATAGAAAGTTTCCTGAGAAAAATGTCTTGAAAAAATGAACTTTAAAAAAGAAAAAAAACGCCTAAAATGAGCACAAACCATGAAAAAAAATTAATTTTTGAAAATGAAACAAAGTATTATGTAACATTTCACGTGTACATCGTCATTATGTAACCATGTGTGCACTGAAATTGCATAATAGCCACGTGCATGTTCCCCTCAGTTACAACCGGGACTTCTCCGCCTGACTAACAGAATCTAAAAATCCCTATCACATAACAACCACAAGTAAACACACCCTATGACAAAGAACCACCTGCATCTTATAAAAAACATTCTCTATTACATAATAATAATAATAATAATAATAATTTATTTATAACCCACAAAGTACATTAAACTGTGGAGTAAACACACAAAAAAAAGAAAAAACAAGACAAAAAACATAATAACATAGCAGCATAACGACATACAACATAAATAAATTACCTCCAATCAAAAAATAAGTGTACTATAAATATGCGCTATAGTATTGCGTCAGACCCAGGTGTGCAAAATAAACACACACAAAAACACAAAGTCAGACACACAAAGATGTAAAGCCAGACATTGATACATTACATGCAAACAGAAGCTCAGTCACACAGGCACAATGGAAGAGAGATAAAACAAAAACACACAAAAAGTCAAGTTCAGACAAAGAATAACACAAAGACAGGCACGGAGACATACAAACAGACGCTTGGTCACACAGATATGGCGGGAGAGAGACAAAAAACAAACTCAAAAACATGGAGTAGAATGCACAAACACACAAAGACATGCACCAAAGACAAGAAAACAGACACTCAGTTGCACAGGCACGATGGGAGAGATGCAACAGACAAATTCAAAAACGCAAAGTCAGGTATACAAACACACAAAAATATGCGCAGAGACAGGAGAGCAGACGCTCAGTCACATGGGTACGACATGAGAGAGAAAATAACATTCAAAAACACAAAGTCAGACACACAAACACAACAAACATGCACAGAGACAGGCAAACAGACGCTCAGTCACACAGGTACCATAGAAGAGAGAAAAAATACATACTAAAATACAAAGTCAGATGCGCTTACGCACAAAGATAGGCAGAAAAACATGCAAACAGACGGTCAGTCACACAGATATGGCGGGAGAGAGACTAAAAACAAACTCAAAAACACAAAGCCAGACATACAAACACACAAAAACATACACCAGAGACAAGCAAACAGACTCTCAGTTACACAGGTACGATGGGAGATAAATATAAAAACAAATTTAAAAATAAAATTTATGACAAACAAAGAGAGGTTCACTTAAACAGAAACGGTGGGAGAGAGACTAAAAATACAGAGAAAAACTAAAAGTCAGACAAAAAACCAACAAAGACGTGTAAACAGACAGGCGCAGAGATATGCAAATAGACGATCATTCAAACAGGCGCGGTGGGGAGAGAGACAAAACATGCACACAAAATCAGACACAAAGAAACAAAGACTGACACAGAGACATACAAAGAGACACTCACTCACATAGGCATGATTGGAGAGAGACAAAAAACACACTAAAATACACAAAGACAGGCAAAGAGGTATACAAACAGACGCTCAGTCACACAGGCACGATGGGAGAGAGACAGAAAACACATACAAAAACACAAAGTCACACATACGAAAACACAAAGATGGTCACAAAGACATGCAAACAGAGGCTTACTCACGCAAACACGGTAGACATGTAAACAGGCACTGAGTCACACAGGTAGGGTGGAAGATAGACCAAAAACACACACAAACTGACACACAAAGAGAGACACAAATACATACAAACAGAAGCTCAGTCACGCAGGTACGGTGGGAGAGGGACAAAAAAAATAAAAAAAAGGACAAAAAACATGCTCAATCACACAAACACGGTGGAAAAGAGAAGAAACACACAGTCAGACACGCAAACACGTAAAGACAGGCAAAGAGACATGCAAACTACCAGAAGACCAAAAACACACACAAAAAGAGACACAAATATATGCAAACAGACACTCAGTCACACAGGCACGGTGGGATAGGGACAAAAAACAAACATAAAGAAGGACAAGAAACATGCTCAGTCACACAAGCACGGTGGGAGAGAGAAAACACACACGAAAACACAAAGTCAGACACGTAAACACGTATAGACAGGCATAGAGACATGCAAACTACCAGGCACAGAGATGTACAAACAGACGCTCAATCATACAGGCCTGGTGAGAGAGAGACAACAACCACATGCAAAAAACTTGAAGTCAGACATACAAACACAGAAAGACAGGCACGGGGGGTGTGGAGCGACAAAAAGCACATACCAAAACACAAAGTCAGACTCAGAAATGCGTGCAAAGACAGGCACAGAGACATGCAAACATACGCTCAGTCACACTGGTACTTTCTGGAAGCAGAAGCGTTTCTCTTTTTCTTCGTTTGCGTGTTTCATGTACTAGCGAGAAAACGTTCTTTATTTCTGGTTACTCATCTTATAGTGAGAAATTTTATATTTGTGACATATTTTGAGCCGAATGTAAAAAAGTTTCTCTTTTTTTTGTTTGTGTGTCTCATTTACTAGCGAAATGTTGTTTCTTCCTGGTTGCCCTCCTTGTAGTAGGATTCTTAAAATTTATGGCCCATCTTGAACCCAATGTAAAAATGTATCTCCTTGTTCTTCGTTTACGTTTTTCATTTACTAGCGAGAACACGCTCTTCGTTCCTCGTTACTCTCCTTATAGTATAGAGATTTAATATTTATGACTCATGTTGAAACTGAAGCAAAAAGGGTCTCTTTTTTCTTCGTTTGCATGTTTCATGTGCTAGCAAGAAAATGTTCTTTGTTCCTGGTGGCCCTACTTGTAGTAGGGACTTTAAAACTTATGACCCATCTTGAACCGAAATCAAAAAAGTGTATGTTTTCTTCACTTGTGTGTTTTATTTTACTTACAAGAAAACTTTCTTTGTTCTGGTTACTCTCCTTACAGTAAAAAATTTACTGTTTATGACTCATATTAAAATGAAAGCAAACACGTGTCTCTTTTTACTTTGTTTTTGCATCTCATTTACTAGCGGAAAAGCGTTCTGTGTTCCTTGTTACTCTCGTTATAGTATAGAAATTTAATATTTAGGACCCATATTGAACCAAATGCTAAAATAGATCTCGTTTTTCTTCGTTTGTGTTTTTCATTTGCTAACGAGGAAACGTATTGTGAAATTCTATTTTTTTTATTATTACTATTGTAAGTAATTAGACTTCTGCTGCATAAAGGGTAATACTTAGGGCCTATTCAAAATATGATTTTGCTAATACCAAGATTCAAATTAATAGAATGTAGTAAACTGTAAAAACAACAAAATGTTACAATTTCCAGTAATCGCTTCTCCCTTCCCCCACTGTCCATTATCCAAGACACTGGAAGTATGCGATCAATAGCTCATGGAGAAAGGTAATAGGGAATCATATTGATTCAAGCGAAAATCATCACTTTCTGCACATTGTCGAGATGTCACTAAGAAATTCACAGAAACAATGATAGCTTCTCAATTAGAAAGTATTTCCCGAACCAAAATATTAGGAAGCCTTTCTTGGTCCAGCTGTCTAGCACACTGTTCCATTTGGGGAAATCTCTTTTTATTCCTAAGGCTGAAAAATTTTTTGGATTACAAAGGTTCCTTGAAAAAAAAACTTGAAAGAAAATAAACTTTCGAAGAAAAAAATGTCTTGAAGAAAAAACAAGTCAGAAGGAAAATAAGATCTTAAAGAAAAAAATATTAAAGTATTACGTAACATTCCTCGTGTACACTGTCATTACGTAAAATCCCACTTGTGCACCGTCATTACGTAATACTCACATGTATACCATCATTACGTAGCGCTCACGCGTGCAACGGTCTTACGTAACACCCTCTTATGTGCTCTCCTCAGTTACAAATGGGTTTTACCCGCATGCCTTGACCTGTAGCATGTCTCCTGATATTGTGGATATTGGATACATCAATATTGTGTAGAATTGGTTGGCCCCCCGTTGGATTTGGCTGCTAAAGCCCCAGTGGAATTGCTCGCTAGGGCCCTTGTTGGAGTTGGTTGCGAGAACCCTGATTGAATCGAATACTAGGGTCCCTGTTGGAATTACTAGCTAGGGCCCCAGTAGGAACTGGATGCTAGGCCACCGGTTCAATTGAATGTTAGGGGCCCCTGGTGGAATTGCTCGCTGTTACTTAACAAAACAGGTGCATTATTACCGGTGCATTATAGCGATTCGTAAGACTTACTATTGCTTACTGTCGTCTGGAAGGGCTATTAGCTCCAATAGTACACCCCCTATGGGTCTGGTGGAATCCAAAAAAGCATCACTGCTGTTATAAACTTACAGCAAAGTATTTTTTTTGCGGAATAACAGTTTAAATAGAATTTGGTAATCTATATATATATAAATAAGTTGTCTGTGTGTGTGTGTGTGTGTCGAGTGACGTCATGTTTGTGTGTCGACAGACGTCATGTTTGTCGACTGACGTCATTATAAGGATTGAGCTGCGTGCGTCATGAATTTGTTTGTCAACTGATGAAATTACATACCGGGACACAAATGACGACCGGGACACAGGGAATATAAATGACGACCGGGAACCTCAAAGAGAAATTACAGACTGGGATACCGGGACACAAATCACGACCGGGACACGGGGAATATAAATGACGACCGGGACACAGGGACACATCATTAGAATAATGAGGTATAGATCTGAATACGGATTGTTTTTCCCATAGGGACATAACTACAACGGGGACGCCGGGGGCACAGGCGGGATATATAAATGACGACCGGGACACAGGGATTGTTCGAATAGAAATTACAGACTGGGACACAAATGACGACCGGGACACAGGGAATATAAATGACGACCGGGACACTCAAAGAGAAATTACAAACTGGGATACCGGGACACAAATAACGACCGGGACACGGGGAATATAAATGACGACCGGGACACAGGGACACATCATTGGAATAATGAGGTATAGATCTGAATACGGATTGTTTTTCCCATGGACAATTATATTTTGCATGTTCAAGAGTCAGTAAACCTGGCAATCTATTTATATGCACAGACAATGGGACAGCGAAGAATGTTGTATATTCGCATGTTTTACGTAGTTAAAAACATATATATATATATATATATATATATATATATATATATATATATATATATATATATATATATATATATATATATATCTATTCACAGGTGGGACACAGGGACACAACTACAATGGCGCGTAACTAATATGGCGCGTAACGACTTACGCGCGCGGGGGGGGCTTGGGGGGCGCGAAGCGCCCCACCAACTAGGTGTTGGGGTGGCACAAAGCGCCACCCCAACAGCTAGTTTGACAAATAAAACCAATAATACGAATCCACTAATTGCTAAAAAGACAAAAAAGCTAGTAACGATGCTAAAATTTGGTAATGTTGCTTATGCAATTGATAAGTCTACTTAATTTTACTTAAAACCCGAAATAATTAATAAAAAATAAGTTATAGCCAGACTTTCGCAACAAGAAAAGGAAGATATGGTAAACTACTGGAAATCAATCCCATGTTCAGGAACAACTTCATCACTTTTTAAAAGGAAACATGAAATTTTAGCCGTATGGGGAAACATCGTCTCTCTGGTGTTCCAGCCAATGAATTCTCCATTTAAAAAAAAGGTCAGCTTTTGAAAGGTGACTAACTGCTTTTTTTCTGAGTAAAAGTTAAAAAAAAGTTTTATAGTTAAACTTAGTTGATAGCTATTAAGTATTTAACTTGTTTAGACCAATTAAAACATTCTTAATTGCATCAAGATATCTGAAGTAGCCCGATTATGAAAAACCCATAAATATTTAAAGATCTAATCTTACAGGAAAAGAGCAAATAAAATGCGTTCTCTGTCAAAATAAGTGTATTTTTGTCTTGATTGTTTGTCAAGACTTAATATTCTGATTGACAGTACAATCTTTATTAAAATGATGAAATTCAGTATGACTAACAAGGCACCAACAAGTTTGGGGTCTCGGGCACCTAGAGGTGAAGCAATATTTTTTTTTTTTTTGGGGGGGGGGAATAACACTTTAGTATATGTTAATTAAACTACACAAGCTTTTCTTGATCTGATAAATAGCAAATCTTCAGTTTGATCCATTTTATTCACTGTTTAGTAGGAATAATACAAAGCAAATTGTACAATCATAGTTTAACCTGTCAGGAGTCCAACATTTCCAAGCTCGGGCACAAGGGGTATGGCACTCTTAAGCTCTTGGGTAGTGCAACAATAAGTGTAGCCTTTCAGAATGTCTGTTATATCCCAGGTGACAAACGATATTTGATCACAAACACTATTACAAATAATATAATCATCTGGTATTGCTTGGAGGTGAGGATTGTTGATTCCAACAAAAGCAACAGCTGTGTTTTCTACTTCGTCATGAAGAATTTTCCAGAAAAGTCTTGGAACAGGGAGAAGCGGTTCAGCGGCATCAATATATAAATGAATATCCTTGTCGGCATCATTTTCGTCAGCCAGCTGAGCAATTTGGTGGGTTCCAGTATACACTGTAACATCTCTGTCACGGTCGATAGCATAGCCTCTAACTTCAGTTTCGATTTGAACCCAGTTGCCTCCATTAAATACTTGCCATTGTGGAGCAACATTGAGAAACCAATAAGTTGCATCTTGACCTAGAATTATAGATTTGTAGTATAAAATTGCGTTAATGCTATGAAAAACCAACGGAAAAAACCCTCCTTATTAAGAAACCGAAAATATCAAATTGTTTTATTAAGCACTTTAATGTATACCGGTGTTACTGTAATTATCCGAAACCTGATTAATGTAAACATTCACCCGTGAATATCCAATTCCTTTTTCTCTACTTGGATTAAATTAGCTGTGTGAATGAGCTTTTTCAGTCCTATGCAAGCGTTGATGGTTAAAGTTAGGTTAGGTTGGATCAAATTAAGTTATAAATTTCAGAAACGGATTAAAAACCTAGCCTCGCCTGTCACCATCTAACCTTTCATAAAAATGAAAAAGTTAAGTGGCAACGCTGACTAAATCCAAGGAGAAAAATGTATTTGGGTCATTCAATGGTGAATGTTGACATCCATCAATGGATAGACAAGTGTATTTTAAGACTAAATATACGGCCATAAACACAATAAAACAGCATAAACGAAAGGCACAAATAACATAAACTTTGATCAGCGATCATCATAAAACACTAAATTAACCTAATAAAAGTACTTAATACTTGAAAACACGGTCATTAAAAAGAACGCTTAATACTTGGAAAAATACATAAATAAACACTACATTTACTTTATACTGGATTTTGTTTTTATTTAACAAAATTTCCCGACACCTTGCTGTTCTATAAATAAACTGAGGTGACCTACTATTTATGACACTTGTAAGCATCATCTCATTTTTTTCCAAATATCCCTTTCCTTATCGTATAGAGCCCCTGGCACCGGCTCAAGCAGTGGATAAAATAATCCTCTTTAACTCTGCAAAGCGGGTAAGTATATCTGTCTACATTGGAACATCTTTCTTTAGAATAACTTTTAAATCTTGTACTAATTGGCAGGCAGTTAGCTCTCAGCTGCATCCACAACGTCAAATATCTAGCTGGTAAATTCAGGTTAAGGTAGAACTCCTGCCCATAAACCACCTTAACCTTCTTATAAAACTTTAATGTTTATGATTTTTTTATCTCCTCAGTCAATTTTGGATCATTTAATTCTCTAGTACTATCTTAATCTCTTTCTCCCAATTTGTATTTATGTCCATTGGTCCTCTACCTCTATTCCAAACAACAACAAAAAACATTTTGTCTAAAATGTCTTTCAGTTTTAGTGGCCATGATCTTTTTTCCCCTGCGAGAGTAAATCTTCATAAGCTGCCTTATGCAGACTGTCACTTGGTAACTGGACGACTCTAAACCAAAATTTAATCAGTGAGACTAATCTGTAATTTTTTATTGGCCATATACCTAGATTAAATAAAAAAACAGTTTTTTTTAACTAAAAGTAAGGAGCGACATTAAAACTTAAAACGAACAGAAATTGCTCCGTATATGTAAAGGGGTTTTCCTACTCAACGCTCCCCTCTTTACGCTAAAGTTTGACTCTTTCTCTTAACTCTACTTTTTAAAATAGTAAAAAACTATAGCGTAAAGTGCGGGGCGTTGAGTAGGAAAAGTCCTTTTCATATACGGAGTAATTTCTGTTCGTTTTAAGTTTTAATGTCGCTCCTTACTTTTAGTTAAACAAAACTAGTTTTTTTTTTTTTTATTTAACTTAATAAAGATTGTACTATCAATCAGAATTTTAAGCCTCGACAAACAATTCAAGACAAAAATACACTTATAGACAGAGAATGCAATTTGTTTGCTCTTTTCCTGTAAGATTAGATCTTTAAATATTTATGGGAATTTTCAAAACTCGCTCGCTATAGTGGTCAGAAATGCAAAGGCAAAAAGAGTGCATAAAATATCATATTTCTTATAGATGGTGAAAAACTTTCTATTTATTTTTTATGACGGGGTGGTTTTTATACCTTACTATTTTTTGTATCAATATTTTTATACCATTTTAATTTCAACAGATTTATTAGAACTTTAACCCTCACCAGATTCTAGATTATAATTACGACCATATCCACTGCCTACTTACGACACACAATTGTCGAGGTTCCCCTAAGAATGTAAAGAATGTATATATACATATATATATATATATATATATATATATATATATATATATATATATATATATATATATATATATATATATATATATATATATATATATATATATATATATATATATATATATATATATATATATATATATATATATATATATATATATATATATATATATATATATATATATATATATATATATATATATATATATATATATATATATTGACAATTCTAAATATATCATCTAGACTGACCCTGATACCAGCAAAAGTCTGCATCTGGGGCCAAGTGTCCTCTGGATAGGAAAACATTATCTTCCGGTCGAATGTAATCTCCTGCTAGGCTTGAGGACCCAAGAATGTCTTCAACTGTTATTTCTTGCTGTTTTTGTGTATAGGCTGTGTTAACACTCATTGTTGTAAATTGTGGGTAGAAATCACCCTCTCTGAAAGATGGCCGACTTGAATCTTTGTCTTTTGCTAAGACTCCACCTCCATTTAAGACGTGTTTCCTAAAATAATGATACATCAATTAGTAAAATAAAAAAAACAAAAACTATTCAGTATTTTTCCCTCCATCAACACCTATTTTTTTTTTTTTTTTTTTTTTTTTTTTTTTGTTAAATGCAAGTTCGCTATTTGCAAGACAATACTTCGATCCTTCCTGAATGACGGTCGTCCTACCAAAAGTATACAGCTCAAAATATTTCTAGGTGATGTCTCTAAAATATCGGCAATCAGTTCACGAGAATGTGTCTTGATTTTCACGGTTTTTTTACGCGGAGTTCTTTGAACAAATCCTTTTTGTAGGGAATCCCTCATTCTTCCATTTCCTAACAGGTAAGCATATAAAAATAATCTTCTATGTTACACCTAAAATAGTTCTGCAATAAGAGAGGAGCTGTCGCCATACATCACAGGCTTCATAAGGCTTCAATTTATTATATTTTGCTCCGAGAGACACTTCATACGGAAGGGGTGGTCGTATAAGCTTTCGAGGAACCCATTCAATTGGAAATTGGGAATTCTGGTTTCGTTTATAAGATCCAATTAAATAAAAAAAAAACAAGTATTTTTAACTGCAAGTAAGGAGGGACATTAAAACTTAAAACGAGCAGAAATTGTTCCGTATATGAAAGGGGTTGTCCCCTCCTCAACGCCTCGCTCTTTACGCTAAAGTTTGACTCTTTGTCACAACTCTACTTTTTCAAACAATGAAGACTTTAGCGTAAAGAGCGAGGCGTTGAGGAGGAGACAACCCCTTTCATACACGGAACAATTTCTGTTCGTTTTAAGTTTTAATCTCGCTCCTTACTTGCAGTTAAAAAAAACTTGTTTATTTTATTTAATTTCTGGACGTTTTTGAATTAATGCATGTTTTGATTTTGGCTCACCGCATATGAATAATTAAACAGAAATTTGCACTTTAATTTTTTTTTGGTAAATAGCTTTCTCATAGTTTTGATCTGAAGATTTTGATAAGACAAAGGGGCGGGGGAGGAGGTCTATCTTCCTTCCAGTTGTTGGTTACTTAAAAATGCATCTAGAATTTTTATTTTCTTAACGAACGTTTTTGATGGTAATAAATATACGTAACTTACAAATTAACTTACGTAATGAACTTCTATATTTGTGTATTTTTATTACGTATCTGAGGGGGTCCGCCCCCTCATCAATACCTCGCTCTTTACACTAGAGCTTCAATTTTGTCCCAATTCTTTAAGAATGACCTCTGAATCACAAAGGCCGTAGAATAAATAGTTGAAATTACTAAAAACACTTTAGCGTAAAGAGCAAGGTATTGTGGAGGAGACGAACCCCCTTATATACGCAATATTTTCCATTCGCTTCAAGTTTTAATGCTGCTCGTTACTTCCAGGTGTATAAAATTGTTTTATTTATTTTCTCATTGTTTTTAAAGTAACACTAGAAAATCCCGCACCCCTTCATGGAAATTCTCTTCCCTCATGATAAATTCCTCCATGGAATGATCCTCCTATGTAACCCCCTCCCCCGACCCACCCCAACGCAAAACCCCCCCTGAAAACGTCTGCACACTTCATAATAACCATTACTGTATGTAAACAATGGTCAAAATTTGTAACTTGCAGCCCCTCCCCCGGGAACGGTGGGGAATGAAGTCGTCCTTAAAGACATAGTTATTGAATTTTCGACTAAGCTGAACAGAATGGCTATCTCAAAATTTTGATCCAGTGACTTTGGTGAAAAAATGTGCGTGGGAGGGGGACTAGGTGCCCTCCAATTTTTGGTCACTTAAAAAGCGCACTAGAACTTTTAATTTCCGTTAGAATGAGCCCTCTCGTGCTGTTCTAGGACTACTGGGCCGATACGATCACCCCTGGGAAAAAAACAAGCAAAACAAACAAACAAATAAACACGCATCCGTGGTCTGTCTTCCGGCAAAAAATGCAAAATTCCACATTTTTGTAGATAGGAGCTTGAAATTTCTACAATAGGGTTCTCTGATATGTTGAATCTGATGGTATGATTTTCGTCAAGATTCTATGACTTTTAGGAGGTGTTTCCCCCTATTTTTTAAAATAAGGCAAATTTTCTCAGGTTCGTAACTTTTAATGGGTAAGACTAAACTTGATGAAATTTATATATTTAAAATCAGCATTAAAAGGAAATTCTTTTGATGTAACTACTGGTATCAAAATTTCGTTTTTTAGAGTTTCGGTTACTATTTAGCCGGGTCGCTCCTTACTACAGTTCGTTACCACGAACTGTTTGATAAGTGATCGAAGGGCAATTAACCTCCTTTACGCTCTCTTTTCCCCAAATGCATCCGATCAAAATTTTGAGACAGCCATTTTGTTTAAAATAATCCAACGGTCAAAAACCCACAAGAGCCCAGGGGTAAGGCTTGTAAATTATGCAAGTTTCCCATTATAAACATCTAAGATCTTTATGGGAGGGGTAATCGTATAAACTTAGGAAGGGGCTTATTCAATTGAAAATCAAAAGCCCCAGTTCCTTGTTTAGTTATGGCTCCATGGTTGACAATCCACCTCCAGGTCCCAAGGCAAGGGCTGTAAGTCACACTAGTTGTCCATTGTGAGCATATAAAATTTTATAGAACAAATGTTTGTACAAACTTTGTAGGGGGAGGGGGTTCATTCAATAGGAAAATAAAAGTTCTAGTGCTCTTTTTAAGATTCAAAAGTGATCTTAGGGCTACCAGCCTTCATCCCTTTTCTCCCAAATGCATCCGATTACAGTTTTGAGATACCCATTTCGTCCAGAATAGTCAAAAGTGAAGTAACTGTAACTCAGGGGTTGACAAAATCCCCCACAGTCCCTGGGACAGGGGGTTTTAAGCTATGTAAGATGCCCATTGTAAATATACAGGTTTTTTTATGGAAGGGGTGTTCGTATGAATTTCAAAAGGAGCTCATTCAGTGAGCTCAATCATGTTGAGAGAGGAGTTGAAAAGGAGTGCACGGCAACCACCCACCCCCTTCTTCTGGCCCGTTTAGATTCCCCCTTTACATTGATAGAAATCTTAAAAAGCCTTTTTTTTCAGAATAGTTTTTAGCTCTAACATACCTCCGAGATGCCATGCCCCCTTTCCTCAGGACAAGCATTGTAAATTATACAGTTTGTTCATTTTTAACATGCAGGATTTATCATTGGGAAAGGGGAATGTTTGGTCCTGGGTATGATCAAAAAGATTAAGGGTATTGAGGTGATATTACGGAGATTGATAGGTATGTTGAGCTAAATCAAACGACACTATATGTATCTAAATTATTAAAAAGGCGTATCGGCAATATCTTAGGATATGTAAGGGTACTAACTCGAAACTTGCAAGGCCACTATTATTACTACTACTGTGACCGCAAATGCAACTGATTGCGACTGTGACTGCGACTGCTTAACACTGATCCTACCTTTACTTGTGATTACTTTCAGGAAATGTAAGGGGCTGTTGAACAAAATAGAAACACAATATGTGCAGGCAAAGAGTGAATCAGCAATGTCTCAAGAACGGCTGAGAACATTAAGTTGAAACTTTTTGGGCATGTTGAACAGTGCGTGAACCTTATGAGAACACTGAGGGGATGATAAATGCATCCGATTACAGTTTTGAGATAGCCATTTCGTCCAGAATAGTCAAAAGTGAAGTAACTGTAACTCAGGGGTTGACAAAATCCCCCACAGTCCCTGGGACAGGGGGTTTTAAGTTATGTAAGATGCCCATTGTAAATATACAGGTTTTTTTATGGAAGGGGTGTTCGTATGAATTTCAAAAGGAGCTCATTCAGTGAGCTCAATCATGTTGAGAGAGGAGTTGAAAAGGAGTGCACGGCAACCACCCACCCCCTTCTTCTGGCCCGTTTAGATTCCCCCTTTACATTGATAGAAATCTTAAAAAGCCTTTTTTTTTCAGAATAGTTTTTAGCTCTAACATACCTCGGAGATGCCATGCCCCCTTTCCCCAGGACAAGCATTGTAAATTATACAGTTTGTTCATTTTTAACATGCAGGATTTATCATTGGGAAAGGGGAATGTTTGATCCTGGGTATGATCAAAAAGATTAAGGGTATTGAGGTGATATTACGGAGATTGATAGGTATGTTGAGCTAAATCAAACGACACTATATGTATCTAAATTATTAAAAAGGCGTATCGGCAATATCTTAGGATATGTAAGGGTACTAACTTGAAACTTGCAAGGCCACTATTATTACTACTACTGTGACCGCAAATGCAACTGATTGCGACTGTGACAGTGACAAATTGCGACTGAGACTGCGACTGCTTAACACTGATCCTACCTTTACTTGTGATTACTTTCAGGAAATGTAAGGGGCTGTTGAACAAAATAGAAACACAATATGTGCAGGCAAAGAGTGAATCAGCAATGTCTCAAGAACGGCTGAGAACATTAAGTTGAAACTTTTTGGGCATGTTGAACAGTGCGTGAACCTTATGAGAACACTGAGGGGATGATAAATGCATCCGATTACAGTTTTGAGATAGCCATTTCGTCCAGTATAGTCAAAAGTGAAGTAACTGTAACTCAGGGGTTGACAAAATCCCCCACAGTCCCTGGGACAGGGGGTTTTAAGTTATGTAAGATGCCCATTGTAAATATACAGGTTTTTTTATGGAAGGGGTGTTCGTATGAATTTCAAAAGGAGCTCATTCAGTGAGCTCAATCATGTTGAGAGAGGAGTTGAAAAAGGAGTGCACGGCAACCACCCACCTCCTTCTTCTTGTCCGTTTAGATTCCCCCTTTACATTGATAGAAATCTTAAAAAGCCTTTTTTTTTTCAGAATAGTTTTTAGCTCTAACATGCCTCCGAGATGCCATGCCCCCTTTCCCCAGGACAAGCATTGTAAGTTATACAGTTTGTTCATTTTTAACATGCAGGATTTATCATTGGGAAAGGGGAATGTTTGATCCTGGGTATGATCAAAAAGATTAAGTGTATTGAGGTGAAATTACGGAGATTGATAGGTATGTTGAGCTAAATCAAAAGACACTATATGTACCTAAATTTTTAAAAAGGTGTATCGGCAATATCTTAGGATATGTAAGGGTACTAACTTGATACTTGCAAGGCCACTACTATTACTACTACTGTGACCGCAAATGCAACTGATTGCGACTGTGACTGCGACTACTTAACACTGATCCTACATTTACTTATGATTACTTTCAGGAAATGTTAGGGGCTGTTGAACAAAATAGAAACACAATATGTGCAGGCAAAGAGTGAATCAGCAATATCTCAAGAACGGCTGAGAACATTAAGTTGAAACTTTTTGGGCATGTTGAACAGTGCTTGAACCTTATGGGAACACTGAGGGGATGATAAACTGAATTGAAAGACACTATAAGCATCCAGGTTATCAAAAGGGTATATCTGCCATATCTAAAGTGCAATTAACAGTAAGAATAATCAATCAAAATATCCTAAACGCATCTTGGCTTTCAGAAGGGCGTATCTGAATCCATCCTTGGCCATCCCAAGGTGGCCATAAGCCACCTTGGGATGGCTTATGGTGTTTAATTAAGTTCAGGGAATGTCAAGGGAAAGTCTTCCCTATCTGTAAAAGGCTGAAGGCTCAATAGCAACCAAAACTCTAAGCGACGAAATTTTGATACCAATAGATATATCTAAAGAATTGGATTTTATGTTGATTCCAAATAGTTTTCATTAAGTTTAGTCTTATCCATCAAAGGGTACGAGCCTGAGAAAATTTACTTGATTTTCGGAAAAAGGGGGAAGTACTCCCTAAAAGTAATGGAACCTTAATGAAAATCACTCCATCAGATTCAGCGTATAAGAGAATCCTACTGTAGAGGTTTCAAGCTCCTATCTGCAAAAATGTGGAATTTTGTATTTTTTGCCTGAAGAAAGATTATAGATGTGTGTTTACTTGTTTGTTTTTTCTTTTTTCCCCAGGGGTGAATGTATTGACCCAGTGGCCCCATAATATCGGGAAAGGGCTCATTCGAACGGAAATTAAAAGTTCTAGTGTTATTTTTAAGCATCCAAAAAAGCTGGAGGGCAAATAGGAGCCCTCCCACGGCTCTTATTTCTCAAAATCATTCGAGCAAAATTTTGAGATACACGTTTTGTTCAGCATAGTTGAAAGGCTGAATAAATATACTTTTGGAGATTTCATTACCCCTCACAGCCCCTGGGGGAAGGTCTTTAACTTACAAAATTTGCCCATTGTTGACTTGCAGTATTTGCTTTTGGGAATTATGCATACATTTTCGGGTGAGGGAGGGTGAATTTTCTGAAGGTGGGATATTCCACGGGGACATTTCTTTGTGGGGAGGGAAGTTTTTAGGGGGTGAATTCTTAGGGAAAAATTTTCCACTGGCGAAATATACGAGGTTCTTCTTGTGTCTTACTTTCTCTTTGTCGATTCAATTTTACCCGTTGAGATGTTAAGGGAAGTGTCCAGGGTCAATTTTCACCAGGATTGAATTGTCTAGAGCAGTGGTTCTCAAACTTTTTAGACACTGCACCCCATTTTACCCGCTAAATATTTTAGGTACCTCTTCTCAGTTACCGGTACTATGTAAATTGTAGCTAAAATATAATTAAAATTGCCAGTCCTAGAGTTAAAGATTTTTTTTTTGTTGACCTCGTGCCCCCTAAAAATTTCGCATGCCCCCAAGTGATACGCGTACCTCAATTTGAGAACCACTGGCCTTGAGAATAAATCGGTCAGGAGGGGGGATTTTTCCATGGAGATGTAGCCAGATTTCCTGGCATTATTTAAAAACAGATCATAAATCACATAAAAAAAACAAGTGTTTTCAACTGAAAGTAAAGAGAAAAATTAAAACTTAAAACGAACAGAAATTACTGCGTATACCAGGGGGGCTGCTGCTCCTCAGCACCTCGCTCTTTACGCTAAAGTTTGAATTCTATCCCAATTCCTTAAGAATGACTCTTGAAAGACTATGTTCTTTTAATTAGAACAATAACTAGCTTTTTTTTAAAGTACTAAAAAAAATTAGCGTAAAGAGTGAGATGTTGAGGAGGAGCAACCCTTCTCGTATGCACAGTAATTCAGTTGAAAAGGTTGTGTTTTTTATTTGATTGAATTATAGAGGAGCTAATACATCGGGCTATATTGCAAATCGGTCACTCAAGTTCCGCCGCTGGGCCATTTAAGGTTTTTGTGAAAGGGATGGTTGTTTAACTTTAGAAGAGGCTCATTTGGTTGAAAATTGGATGTTCTAGTTCCTTTTTAAGAGTCAAAAGTGATGGAGGGCATTTAGCCCCCATCTCCCCGACCACCCCTTTTTTAACCAAACATATCTGGGTGGGTGGTCGAATAAATTTCAGGTGGAGCTCATTTCGTTTGAATTTAGAAGTTATTGTGCCCTTTTTAATAGTGAAAGTCATTTGAGAGCAACCTGCCACCCCCTCCCCTCCACGCTCATCATTTCGGTTAACATTTCCAATCAATATTTGGAGATAGTAATTTTGTTCGTCCTAGCTGAAGGAAGTAAAACAGTTCAAAATAGGGATGAAACCTTTTTATTGACAGTGAATAGATATAAGATTATTTAACGGGATATTTCGAACACATATACAGTGTTCATCATCAGCATTAAAATTTACTGCTGATGATGAACACTGTATATGTGTTCGAAATATCCAGTTAAATAATTTTATATCTATTCACTGTCAATAAAAAGGTTTCATCCCTATTTTGAACTGTTTTACTTTCGTCATGGAAAGGCAGTGTGGTCTTCGAAATTATCTACGTCGAGTAGCTGAAGGGTCCGGGAATTATTTATTTGAGGAAGATAACCCCCTCCCCCTACAGCTCTCAGGGCTAGGTTTGTAAGTTATACCCTGGGGACATATAAGGTTCCTATAGAAATTATGGTCGTACATGCTTTTTTTTTTGCGCAAATTCACAATTAGCTCAAGATCGGGCGTCATTCAAGTGCTTAAAAAATATTTTTTATCCGCCAAGGGCACATGTTAAATTCACTCTAGGAAGGATTCATATTAGCCATTAGCCTGGCATAAACTGAATCCCCTTGCACTGCTGACATTATTATTATATTACATCTTCCAAACCAGAGCATCTTGCAAAGCAAGAACGTGGTATCAACAACCATGAGTGAAGGAGGGGGGGGGGCAATTTTTGTGTAAGGTCTTTTTCATAAGGCTTTCATACTATGCTATGAAACAAGGATAAGACAGCGATTCGTCTCCCCAAATGATCATGCTGTTCCTGACTCTTATGACGCTGTGTGCTTTATCCTGTTAAATATGTCATCCTATATGAAAATTAAGGTGGGTATGCTAATAAAAAAGTTATGATTTTATTTGCAAAAGAATGGTTAATACTCACTCATAAAATGTTCCAGCTATTGAGCTATCGTGACAGATTGTAATCATCACTCTTTGATTTGACTCTAAGTTTGGTAAATTTCCATAATTTGATTCAAATGCAACAACTGCCTCAAGGAGACCACCCTCACAGATGCCACCAGTTCTAACTGCAACATCCCTGACTGTACTGTCGCAAGAGAGAGACGAAAATGATACTTCTTCGCCATTTACCGAAAACTTTGTTCCACTCACGCAAGTGGCTATTACCTGGACAAGAAAAATATTTTGATCTAAAATAAATAAATAACACGACCCAACATCGACTCTATCAGTAGCTGCAACTTAGTAAAGAGTGTACCATTACGGGACGTCAACTTTGATCCAAGGGTTGTTTTAAATGAATTCTGAGCAAGTAAAAAATGGTTTATCGATTGGTAAGTCCTATAGTGGTTGACGGACTCCAAAGGCCAGTGCTTTCCTCAGAGGGGGGGGGGAAACAAAGCAGAAGCATCTGGAAGATTAAGGGTTACCTATGGTCACAGTGATCTTGGGGTTGAGATTGGTCTCCATAATGCACATACTAGATTTTTTTTGTAGATTTCACCAAATATAGGAGCTCACCAAATTTAGTTTTAAGACGTTACACATTGAAGTGGGTGTCCTTTCGCTTTCCCAAAACTACGCTGTTCGTCTTTTAAAATCTTATCCATATAATTTCTTTGTCTAATAAGCTCACCATTCCAAGTTATTAGTTTCCTAAATAAATCGTTAATCTATAGTCACCATACGCACTCACCTCAATTCTCTTATAAAGGGATTTAATGAAAGCTTTCCGAAAATCACCAGATACTTGCTCTTTTTAAAAATCATGTTCATAATTTTGAGTAATTTATCTCTAATTTCATACCCTCCCCCCTATTTCAGAAACTTGTTTGCCACGTTATCAACACCTAATGCTTTATTATTTTTCAATTCTTTTATTGCTGTCTCTGACTCCTCTCCGAAAAATAAATCTTTCTTCGCTGCTTAAGTATCGAAAAGCTATTTACTCTTTTGTAAATTATTTCCTACATCATCACCGTTTAAAATAGTCTGAAAACGCTCTGCCTATCTGTTTTCAGTATTTTCCTTATCATTAACCGAGGAATCTTTTCTATTTTGAAATGGGACAAGTCCAGAGTGAATATACCCTCTCAAAGTCTTAAAATGCCGATTCAATACCTTAATGCTATGCAATCTTGCTGTATCTTTTTGAACCTCTGCAATTTTGTCCATGGGCTCCATTTGACAACTGATAGACTCAAACTTTAATGTCCACCTACTTCCCCTATTTTCCTCGTGTTCTGATAAACTATGTCACTAGAAAACCCCTTTTTGTACAAACCCTCTCTTTCTGCTACCAAGGTTAAAATGTTTTTGCTAGTGTTCCTAGTTGCAATTCTAACTTCGGCGAAACAAAGATCTTTTTCCTTCTATGAGTTCACCGAAGTCACTTGTAATTGTTTATAGAAATATTCTGTGGCGCTCAACCACAGCAGTATTAATTGCATACAAAAATATTAGTTTATTTCTTCTTTATTCTTATGCTTCTAATTTCATATTTTTTTCATTTTAATTTTACTTTTTATTGATTAGTTTATATTTTCCCCTTAATTCCCTCAATATTTAGCGCTGAAGACGCCTAGTTCTATACGGGCAAATATCTTTTCCTTGTACTGACTGTAGCCCTGTTTATTTTCATCTTCATTTTAAGATTTTTTCCTATTTTCGTCACGACTTGATTTACTTCACTAATCACGAAGATACTGGAACTATTTGTAGCTTTTCGCCGATATCGTCGGCTATTTCAGAAACAATTTTCTAAATTATATCATCCATTTTTTCCATAGTCAAATGGATCATAACTACCCTTCCTAAACTTCAATTTTAAGTTTATTCTAGACACTACTAGATAAGGATCTTTAATTTTAATGTTAATTACTTCCGTCTTGTAAAGTACCTTGTACTGGTCCTGATAGTCTGCGATTGCAACAAAATAGTCATGTTAACTTATGGGTCATTTTATGACCAAAAACTGTATTGGTAATAACTGGATTTTAGTGCCTATAAAATTGTTGCTGTCTGTTACCGTTGCTAATTTCCTCCCCTATGACCAATTTTTAAAGCTAAGTTACTAACAATCCCTATTTTACCAACATGGTTATAAAAATACTTTGAGCTAGTCACTACCGTCTCCCTCAGTCGGTTCCACAGGAACGTATACCACCATGATTGATACGTACTTTTTTTAGTCATGAAGTGATCACATATAACTCTATAAGTAACACCTTTCCAGTCTAAGCATGACCTTGGGAATCCCTTATTCATCATTTGGTTTGATCCTTAACTGTGTACTCCATTGTTTCTACCTGAATAAACAAATTCTGTATCGCCTAAGTTCATATTATCTAATCCTAGGATATGAGTTTGTGAAACTCCTAATTCTAAACTTCTGAATGTATCACTTTAAAATGTTGACCATCAAAACTTTTGAAGTCTTCAAAATCTATGATTGATTTACTTCCAGTTATTATTTTGTTTATTTGATTGTTGCTATCACCAAATGATTGCCACAAGAGGAAAAAAAAAAACGTTATTAAGCCAATTCCAGAGTACTCAGTTTGGTTGAACTGATTTTTAAAGTACAAATGAGCTTCAGTAAGATCATAACTGTGTGAATCGAGTCAATCAAATTTATGAAATAGGTCTTACTTTATATACAGGAAGGGTGTGCGAAAGCACAGGTTGGCTGACCCCCAACCCCCCATTGCACTTCCTGGCTGAAGGGCCAAGAAACGGAGATCAGCATCGCCGGTACGGACTGTAAAGTCTAATGCCGTATCCTTTACCCTTTTTTTACCTTTTTTTTTTTTACTTTATATAACTCAATGCAATAAATAATCACCTGGTCTGTATCGTAGTTACTGAATTTGCTACCCGAGCAGAGTAGAACAAGACTATCATCAGCATTAACTGGAAGGGCTCGTACGTCATTAGTCCATCTTGGTACAGCAAAGGGCAACCCAGGTACATTTCTAAAGAATAGTGGTGATGGACTGGGGCGTTGACTGCTGTCTAAGTTGATGATGCAGCTTGCTTTTGGTTCTGAAACTAAATGACAGAATTGTAAAATAGGGGTAAGAGGATAAAGCAGGATAAGCCGGTCTTAGCTTAGTGTCTCTTATATTCAAAAGTAGATCAGAAAAAGAGATCAGAAACTAAATAAAAAAACAATTTTTTTTCAATTGAAAGCAAGCATCAACATTGAAACTTAAAACAAACAGAAACTATTCTGTTAAAGAAGGGAGCTGCCCGTTCTCAATGCCCCACTATTTACGCAAAAGTTTGACTTTTTGTTCCAATTCTTTGAGAATGACTATTGAAACATATGGGCTTTTAATTAGAATTAATTAAAAAAAAAACATTCGCGAAACAGAGGTTTTTCAAACAAAAGTAAAAGTCATATTTAACTGGAGATCTGCAGAAATAGAAACATAAAGTAACTCAAGGTCAGAACGACCAGAAGTTACTATTAAAAGATAAATAAAACCCAAAAGCAAACAGAAATTAAATAAACAATCATAGAAAACAAACGTACAACTGGTACGTTTAAATAAATCACGTAAAGTTAAATTAGTATAAATGAATAAAAATGAATCAAAAGAAGAATAAAACTTAGATTGAAGATGCAACTCAAGAACAAAAAGAACTATTGAGAAATGAATGAAATCCAAAACGAACAGAAACTAAACAAACCATTATAGCGAAGAGACATGCATCTGGTACTAAGGTAAATAAAAGCTAAATCTTAACATGAGTAAAACTTATGAAATCAAAAAAAAAAATATGTAAATCAAGCTTAAATCGAACAAAAATCACTACAGACAAGATTTTGGCTACTGCCCCCTTCCCTGACTGTAAAAGCCTAAAACCTACTCTAACCTACGTAATTTATGCTTTGCTGAAAACGTATTATTTTACAAGTAATTTCTTTTGTACTTCTTACATCATCGAAAATAAACATAAAAATTACAGTAAAATATAATCTTGAACTGATGAACTTTCAACAATTAATATCATTATATATTAAACATTGAGTTTATTTTATTAGTCCTTTCCAAGACTGTTCAAGACGCATATAGTTTTTTTCTAGAATAATTTATTATTAATTATTATTATAAGACACAATATGAATTATTATTATAAGACACAAAGACAGCGAGTCTAAATAATTTGAGGCCTAGATCTGGAGAATTTCCTAAGCAAATTCTTTCTTCTCGCCACGTTCCCGGAATAGAATTACACTAAATTTCCTCCGTTGAATCCTAGTTGAGAGTCAACTTTTTCCCATCAAGATTGGAAGTGCTCTCTCTTTCCCGATATACGATACAAAACATAAGAATTTCTTTTTCTCTTCTTTTTTTTTTTCTCTCTCTTTTAATCGGGAAAGCGGAAGATTTATGGGACGACCAAATAAGCGTGGGGGTCCTTGGCAATATTTTTAGAATAGGTTGTTAAGAGTGAAAATATTATTAATAAAGGGGAAAAGTCCGTTAATCCTTAGTAAGAAGAAAAGTTTATATGATTAACTTATTTCGTCGTTAGATTAGGTATTTTCGCGCTGTATTCTGTTTCTGTGCGTGCTTGTAATTTGTACTGTTGTTTAATTTTCTTGCTTGTTTGTCATTTATTTATATTTTTGTGTGTATATGGCCCTTAGGCTTTTGAAATACACTTATCTATCTATCTATCTATCTATAGTTTTCAGTAAAACACCAACGACGCAGTAGGTTTTAGACTCTTACAGTTAAGGAGAGGGCAGAAGCCAAACAAAATGACCTTTGTAGAAAATGGCTATACAAAAATTTTGATCAAATGTATTTGGGGAAAATTTGGCGTGGGGGGGGGGTCTAGTTGCCCTCCGATTACTTCTGACTCTCAAAAGGGGCAGAAGAACTTCTGATTTCCATTTGAATGAGCCCCCTCAAAAGTTTCCAATTGATAAGTACCTCTGAGAAAACAAAAGTAACAAAATTTTGAAGCTATTTAAGATTTGTTTTTTCAACTATATTTAAACCTGATTGCACTTGAAACACACGCGCTTTTAATTAGAATTAATTTAAAAAAAACCTTCCGAAAAAGAGACTTTTCAAGCAAAAGTAAAGGTCTTTTTTTTCTTTTTCCTCTTTCTTATTTTTTTTTTTTAGCACTGAGGAGGACTTGGCGGAGGTCCTGGTCGAAATATTTGCTTGTTTTTTCATATTTTGCTACTGGCTGATAAAATCCTCGTTTTTCACCTAACAACTTTCCCGTCACCCACAGTTGTGTAACTCATTTTCTATAAGCTGATATTTCTCTTTAATATTTGAGAGTTCAGTCGTTTTACATAATTTTCTTCTTGTTTAACTTGAGATCAATAGAAATAAAAACATATAATAACTCAAACTCAAAACGACCAGAATTTATTATTAGAATAAATAAAACCCAAAAAACAACAGAAATTAAATAAACAA
The DNA here is from genome assembly GCF_032884065.1 of Artemia franciscana. Taxonomy (NCBI): domain Eukaryota; kingdom Metazoa; phylum Arthropoda; class Branchiopoda; order Anostraca; family Artemiidae; genus Artemia; species Artemia franciscana. The sequence continues at coordinate 15,536,639 of NC_088878.1, forward strand.
TCATAGCGAACAAACATACGACAGGTAGTCAGGTATTCAGTTTGGTATGTTTGCTACGGTCGTTGATTTTAATTTCTTTTCGTTTTGGATGTCATTCATTATTTAATAGTAATGTCTGGTCACTTTGACTTTGAAATATTATAGATTTAATTTGTGCTGGTCTTCAGTTTAAAATGACTCTACTTTTCTTTGAAAAATTTCGTTTTGTGCAGTGCTTTATATTTTTTTTTGCTATATGATCTTTGGACTATTTTTAACAAAATTACTATATCAGAGTTTCGATCGGATCCATTTGGGGGAAAAGGATTTAAGGGGTGGGCTGGTTACCCTCCAATCACTTTTTGACGGGATATAGCTGAATCTTATTTGCGGTTGAAATTACTTGTGTTGCATGAATATCCCTGTGGTACTATTTGCTGTTGTTGATGTTCTGACATCAACTTACACAACACACCAGAATATTTACGCAACTCACTGGTTTAACTACAAATTGTTTTCAGTAAAGTGCAAGTCATACCCTGGCCTTTAAAGTTTAGGGAGGCGGTAGCCTTACTCTTATTTGTAATTATATCTGTTCAATTTAAGTTTGGCTTCATTATTCATTTTAATTTTCGCTTATTTTAAGACTTAGCCATTAATTTTTAGCAGTAAAATAAATGGTTATAATTATTTAATTAAAATAATGAAAATTACGCACTTAATTTCTGTTCGCTTTTGGGCTTCATTTAGCAATTATTGTCACTTTAAGTTTTTTGTTATATTATGACGGTTATTACTACTCGTTTCCGGTTGTAACTGTTTTTATTTTCCTTTGAAAACTTCCTTTTAGAAAAAGAATTTTAAGAAATAAAGTTAACTTTAGTTTAGTCACTCTTTTCCTCCTTCCAGATTTGTTTCTTTCTAATTTATTGAAAAATCTATTAGTTCAATAAAATTTGAAATTGAAGTGATTTTTTCAGTTACCAGTAAAGTGTAAATGACACGTTTATTTTTAGAGGCTTAGCAACACTGCATATATTCTTAGTAGTTTCTGTTTACCTGATGTTTGAATTCATTGTTGTTTGTTAATTCTGTTTGTCTTAAGTTGTGTATCTTATTTCATAGCAATTGCTATTCGCTTTTAGTCTTACATATTCTAATTGCTCATTAATACTAATCTTAAGCTATAGATTCAGTCTCTATTTTTTGGATAATTTTCTTAATAAATTTCTGTTCATTTTTTAATTGACCTAGAATTTTTGTATATAACTAGAAGCAATATTTTACATCAAGCCGTATTAATTATATTTATTGTGAATTTGAACGAAGGGTGGTTTAAAAGGAGAGCCGTTGAGGAAAATTTATACACTAATAAAATAGTCTAGCTTGATTTGAACTTTTATATTGCAATATTAGCCTTTGATTTGTAATCGAAAGCTTCGTGAAGCCTGAAATACGAACTCTAATGGAAAGCAAACATTATATTTTTAGAGTGTGCTTAACAGGTTTTCATTATGATAAGTCATGCAGCCATCTTTTTTTAGTCATTCTGCAAATGTTCATTGTTTAGAACCATTCTCAAAATAGTCCTTGCATGATCGTGGGTCGAAAGAGGCGCAGCAAGCTTGAATGTGTGGAGCTGGAGCTGCCAGCCCTCGTTCTAATGGGAAGTGACAGTAATCTAAACTCTCGAGAATTTTCTAAAATCCATCCCCCCTCACCTTCCGAAGTAAAATTTGAAAAGAACCAAGAATAAAATGAAATAATACGGTTCTTTTTTAAAATTAAATAAAAAAACGAGTTTCTTAACTGAAAGTAAGGAGCGACATTAAAACTTAAAACGAACAGAAATTACTCCGTGTATGAAATGGGTTGTCCCCTCCTCAACACCTCGCTCTTTACGCTAAAGTTTGACTCTTTCTCTCAATTCTACTTTATTAAACAGTGAAAAAATTTAGTTTAAAGAGCGGGACGTTGAGAAGGGAACAGCTCCTTTCATACACGGAGCAATTTCTGTTCGTTTTAAGTTTTAATGTCGCTCCTTACTTTCAGTTAAAAAAAAACTAGTTTTTATATTTAATTTCTGAACGTTTTTGAATTAATACATGTTTGATTTTGGCTCTCCGCACATAATTTTTTAAAAGGAAATTTGCATATTAATTCTTTTTTTTAGCTAAATAGCTTTCTCTTAGTTTTGATCAGACGATTTTGAGAAAAAGGGGTAGGGGAGGAGGCCTAGTTGCCCTCCAATTTTTTAGTTACTTGAAAAGGCAACTAGAACTTTTTATTAGTAAAAAATATACGTAATTAACTTACGTAAGGAACTTTTATATTCTTATATTTTTATTATGTATGAGGGGGTTTATCCCCTCGTTAATACCTCACTCTTTACACTAAAGCTTAAATTTTGTCCCAACTCTTTAAGAACGGGCCCTGAATCAGAAAGGCCGTAAAATAAATAGTTGAAATTACTAAAAATACTTTAGCGTAAAGAGCGAGGTTTTTAGGAGGAGATGAACCCCTCATATGCGTAGTAATCTCTGTTCATTGTTTTTTTTTAATAATAATGCTAGAAAATCCTGCGCTCCCTTCATTGAATATCTTCCCCCATGAAATATTCCTCCAAGGAAAGATCCTCCCACATAGCCCCTTCCCCTAAACCCCGCCCCCCAAACCAAAATAATCCCCCTGAAAAACGTCTGTACACTTCCCAATAACCATTACTGTATGTAAACACTGGTCAAAGTTTGTAACTTGCAGCCCCTTCCCTGAGGACTGTGGGGGGGAGTAAGTCATCCCAAAGACATATTTATTATGGTTTTCGACTATGATGAACAAAATGGCTATCTCAAAATTTTGATCCGTTGACTTTGGGAAAAAAATGAGCGTGGGAGGGGGCCTAGGTGCCCTCCAATTTTTTTGGTCACTTGAAAAGGGCACTAGAACTTTTCATTTCCGTTAGAATGAGCCATTTTGCGACATTCTAGGACAACTGGGTCGATATGATGACCCCTGGGGAAAACAAAAAACAAATAAACACGCACCCGTGATCGGTCTTCTGGCAAAAAATACGAAGTTCCATATTTTTGTAGATATGAGCTTGAAACTTATACAGTAGGGTTTTCTGATACGCTAAATGTGATGGTGTGATTTTCCCTAAGATTCCATGACTTTTAGGGGGTGTTTCTCCTTACTTTCCAAAATAAGGCAAATTTTCTCAGGCTCGTAACTTTTGATTACAAAGACTAAATTTGGTCAAACCTATATATTTAAAATCAGCATAAAAATCTGACTCTTTTGATGTATCTCTTAGTATCGAATTTCCGTTTTTTAGGGTTTCGTTACTATTGAGCCGGGTTGCTCCTTACTACAGTTCCTTACCACGAACTATTTGATTTTTGGTGTTCATCACCTTTGCCTGCCTGACAAATAGCAATAATGACGTTTATGTATTATAGGTTCAGGTTAAACTAACCCTGTTTTGCGAAAATTTTGCACTATTGAAGATTTTCCTCACCTGTAGCAGTATATCAAGTTATATTTAATATTTTTTTTAGATATTTAGAGTCCTTTAAACCAACCTTATAGGACGTACTCTTTGTTGTTGTGGGGGTATTAGCTATGATTTTTAATTGCTTGTCCAATGTAGGGAGAGGGGGCTTCAGACCATTTATATCTTCCATGATAGACCGCTATGGCCTTGATTGACTTGTCGGTTCTCTGAATGCTGTGGGAAAATTTAGCGGGACAGGGCGCAAGTAATCTTGCGTCCAATTCTTATCTTCCAAAGCCTAAAGCCACTGAGATGACCTGACACATTCATTTGCATTAATTCCTTATATCTACAAAAAGGCAGTGTAGGGGGGGGGGATAAGAAAATTAGTTCTTGATGTTTATCACAACTCAAAATATCCATTTTCTGCCCATTATACAAATCGTTGAAGGTCGCTAATGATATTCTAACTTAAAGGGAAAACGGATTTGAGAACCCTCAAGTGCTCGAGTCACTTCAGTGCTCTGATTTGGATGGTATTCTTCAAGTAAATGTAGTGTTGGCATTGTCTGCCACGCAAAGAAAAATGACAAAATTCTTACTTGGCACAGAAGAAACACAATATATTATACAAACAACAAAAAACACTATTTTATACATTATGAGAAGTGTTTTTCCAACGGTAAAACACCAATCAATATTCAAAATAGATAATTCGGGCTGATTAAATAGTCCTGTTTTATCAATTGGAAATGAACAACCTGTGAGTGTTTATTTAAAGCATCTGTTTCCTTTATGATTTGTTTATGGAGCATAAATGAAGATAGTAAAAAGTTTGAAGTTCACTTGTGGCTATACTCTTTAAAATATTTGACTTCAAATTGTTTGCTTTTGGTTTTTTGTTTGAACAAGAAATTTAGGACGGTTTAAGTGATCCTTCTAGTCCAATTCATGAATTAAAGCCAGTTTGATTCAATAAGTTTGAATCAAACTAGAAACAGAATTCAAATATACTTTGCGTATCCAGTTTGTCAAAAGGGTGCATGTGCAACATCTCGGAAACAAATAAGAGTATTACGATCGAACTTTCAGGGCATATTGTTGGGGATGTTGAGCTAAATCAAAAGACACTGTGTGCATCCGGGTTGTTGGAAGGGCCTATCTCCAATATCTCAGGAGCAGCTAAGGGTAGTGAATTGAAATTTTCAGGAAATGTTGAAAGAAATGTTGAGCTAGACCAAAAGAAACTTTGTGTAAAATAGATCGAAAGGAATTATGTGCAACGTCAATCGTAATAAAGATGTAAATTTACAGGTCAAAATCTTGGTTCTCAAGGAGTATAACCAAAAAAAGCTTTACAAATATTCCTTTTATTCATCAATAAAAACTGTCAATTAAAAATGAACAAAAGTTAATTTAAGAAAACTTTTTCTTGCAAAAAAAGCTTAAAGAAAAGTAAAGAGCTTCATTAAACCGAAGACGAGCAAAACAAATTTAAAAAACAATTTTTTTTGTATGCTGACTAATGGTCTGTGTTGCGCAGGTACCGATCTCCTCATTCGATGTCTTCGGCCTGGAGTGCAATGCGTGGTTGGGGCAAATCATCTGACGCCTCCCGTTTCTTCCTCAGGTTTCTCCAGGTATCTATTTAGAGCTGGGTCGACTCCGGCTGAGCTTGCGGAATCATGCAATTAACCCTATCCCAAACAAAATAACCAGCAACATCAGGACTCGAACTCCTCACCTCAGGAATTCAAGTCTGAAGCGCTAACCATTCGGCTAGGACGGCATAAGCAAAGGAAAAACAGAGTCAAATAATAATTCAAGTTTAAAGCGAACCCAAATCACCACTAATAAATAAGTCAAACCCAAAAAGGAACAAAGGTTGCAATAAATAATAAATTCAAATTTAAAACGAACATAAATTATCACAAAGAAGAGTAGGGTCGACGCCCCTGAGTCATCTAAACACATAAACACGCAATTGATCGCTTAAAAAGAGTAGATAGATAGATAGATATTACTTAGACCGAGCCAATTTACTAATTATGTAAATTTGTAGATTCCCTTTGACGGTTAGTTAACTGATGGTGGATTTAAGCACATATCAATCGATTAATGTGAGCTTCAAGCAACCTTCGATCAACCCTTCAATCACGACTTAAGCTAACCCAAGACACTGTTTTGGATTAAAATGATTGAGTAATTTAAACTTTCTATCAAGCATTGTCAGCGCTTGACTCGAGCGTCAAACGGGTTCCCATACGGTTAATCATACTTGAGTCAATCGATTGACGGAAGCTCTTGATCAAAATGATTGACCGTGTGCTTCAAACCACTTTCAATCGACCCTTCTCAAACCTCAATTTAAGCTAACCCAAGACACATATCAATCAACTGATGGAAACTTTTAATCAAAATGGTTGACTCTCTAGGGCCTCCTTTACTTTTTTTTTTTCCATAAGATGTGGTGTCCTTGATATTACTAATTAAAAGCGATGCGGGTACAATTTGGTTTTAGACCAGGGCCCTTCGTATCGAAGGAGCTGTCTTAGAAACTTCAAAAAGAGCTCATTTGTTTGGAAATTGAGAAGGCTAGTGCCCTTCTTAATAGTCAAAATAGATTGGAGGGCAACCAGAGCCCCTCGCACCAATTATTTCCCAAACACATCCAATCAAAATTTTGAGATAGCCCTTTTGTTCAGCGTAGTTATAAGCTCTGGATATTATATCTTTGAGGATGAAAACACCCCTCCCACAGCCCTCAGGGCAAGGGCTGTAAGTTTTACATTGGGGGTAAATAAGGTGTTAGAGAAAGGATGGTCGTATAAGCTTAGGAGGGTGCTTATTGGATTGGTAATCAGAAGTTTGAGTGCCCTTTTTAAAAATGAAGGTAATCGGAGGGCCTCTACCCCTCTAACGCCGATCTTTCCTCAAAACACATCCACTAGAAATTTTGAGATAGTCATTATGTTCAGTAAGATGGAAAGTCCAGTAATCGTGTATTTGAAGATGACATCCCCCAGCCCTCAGGGAAAGGGTTACAAGCTGTGCCCCAGGGGCATATACGGTTTAATCGGAGATCCTGGTGGTATAAACTCTGGAGGGGGCTCATTTAATTGGATGCCAGAAATTCTAATGCCCTTTTTAAGGGTCAAAATGATCGAGAAGGAGATACCCCCACTCACACAAACACGCGTCGTTTTATCCCGAAACGCACCTAATAAAAATTTTAAGATGGTCACCTCCCTCCCCCCACGCCCATCATTTCCCCAAACACTTCAAATCAAAATTAATGGATAGCTGTTTTGCTTGACGTAGTTTAAAGGCTGGAACATTGTGTCTTTGAGGATAAGAACCCCCCACAGCCCTCAGCCCAAGGGTTGTAAGCTGTGCCCCGGTGGTGTATAAAATTTTTATGGAAATGGCGGTCGTATAAGCTTCAGAGAGGGCTCATTAGATTAGAAATCGGAAGTTGAAGTGCTCTTTTTAACAGGGCACACCAAATTCTTGTGCCTTTTTGTAGCCATCTCCCCCCTCCCCCCTCATTTTTCCCCAAATGTATCCGATAGAAATTTTTAGATAGCCATTTATTCAAAAACAGTCAAAGATCACAAAACAAGGCCTTTGGGGTTAACACAACCCCCCAGAGTCTGGGGATAAGAATTGTAAGCTGTACCCCAGGGGTATGTAAGGTTTTTATGCAAGGGGCGTTCTTATGAACTTTAGAGGAGGGTCATTTGATTGGAAATGTGTAGTTTAAGTTCTCTCTTAAGAGTCATATGTAATGGTTGGAAAATAGCCACCCCCTCCCTGACATCCTCTTTTCTCAAAACGCATTCGATCAAAATTGTGAGATGGCCCTTTTGTAACCAATAGTCCAAAGAGCATATAACAATGTCTTCGGTGATAAAATATAAGAAATATTTAGGCTTATTTTGAACTAGCAAGAAGACACTATGTGTATACTTTTCATACTACCACTACAGCTACTGTAACATACGACACTAAGAGTATTACGATGAAACTGTTAAGAAACATTTAGGAGGAGTTTCACTTAAACGAAAAAACTGTATTGCATGCAGGTTTTCCAAAGGGTAAATACGTACTATCATAGGCAGCATCTCTCTATAATAACTAGGAATATCACTGAAACATTTAAAAGAGCTAACTCGATTCAAAATTAAAAGCTCTAGTGCCCTTTTCAAGAGTAAAAAAAATTGGAGGGCAAGCAGCCTTTTTCTCAAGTCCATTCATTTTCCAAACACATTCAGTCAACATTTTGAGACAGCCATTTTGTTCAGCATAGTAGAACGGTCCAGCAGCTATGTTTAATAGGGGTATTGGGCATGTCAATCCCCTACAATTATCATTATCATTATAAAATCAACCCATTATGATTCAAAACTAAATGCTGCTTTAATACTAAATCAAAAGGCATTGTGTTTATAGTTGTCGATAAGTCACTTGAGCAATATATCGAGAACGACTGTGGGTATCAAGTTGAAGCTGTCGGTGCTACAACTATTACTACTGCTGCTCTTACATAAAAAAAAACATAATAAAGATAATTACATAAAAAAAAGTATTCATAAAATTTTTACATAAAAATTGTATCTTTACATAATAAAGATAATTTTATAATAAAGACATTTACATAAAATAGATAAAAAAAAAATTGTGATTGTATCCAGGTTGGCAAAGAGTATAGATAGAATCTTCTGGAAATGATATTAAATTTATTTTCCATGTCAACTTGAGGAGGTGTAAAATTAAATTAAAAAATACTATTTGTGTCAGTATTAAAAATTGTTGAAAAAGTTTCTCTTAGGATACAAATAGCAAGCCAAACTATGGATTCTTATAGAAAAAAAAAAAAATCAGATTCGTTTTTAATGAGAACGACTATGTCAATAAAAAGCGAACAGAAATTTTTTCACGAAACAAGTTTTTCAAAGAAAAGTAAAAAGCTTCATTAAGCCAAAAATGAGCAGAAATAAAGTCAAATAATCTTCCAAGCGTAAAAATACCACAAATCACTATTAATAAACAAATCAAATTCAAAACGAACAGAAATTACAATAAATAGTCAAGTCGAAATCAAAACGAGCAAAAATTAGCATTAGTAGGGCTGATAACCCCCTGCCTTCTTAAGAACAGAACAGGATTTGGGATTTACTAAAGAAAATGAATGCGGATTGTCAGTTTAATATACATATACCGATATTTATTCCTTAAAATCCTAATATTTTTTATTTATTCAGGTAAAGAAAAGTGGAAACATTTAAAACGTAACCTTAACAGCTTCTTATGATGTTTCAGTGTCCCGCCAGCTGTGGAAAAAAAAAAACACAAAAACAAGGTGCTTCCCATGCAAAAGAAATGTAATTTTACTTGCTGTTCAAGCCGATGGATTTTCCTTGTTTTTACAGCCAACTGAGTGTAACCTTCTTGCATAAGGCTTTCGACCAAGTTGATTCCAATGGTGTAATTTGTGTTTTAATTCTACACCATTTATAGGGGCGTTTCAGTATTTTTCTTGTGTTACCGCTGCAGCCACGATATCCTGCATGTGTCATATTATTTTGTATATGGAGATGCAATTTCTGTCAGGAATTTCATTTTAATTTAGTAATATGTTTTGTTACCTAAAAAACACAGATACATATAAAAAGTAGCTTTCAAATGAGACTGTATACACTTCTCTGTGATTATTCACTGGTGGCAACGAGATAAAAAAATTATAATAAAAAGAGACACTTCTGTGTTTTTTCCCATGTGAAAAAGTGCTTTTCGTTGTTCCTCAAGATGAGGGACCGTAATTTTTATATACGGGGTTTATAATAATAATAATATTTATTTCTAACCCACTTACATCAAAAAGATAAATAGTGGAGTAAAAACTTGAAAAAAAACGGAAAAAAAAAATGTGATACACAAAAAAAAAAAAAAAAAAAGGTTTGGCTATGGAGATTATAATGTTGCAGTTTTCATTTCAATCTAACACCACTTTTATGAAATTTCAGGCTGTTTTCCAAACTATCGTAAATTTGTTTTGCACTAAACTTTTATCATTATCATTAATCAAATTAATAGTTACCATTCCTGAATCTGCTCCAATTGGAGATATATATGGAAACACAATATCTGTCAACAATGCCATTTTATTTTAATATTATATTTTGTTACTTAAAAACGCACATAGATATAAAAATTAGCTGTAAGACAATTCTTTATGCATCTCTTTTTTTACAAATAAAAAACAAGTTTTTTAAAACTTAAATTTAGGAGCAACATCAAAACTTAAAATGAACAGAAACTACTCCCTATATGAAAGGGGCTGATCCCTCCTCAACGACCCGCTCTTTACGCTAAAGCTTGACTCTTTCTCTCAACTCTACTTTTAAAAAGTAAAAAGCTTTAGCGTAAAGAGCGGGGCGTTGAGGAGGGAACAGCCCCTGTTCTCTCCTCATGCGGAAAAGTAAACATCCTTGCTGCTGAAGATGGGTGACTGTAATTCTCCTAAATAGGGTTTTCGCTTGTGCCATTTTAATGGCGTGGTTTTCACTTTAATCTGGCACTATTTTTGTAGGGTACCAGTCTAAAAAATTTTCCCTAATTTCTTAAGGAACTATTCCTATTATTCCTACTATTCCTGACTCAAATTCAGAAGGATATCTTTTTCACGGGGCATATTTGTCAAAACGTAGTTTAAAAGTTTTTGTTACTCTGGGACGGAATACATTCTTTAACAGGCTGCTGTGTGTACCATGATCAATATGACTCATCAGTATTCCCATAGGAAAAAGTGATTTCCTTTGTACTTAAAATATTGACTGGAATTCTCCTATATGGACTTTTTGCTATGAATGGTGCAGTTTTTTTTATATCAATCTGACACATCTTTCGTTTGGTTATAGGTTATTCTTCAAATTATTGCAAATCTGTTTTTGGACTACAAAAGCGGCCCCAACTGATATATCACATCTTCATATATATATATATATATATATATATATATATATATATATATATATATATATATATATATATATATATATATATATATATTACGCGCCATTGTAGTTGTGTCCCTGTGTCCCACCTGTGAATATATATATATATATATATATATATATATATATATATATATATATATATATATATATATATATATATATATATATATATATGTTTTTAACTACGTAAAACTTGCGAATATACAACATTCTTCGCTGTCCCATTGTCTGTACATATAAATAGATTGTCAGGTTTACCGACTCTTGAACATGCAACATATAATTGTCCATGGGAAAAACAATCCGTATTCAGATCTATACCTCATTATACTAATGATTGCCCTTGAGCTTTGTTGATGGTGATTGCTAATCAAACATTCCCTGTGTTCCCATCGTCATTTATATGTCCCCCTGTGCCCCCCGGCGTCCCCGTTGTAGTTGTGTCCCTGTGTCCCAGTCGTCATTTATAGTCGACAAACATGACGTAAGTCGACACACAAACATGACGTCTATCGACACACACGTCCCTTTCGTCATTTGCGTCCCGGTGTCCCAGTCTGCAATTTCTCTTTGAGTGTCCCGGTCGTCATTTATATTCCCTGTGTCCCGGTCTGTGTATACATTCGTTTTTGAATTGGTATATGATGAAATAAATTTTTTGTTTTTTTCCTTTTTTTTCTTTTTAGTTTTTTTGGTTTTTACCTTTTTTTTAGCTTTTTAGTTTTTTTCTTTTTTCTTTTTAGTTTTTTTTTGTAGTTTTTACCTTTTTTATTTTTTTTTATTTTTATTTTTTTTAGTTTTCTTTTTCTCCTTTATTTTTCAGTTTTTTTCCTTTTTTTAGTTTTTTTTTTCTTTTTCAGTTTTTAGTTTTTTATTATTTTTTTTTTTCTTCTTCTTTTTTGTTTTTTTGCTGACTTCGAACCTGGAACCTCTTGGACCTAGAACCTGGAATATAACGCTTTACCAACTCAGCTACTTCGGTTTGAATACATTTACCTTTTTTAGTTTTTTTTATTTTTATTTTAATTTTTTAGTTTTCTTTTTCTCCTTTATTTGTCAGTTTTTTTCCTTTTTTTATAGTTTTTTTCAGTTTTTAGTTTTTTTAGTTTTTTATTAGTTTTTAGTTTTTTTTTTCTTTTTAGTTTTTTTTTGTAGTTTTTACCTTTTTTAGTTTTTTTTAGTTTTTTTAATTTTTTAGTTTTTAGTTTTTTACCCTTTTTTAGTTTTTTTTAGTTTTTTTAGTATTTTCTTTTTAGTTTTTTTTGTAGTTTTTATCTTTTTTAGTTTTTTGTCTCTTCTTTTGTATTAATGCTAAAGCCAAGGTTCGAACCTGAAACCTCTCGGACCTAGAACCTGGAGCATAACGCTTTACCAACTGAGCTACTGTATTTGTATTTGTATCGGATTAACGACGCTTCTTGACTACTAAGGTCCCTGCGTCGGCCCTGTAGTGCATTCCTGCAGCATGGTTCGATCTCTGGGTCCCGTATTACCACGCTAAGGTCAAACCCACTGCGCCAACACAGATAGTTATATAACTGAGCTACTTCGGCTTGAATACATTCGTTTTTGAATTGGTATGTGATGAAATAATTCAGACGTCATATGCGGACAGTGACGTCACTCGACAGACACACAGACAACTTATTTATATACATATACTAGCTGTTGGAGTGGCGCTTCGCGCCCCCCAAGCCCCCCCGCGCGCGTAAGTCGTTACGCGCCATTGTAGTTGTGTCCCTGTGTCCCACCTGTGAATAGATATATATATATATATATATATATATATATATATATATATATATATATATATATATATATATATATATATATATATATATATATATATATTATATATTACGTAGTTTTTAACTACGTAAAACATGCGAATTTACAACATTCTTCGCTGTCCCATTGTCTGTGCATATAAATAGATTGTCAGGTTTACTGACTCTTGAACATGCAACATATAATTGTCCATGGGAAAAACAATCCGTATTCAGATCTATGCCTCATTATTCTAATGATGTGTCCCTGTGTCCCGGTCGTCATATATATTCCCTGTGTCCCGGTCGTCATTTGTGTCCCGGTATCCCAGTTTGTAATTTCTCTTTGAGTGTCCCGGTCGTCATTTATATTCCCTGTGTCCCGGTCGTCATTTGTGTCCCAGTCTGTAATTTCTATTCGAACAATCCCTGTGTCCCGGTCGTCATTTATATATCCCGCCTGTGCCCCCGGCGTCCCCGTTGTAGTTATGTCCCTATGGGAAAAACAATCCGTATTCAGATCTATACCTCATTATTCTAATGATGTGTCCCTGTGTCCCGGTCGTCATTTATATTCCCCGTGTCCCGGTCGTGATTTGTGTCCCGGTCTGTAATTTCTATTCGAACAATCCCTGTGTCCCGGTCGTCATTTGTATATCCCGCCTGTGCCCCCGGCGTCCCCGTTGTAGTTGTGTCCCTATGTCCCGGTCGTCATTTATATTCCCTGTGTCCCGGTTGTGATTTGTGTCCGGGTGTCCCAGTCTGTAATTTCTCTTTGAGGTTCCCGGTCGTCATTTATATTCCCTGTGTCCCGGTCGTCATATATATATATATATATATATATATATATATATATATATATATATATATATATGACATCAAACAGATTACAAGATATTTCCCGGACGTTATTTACGCACTCAAAGTAAACCTGCTCCCACTATGGCAACGGCAGGACATGTGGGACGTTTCAAATATCATTTATTACTGTTGTCAAAATGAGAACATAGTGCAATAGCTATTTTGAAAAATACGTATGTTTGATTCTATTTATCATTATTAGTACTTATGACTAAAATACCTATTGCTGCTGGATGTTTTTTTTTTTATCCGCTGTCCAAAGTTTCTTAATACTTTTTAATGCTATTATATTTCTTCTTTCTTTTTAGTTCTCTGAGGCTCTCTCTACTCAAAAAGATCCTACTGATGTTGTAACTCTTTTAAAAGTTGAACGTGGAACTGATTGATATAATACTGCAGAATATGAAACCTTAGATTTGGTATATTTTTTGAAAACTGGATTCGGAACCAGCCTGTCCTATCCCAAATAATTTTTGTTAACTGCCGATTCAATGTTTGATCTTTTTTAATAAGTACAAAAGCATGCCTTAAATCTTTTCTTTGGTTGGTCGACTATAAAGTTTATGATTGAAAGATGAAAAAGTATATAGTGCAACAAATTAATATTAGTATTATTAATATTAAGGCGTCATCAAGCGTACCTTTGATTGCACCACAAAGGTGACTATAAGGTACAGACATTAAAATTCATTTTGTGTGCCTTTATTTAAATTTGTCGTCAAACACACATATATGATTTTGCATCTAGGAATCCTTATTTTATTCCAGTTAAAACACAAAAAAAAGATGTAATACAGACATTTAACTTAGATAATTTTGTGGTACAAGTCGATTTGGTGCTTGAGCTCGTCTACCCTCAGTTTCTCAGACTTCAAGCACGTCATAACTTCATCATTCAAATCCAAAAGGCACCCGGGTACCCAGTCTTTTTTCCACAATGTAAAATCCGGCACATAGACATCTGTATCATATATTTTTGTCTGTGGGTCAAAGCTAGAAATTTATGTATTTCTAGTGAGAACGTAGCTTTAAAGCTCATGTCCTCTAGACGGACCTAATAAAAAACGGCAAGAGCATTCGAAATTCGAAAATGATTTTCATGGTTTTGCGATTTCATTTGAATTAACTCGTGTGTCAAGAAAGATAGGTTGACAAGAAGTGTCTACACGGTTCTTATGAGCAAGAACTGATTTCAACCGTGATCTTTGTTGTTTTAATGAAACTTAAGGACGTGAGAAGACAAGTCTCTGCTGTCGATTATGAACTCTAGTACTGTCCTACAACGTCTACCAACTTTAAAATATGTATTGGTATGTCAAATAACCTATGCAACAATACTTAATAATTATTCATGGTATTAATGCAAGTTGCAACTATTGAGAAGTTAAATTGTTAGAAATCAATTCTTGTCTAAAAATTACAACTACTGCATTGTGACTAAATTGAGAACTAAAATTGTCTACAAATCAATATATAGAAAAATTGTAGGTCTAATTAGCCTGACATATTTTTTAGGGCACTTTCACTATACTTTGCCCCCAATGCCTCTAATGTGCAAATATATTTCTCATAAATTTCATCATCCATCATTCTTGTTTCAACCTATAGCCTGTGAATTGAATCAATGCTGATGAATTCACAAAATGAAAAAGATAGGCTAGGTTATAATTTGGGCTAGCCCATGTTTTCATCAAGGGAGCTATGATAAAATGGCCTATAGTGGAACTGCCCTAAAAATGTGCAAACCACAATTTTTGGTCAATGTTCCTGTTACCTGAACAATTGTTTAGGGTCATGAAACTATTGTTAATAGATACATTTTGATGTTTTGAACATCTTTTCTCTCTTGCAAAATTACCACAAGCTCATAATTATGGAGTTACTATATATTTGCACATTAGGGAGGGGGAGGGGGTAAAACATAACATATATTGGTTAAATTCTAGTCCATTGACTTCTTGCTATCTTGGAAAGTTGTTGGGCTAGAGAATTGAAACTTTCAGGGATGTGTCTACAGGCTAAAATATATCATGGGAAGTTATTTTGAGATCCCTAACCGTACCCCTTCCCCCTCCTCTATATAATGCAGTTTTTTGTGCATTACAGCTTATATTTAGGTCAAATTTGATCCTATATTACTATTAAAAGTGTAAATCCTTGCTTACCTTAGAAAAATTCAACTTTTCACTGTTTTTTAAGCTACTATATTCCATAATTAGTTCACCGGCATTGAAAAACAATTATTACCTTTTATGGTATAGTTCAAAATAGAATGTAGGCATTTAAACACATCCCCTGTTTGAAACATCTTATCTTTAAATGGCTTTGACAGGGGTAATACAGATAAGACTTTGAACTTTTAAGGGGCTTCTCACTTGAGATTATGATTTGTTCCTACAATTGGGTAAGGTTTATGTTATATATGTGTCAATAACATTTGTTTTGTAAATTATAACAGCATAGAGAAAGTCAATTTCTTCAAGAAGGCCCAATAATGATTCTTAGAAACCTGAAGAGAGTTAAAACAGAAATTTAGTGGCAAAAATAAGCACAAGTCCTAAATACATGATTGACATAACCGTAATGGATACACTCTCTTTGGGGGGGGGGGGGGGGTTAATTTGAAAAAATTAGAAAGATGTATTTGTAACTTACAAATCAGTGATCAGATCTTAATGAAGTTTGATATTTAGAAGGATCTTGTGCTTCAGAGCTCTTAATTTAAATCCCAACCAGATCCAGTGACATTGAGGGGAATTGAACCAGAAATCTTGGAAGACATGAAAATTGAGGTATCTTTATCTTGAAAATGGGTGGTCAGATCTTAATGAAACTGATATATAGAAAGATCTTATGTCTGAGATGCTTATACAGTCGCTCCTCACTTACAGTTCCATACTTACTCAAATTTTTCATTGTAGAAACGGCTAAGAGTTAGGATGTGTTTTCAGCATGTCAACATTTCAGTATTCCATCCTTGAGTTTTTCAGGATATTAAAAATAAATTAAGAATAAGCTGTGCTAAAATAATTGTAAACTGTGGAAAGCGTAAATATCCTGCTTTAGCTCAATTATATTCATCTTTTTATGACCATATCATTCTTTTTTATTTGGAGTCTTGCCTCTGCTAGTAGCAATTGATTTATTGTTGATCTACTATGATAGTTGGTGTACCAAAGAAATTATTACCAAGTATGAGGTTACTATTTATTTTATTTTTTTTTATTGGAGAACTGATTACATTATTACCTAATAAATATTTTTGTAATTTTTGTTTTAGCTGTTTGGATTCATTTGAAATCATCAGTAATTTTGAATTACTGATTTGAATTACCTCAGTTGTTGTATTTTTGCTTTAATTGCATTGCTATATAATTCAGTATCAACACCAAGTGTTCCAATGCTGTTCAAAGATTTTTTTTTTACTGAGGAATCTTGCCATAACCTAATCTGGCTTATTGTACAGTCATGATTTTCTTTTTTGTTAATTTCTTTCTTTTTGCTTTTTTTTGTCTTTGCTGTTTTACTATGTCGTACGATTTTTGTATAGTAGGTAAAAAATTAGGTATTATTAGCCTATAATTGTTATAAAATACTTAGCTGGAATAGAACTCACGAAAAAACTCAGGCGGTGGCACTATTCACAATAATGTAGAGAAGGGGGCAGGGATTTTTTTTAATGAAGATACAGAAAGGGGTATTTTCAAAATCTTGGGGATGGAGTGGAAATTTTTTTCAAATTTTCTTGACAAAATACCAGCAAAGTTATTTCCAAAAACTAAGGGATTTACCCCCTTCCCCCAGTGTTTATCCCTGGGACGAGGTAAACATCTGGCTATTAATCTCTAGTTTGGAGCAGGGTCAACCAAGTATGTTCAGTATCTATCATTAGAGAAGCAAAGTGGGCCATAGCCAGCATTCCCATTGCCAACTTTTGAGCAAAAAGGTAGGCACATGTTGTGCATTGTTTTAAGCCAAATTACATAAGATTTTTCAATCTGTCTTATCAGGAGCTTAAAGAGGGCACATGCTCCCTCACACACTCCCCTGCTACTGCCATTTTTGCTCAAATATCTATATGTCACTCCGCGTTTAAAGTCACAATTAATTGTCAGTTGTTTATCTCTTCCCAGGGTGCACACTGGGGGGTGGGGGAGGGGGTAAACCCCTTAGATTTAGAAATATATGTTGCTCCACGTTTAAAGTGGAATCACACAGAGACTTTCAACCAGCTTGATTTGAGAGGCAAAACAGGCTATTGGCCACTGCAACAACTCACACCTCCCTTTCTGCTTCCTTTTTAGCCCAAAGTTTTGTATGTTGCATCTTATTTGAATTGTGACTATGCAAGGATTTTAGACAAGTAGAGTAGGACTACCTTTTTAGTATAAAGATGGATATGTGCCTCTGGGCTTAAACAAAATCCTGCTCTGATTTTTTGTATTCTATCTGTATAATTGGAGTTTCTTTCATCTAGTCCATACTCTCAATATTCTTGAAATATATTGTTCTTGGTGAATGTATGTCCAAGGAGCAAATATAAAGGACATAATGAGGTTCCAGGAAGATGTCCGCAAATTCCTGCCTACACCTCTTTATGCAGGGTACTTGCAAGGCTTTGAAGACTCTGTTAAGATAGGTCTTATATACATGTCTTAGATAAAAAAAAGTATTTAGGTTTGTTATTATGTCTGCTTGTATTTGGTGAGGTGTCTTCCAGGATTTGAACGGAATTTACTGGCTCAATCAAACAAGCCAGATCGATTTTACTGGCTCGAATTTGGCCTGTAAGTCCATTTCTATGAGTCTCATTTGCTTGGCATAATATTTATAAGTTTGCCACTAGATAATGTTCTGGAGGGTGGAAGGAATGGATTAAATATCTGGGTTTTGCCTTCCTCTGACCTAATTTAGGTCGTTGACCCATCTTTTAAAGTTCTGGAACCTAGAACTGAAAACTTTCTGAGTTAGTAAAAAACTGCTTTTCATCTATTTTATTAAAGTTTCCAGAGAAATGACGTTATGCAAAAGACAGGGTTAAAAAGACTTTTGTTGGAAGTCTGTGGAGGAGAAATTTTCATATTACGGTCAATTTAGAAAATCGTACGTGTAGCCAAGTTTTAAGATCTTCAATATGTCACTATATTTTTGGCTAAAGGGCCTAAAGACAGGAATGCTTCGGTTGGTTAGAGGTGGTAAGGAACTTTTGCCATGGTAACTTTAGAAATATTTACTAGCATTTTCAAATATATGTAAGGTAAATGCGTAATTGTTCATCTTCTATATGCTCATGAGTTGTGCCTTAATCTGCTAATCATTGACCAATGTCTTGCAGTGGTTAGTTATCTTTGCGTTATTTTTTTTAATACTGGCCCACGTAGCTTTAGTACTTGAAGCCATGTACTCTTAATAGGATATAGGAATCCTTAAATATATTCTTTTTTCTACTTACCTAGGTCAGATATGCTTCTGCTGCTCAAAACCAAGATTTGAAAAAGCGACAAGAAGCTATGATGGCAAGAAGTCTTCCAAAACAAGTGTCTATCCCAGGTGTCAACCATATTATCCTTGTTTCTTCTGGTAAAGGTGGTGTTGGTAAATCAACAGTTTCTGCAAATTTAGCTGTTGCTCTTGGCATTGAGCTGGGAGAAAGAAAAGTTGGTCTTCTAGACGCTGATGTTTTTGGGCCGAGCATACCAACCATGATGAATCTAGAAGGATCTCCAGATATTGTGGAAGGTAACCATACCCATGTTGTGGATATAATTTAGAAAAGTGTTAGAACTGATGTTGGAATGCTGGAGACAATGGTATTGTCTGTTGTTGAGTATGGTACAGGGAGTCTGGACCCATCAAACAGCTGGGGGAGACATACTAGATTTTTGCGAATGTAGTTCAATTTTACAGTTGTGATTTATAGACTAATGGCAAAAAGTTTAGGATAGTCACCTCATGTCTTACGGATGGAAGATGATAGGCTGCCAAAGAGTGTTTTTAATTAAGAGACGTAAAGGAAGTGCGAACTTCTTAGGTTAGGGTCAAAGGGTGAAACCCTAAATTTAGGGCTTTCAAGGAAGAGTATGTGCAGCTGTATGTGCCTCATGTGTTTTAGTTTTTTAAAGAGATGTCTGCAGTAGTTGTAATATCATTTAGCTAAGAAATAAAACAGTCTTCATTAATACTTATGTTTTAGTTTTTCATGCAGACGTTGGGTATGGGGGATATTTTCTGAAGCATAATACTAATTTTACTTTTTATTCTAGGTAATAAAATGGTACCACTTGTAAACTACGGGCTAAAAGTTATGTCAATGGGATTTTTAGTACCTGGCAGTGGACCAGTCGTCTGGAGAGGACTAATGGTTATGCAGGCAATACAAGATCTGACTAAAAATGTAAAATGGGGACCTTTGGATATTCTGGTCGTTGATACACCTCCAGGAACTGGGGATACACATTTATCCCTGGCGCAAACTTTGCCACTATCAGGTATTGGGCTTTTTTTCATATTTTCCATCCTTGAGCATCTTTGAACTGTCGTCTTTTTTCTTCGTAGTTTTAGTTCCAGAGAGAAGGACTGCCCACAATGTCATATGTGTGATATATGACTCTCTTGTACAGGTTTGATTGTTATTAACAATCACTGCTGGTGACAATACGCTTAATTTTACCTTGACAGGAAACCATTTATATCTGAAAAAGTTTTCTTATTTAATCAATTAGTTTCAATCTGATAATGAGAGGGGATATCCTTGGCAATATGAGCAAAGATAGGCAGTTTCTCAGCAGCTCAGGTCACCAACGGACAATAAACGCTAGCGTTTGTAATTCTAATGAAGTTGCACAAGACTAAGTTTAGCTAGATTTTTAAAGCTTCGTTTTTTCTAGTAAGACATTGATTATATTATAAAATATTTACTTTTCTTTGCCTTGTAAAATAACTTTATTCTCCTCGAAATATTGATTACGTTTCCGAATCTTCCCTTGAGTCAGTGTTATATCACTTTTGTTGAAAGCACTAAATTTCTTCTTCTTTTTTTCCTCCATCCTAGGAGATATTTGACCTCTTTTAATATCATTTCTATTAAATTGTTTCAGTTTATTTATGTATGAAATAATTGCCCAAATCAGTGGCTCGAACCAGTTTTTGGGGAAAGAGCTAAGTAGTCTGATGTAACTGCGGTAATATACTTAATGTTGCAGGAAATTAAGTTTACTTTAACACAAAACAAAAGAGGTACAAAGATATTTCAAATTTTTTCAGACACAATCTAATTCCTGTGTCTAATATTCATGCTTTTCAAGTATCTCAAGCAAGCCTATGTAATTTCCATGCCTGTATCCCAATTCTTGATTTGAATATTGTTGCTTTTCTTCTTTCGAAATCTTCTGTACTCTGCAGAACTGTATAAAGTACGCCTTATTAAACATAATTGGATGATTGATGCTCTGGTTAATATTGCTCTAGATCTACCTCCTCCATCAGAAATCAGGATTCTTAAATTGTAGAGATGTAATCAGATTTTGAGCAACAATTATTTATCTTCGGTGTGAATTATTTTTTTTTAATCTAGCAACTTTAATATGCTGCATTATCAGCTAAAACTTGAGCTATACTTCTTAGTGCAGATACTGTGTGCAAAAATTCCTATCTAGACAGTGAAAATGAACAAGACACTCTCTTTGAGTGTAATTCAGCAATTCAGAAAATTTACAAACCTCAGTGATCAGCAGTATGTTTCTGTATCATTTGATTTGTTCTTCAGCTGTCAACCATCTTCACGTTTAGCTTATTGACTAGCTTAATGACTTATTGACAAGCTTAATGACTAGCTTATTGACTAGCTTAATGATCAAATCCAGAAAAAAAAAAAAATGATAATAGAATCTGAATTTATATTTCTTGTAGATATCCATTGAGTGAAGTCAAATAGTTAAACTTAGTATTTGAAAGAAGTCCATGAGTTGAGTGGGTTCTTTCCTGGTAGCAAGGAATACTAGTGTCGTAAAAGTATTGAAACAGTTTATGATTACTTAAAAGTGTATTTGAATTTTTTCAAATACAATTTGAATAATTTTTTCTATTATTTTGAATGCTAGTGAGTTTTTTTTAGTATTTCAGTGTGGAAATACTTTTCGTCGAAGTAAAACACTTCTGTTGACTTGATGCTACGGATTCAGCGTCTGTGACTGATTGTTTTTTCTTAGAAGTAGGAAATCATTTTCCTCAAAACTTGAAAGTTGTCAAGTATTCAAATTCCAGTAGGTGTATGGACTTATCGTGGTGTAAAATCATTACGATCCTTCATGGGAGGGGAATAGACTTTGTTTGATGGAATATGCTTATTAAAATCACTCTGATCCACCGTCATGTGAATTTGTATTTTATTATCGAATTGACTCTTGTCCTGGAGCTGGTGAAAATCTGTGACAGTAAGGCTGCTGTCAAAGTGCAGTTATAAAATTATTTCGATGGCAGATATACTAATTTGAGTAACCTAGAGTTGCAACCCGCTGTGGCAGGTCTTTTCTGCAGGTAGAACAAGTATTGCAAGTCTAGTTAGTACTTGTAGATACTGTTTTAATACATTTTTGGTCAATACAACTACCCTATATTTTTGTGTATATAGATATTTAGTAGTTTAGACTATATGAGTTATAAGTCTGTTTGTTATCTACTACAGTGGAGAATAAGTATTTTTCTCTTTTCAATAAGGCAGAAATATCCAATTTGGCTGGGTAATGCCTTTGTTTTAAGTTACGTTTTAATAACCCTGGCAATGTTTATGTATTCATTTTTGTATTTCAGTTTGTATTCAGTTTGGTATATCATATTTTTTCCTCTTTTTTTGTAGGGGCTCTTGTTGTAACAACTTCACAAAAAGTAGCCTTAAATGCTGCAAGGAAAGGGGCTCAGATGCTTGAAAAAGTGAAAGTACCCATCATTGGTGTTGTTAATAATATGTCCACATTTATCTGTTCAAAGTGTGATACTCCTTCAAATATTTTTGGAACCAACGAGGGTGCTCAGATGCTTGCTAAAGATTTTGGTAAGATGTGTCATATTTCACTTTTTGTGGTACCATGTATATATAAATATAAATGGTGTATATGGTGTAATGGTAATGGTGTATAATGGTATAAATATAAATGGTATATATAAATCGAAAACAAATATTTTAGATTTTAGAGGAACATACTGTCTCTCGAATAGGTAAACTTTGCTCCGTAATTTTAGAAAAATTGAAAACAAGAAAAATTACAAAAGTGTTAACAAGAAGCACGTGCTAAAGTTAGTCCTATGCTTTAGCTATCCAGTATAACAGAATTCAATTTTAAATTGTTACATTCAAACACATAAAATCGATTATTTAGCCTCCCATCTTGCATCTTTTTGGATATCGTAAAGTACTAAGGCCATCTGCTGAAACGGTTGGAAGCTGCGCACATGACACACTCAGATCCTTTCTGGGATCTAAAGGAGTAGCATGTCAAGACACCGAATGTTTTCGAATAGCGGTGCGTTGCCCCAGACTCTGTAAGCTGCTGGGTGGCAAGGAAAGGCTGTGATTTTTTTTGTAACTCAGGGTTGGTCAAACGATGGCTAGTTACCTACTAATTCAGTGCATTCAACTTACCTGCATTCAGTGCACAACAGATTTGACTACTTCAAAGGTTCTAATTTCGAAATACCAAGTACTTTTCCCACCTCTGCTGTAATTATTATATGCTGAACAGTTTACAGAAAAAGGAAAAAGTTTACCCCTAAACGTAATTATTTTTTACGTTAATTTTGTGAGCGAAAATTATCTCCAGGTGGCATGTTGGCCTTCTAGATAGTAGGCCTAGTTACTTTCTTTTAATGGCATTTGGTATTAACCAAGTGACATATAACAATCGCAAATTCTGTCGGTCTGTCGGTCCCGGTTTTGCTACTTTAGGCACTTCCAAGTAAGCTAGGACGATGAAATTTGGCAGGAGTATCAGGGATCGAACCAGATTAAATTAGAAATAGTCGTTTTCCCGACTTGACCATCTGGTGGGGAGTGGGGGGCCCGTTAATTCGGAAAAAATAGAAAAAATGAAGTATTTTTAACTTACGAATGGTTGATCAGATCTCAATGAAATTTGATATTTAGAAGGATATTGTGTCTCAAAACTCTTATTTTAAATCCCGACCGGATCTGGTGACATTGGGGGGGGGGGGAGTTTTTTTTTGGGGGGGGGGAGAACCTAAAATCATGGAAAACGCTTAGATTGGAGGGATCGGGATGAAAAATGGTGGGAAAAATAAGAAGAAGTCTTAGATATGGGACTTACATAATTGGAACGGATCTGCTCTATTGGGGGGGGGGGGGGTTAATTCTGAAAAATTAGAAAAAATGACGTATTTTTAAATTACGAAGGAGTGATCGGATCTTCATGAAACTTCATATTTAGAAGGGCCTCGTAACTCAGATCTCTTATTTTAAATCTCAACTGGATCCAGCGTCATTGGGGGGGGGCAGTTGAGGGAGACCGGAAATCTTAGAAAATACATAAAGCGGAGAGATCAGGATGAAACTGGATGGGAAGAATAAAAACTTATCTAAGAGACATGACTGACATAGCCGGACCGGATCTGCTCTCTTTGGTGGAGTTGTTGGGGGGTGGGTAATTTGGAAAAATGAGGTATTTGTAACTTACGAAAGGGTGACCAGATCTTAATGAAATTTGATATTTAGAAGGATATTTCAAATCCCGACCAGATCTTTTGACATTGGGGGAGTTGGGGGGGGGGAAATCTTGGAAAACACTTAGAGTGGAGGAATTGGGATGAAGCTTGGTGGATAGAATAAGCAAATGTCCTTGATACGTGATTGACGTAACCGTACTGGATTTGCTATCTTTGGGGGAGTTGGGAGGGGGCGTTCAGTGATTTGGCGAGTTTGGTGCTTCTGGACGTGCTAGGACGATGAAAACTGGTTGGCGTGTCAGGGACCTGCGCAAATTGACTTGATAAAGTCATTTTCCCCGATTCGACCATCTGGGGGGCTGAAGGAAGAGGGAAATTTAGAAAAAATGAGGTATTTAAAACTTACGAGCGGGGATCGGATCTGAATGAATTTTGATATTTAGAAGGACATCGTGACTCAGAGCTCTTGTTTTAAATCCCGACCGGCATTAAGCCATCGATTTTCCTTTTAAATCAATCCATTTATTCTTATAATTTTGGTAGAGCTCATACCATATGAGCTCTTGGCTCTTCCGACCTCGTCACAAGTGCCATGTAAGCTCTTAGTTCTTGTTTATTTTAGTTTTTCTTTTTTGCTAAATCTACAGTTTATCAACGCATACAAATACAGTAACGCATACAACGCATACAAATACAGTAAATACAAATACATGTGTTCAAATACAGAGTTTATTTTCCTTTTAAATCAATCTATTGATTCTTAGAATTTTGTTAGAGCTCATACCATATGAGCTCTTGGCTCTTAGCTCTTCTTGCCCCGTCACTAGTGCCTTATGAGCTCTTAGCTTTTGTTTTATTTTTTGGACCGTAAGCATTCTTTTGGAGGTATATTTAATCGCAGAAATTCTGGTTCTCACTAATTTTTTCATTATTCGAGTAATATTTGAAGTTGTAATGATCTTTACTAATTAAAAAAAGATTCTCTAGTGATTGAAGGGCAGCAATTCCTCCAGCCGTGCTTTTTCTGCTACTCAGCCTTCCTGTAACCCCCGAAGATTTCTCATCAAAATGTTGATGCTTCCTGTTCAGAATGGTAGAGAGGTCCAGTAGATGTACATCTGGATACGCCATGCCCCCGGAAGCACTGGGAAGGGGTCGTAAATTATGGAAATTACTATTTGTTCACTTATAGGTTTAATATAGAAAAAAAGATTAGTATTGATCTTAAGTGTCCAGAGCCTTGGAACTTTCAGGAACCGTTCTCTCAATAAAAAATATCACAAATTTGGTTATGGAAAGGTGGAAGAGGGGGCTATTTAACCTGTAAATGGTCCAAAAAACTTTTTTTCCTGATCAGTTTGAAACTTACAAACATAGGTCCTTGAGCTGAGAGAAATAATAATATTGTTACGGGGCACAGTCTCCCCCCTCCCACCACCAAAAAAAATACGAAAAGGCTAAAAAGGTTTCCTTGACCGGTTCATAACTTACCTGCTTTAAGTATTTGGGCCATGGGAAGCCCAATGCAGAAGGGAAAAAAAAATATATATTGGTTCCCCCCAGAACAGGGCTTGAAAGAGGACCAAAAGCTTTTTCCACTGCCGCTTCATATGAAAGGAGGAGTCGTAGAAAGTTTAGAGTGAACTCATGGTAGTGTCCTATATAAGAATCGAAAGTGATTGGAGAGAAACTGGTTTTCCTCCCGCGCCTATTTCTGCTTCGCAGCCCCCGTAACCCATATGATAATTGGATTGAAATTTTGAGACGCCCATTTTGTTCGGATACGTCAATAGATTTAATAACTGTTGCTCCAGGGCTGACTAAATTACGTAAACGAAACTTCATTCATAGATAGGTTTTAATAGGAAAGTTGGTTTAGGTTGGAAGATCAGCTTGGAGTTCTTAAGGATTGTTTGGTAATCCAAAGCTCACAGGGATTCCCAAGGGTATGTTCTTGAAATGTCACGTTCACCTGAATAATGTAAAAGGTGCTGTGTGCACCCTACTTTTCAAATAATCGGCAATATCTCTGCAGTGGCTTGACGGATGGAGTTTAAAGGTTTTGGTGAATGCTGGGAGGGGATCATTTAGACCTTGTACTATGACTTGTGGCAGGGAGCAAATTTAAATTGAAAGAAACTATGTCCATCTAGGTTATCGGAATAGCTTATCTGCAATGTCTCGAGAACGGCGTGGTGGATGGAGTCGAAACTTCTTGCTAATGTTTTAAAAAGGAAGGAGGACAGCTGGACCAGAATACCCTTTAACTCTGTGTTGGGGGAGGGGGAAGCTTCCATGGGACGATTCTTCGCATCTGAACTTCAACTTGAAGTTTGAAGTTCAACCAGTTACCAGTTGTGGTTGAACTTCGCAGAAGTGATGATTGCAGGGACTGTTTTAAAAAAAAGATCATTTTAGTTTTAATGGTCTAATTTCATTTTTCTAAGTCTCTTTTCTTTTATATATATATATATATATATATATATATATATATATATATATATATATATATATATATATATATATATATATATATATATATATATATATATATATATATATATATATATATATATATATATATATATATATATATATATATATATATATATATATATATATATATATATATATATTGCTTAGGACGCCATTGAACGTAGGGTCTAAATATTCAATCAAATATTGAACTCCTACTTGCGAAAAGAATTTCCTATTGTTTTTGTTGTTGTTGGTGTTTATGATGGAAAGGCAGTGTAGGTTTCGTCGCTATTTATTTATCTGACTTTGAATTTTTTGGTCATTCCAGAACAAAAGACTAAAATATTCAGGACGGACCAAAAGGGGATTTAAATGCCGTGTCTCTGACCTTGAAAATGAAATTCATAAGTTTCTTTCCTTGATCGACCCATATGCAGAAAAAAAAATCATCTGCTAATTTTGGCTGAATCGGCTCATGGCGCCTGAAACTGGTCGCAAAATGTTGCTATTAATAGGCTTGTTACTTACAGCGCATGTAGACAGAGTGGTAGATCTCAATGAAAACAAAAATACTTGGGAAAATTGGTTCTATCAACATTTGACACGTGGAACTGGGCCAGCAAATTTTGTTTTCTTAAACATTTTATCTCTGATCGGCTAGCAGCCAACTGAGTATGTGTATTGGGGCAAATAAACCCAGGAGGAAAAAAATGTTTCGAAAAAAATGGATTATACCAATTCCTGAAACCACAAAATGTTTTAAACATTTTGTTTTTCTTATCGGGCTGAAACATTCGGAGTAAATAGACTGGATCAACGGGATTTTAACGAGGATATTATCGTTTGAAAGAAAAATTTGACTAAATCTATTCTTGGCGAGAAAAATTCCAATTTTGTTGATATACATGCTGATCTGCTTTATAATTCCTGGCCGCATAGAAATCTCAATTGAAATTTTGGACCAAGAGAACTTTAATTAAAACAGAAAATTCAGGAATCAACTGGGGTTGAATTTATTGTATTTATTTTTTTGTTTAAGACAGCAAAAGAAGTTTATTTTCTGTAAATAAACTTGACACTGACCTACAAACAAACAATGACAACAAAATATTAGATGGTAAGATTTTTTTAATAAAATGATAGACTAGTGTTCGTATGCAAGGTTGTCTTCAGGACGGGGGTTAGAGTGGCTTCAGTCCTATAGGAGACCAAAAATCACTCATATTTTCAATTCATCAGAAGAATATTCCCCTTCCCCATCCACATGAAATTCCAAATTCTATAGTGAAATTATTATTGAAAATCTGTTGCACAAAACTGCTGCTGGTCTAAAATTTTAAGCATTCAAATTATATTCCAACATTTTATTCCTTAAGCAGAAAAACTGAAAGAAACCTTACAATATTCCGAATATTAACCAGTAATAATTCAACTATGTCATTTAAAAGGGAATAGAAACTAATTTTAAGAAATGTCTATAAAAAATGAGTTATTCAAAGAAAATTAAAAAGCCAAATTAAAACCGAAGATGAGCAGAATCGTCAAGGATTCCTGGATTTAATATTATTGCATGTTATAACAATCAGATTTTTTTTTTTTTCATTCGCTCTTTCCAGCAATCTTGAATATTGCTCATTTTGTTGTATTTTCGATGTTTTAGCAAGCAAGAATCACACTGTTCATAACAAATATCGTTTTCAATAAAGTACAAGTGACACCGAAGTTACTTAGAAGGTTTGAGAGGTTGGGGGGGGGGGGGCTCAGCACCACTTATATGTAAGCATTGATTAGCCTTGTGGTGTTATTTTGTTTAGTATTGGGATTGATGTTTTGATAAACAAAAAGCACACTACTTGAAATACAAATCGTTTTCAGTAAAGTGCAAATGACGCTCTGGTCTTTAAGAAATATAGAGAGTGGTAGCCCTACTCATGTTTTCGGTAATTGCTGTTCGTTCCGAATTTGACTTGATTATTACTTTTTAATTTTTGTACGTTTTAATATTCATTTATTTGCCTTTATTGTTTCTTAGATTTATGTTTGATGTGATCATTCAGTTTTAATTTAGGTTCATTTTGGGTTTTGCTTATTCATTGATCTTTAAGTTTGAATTATTATAGGAAACCGTTTTTTAAAAGTGATCTCTTGATAACACGAATCATAAATAACTTTAGGGATGTAGCCTGCTCAATAAATCATATATATATAAAAATAAGTTGTCTGTCTGTCTGTGGATGGATGGATGGATGGATCAGGTGACGTCACCTGAAAAAACTGGATCAGGTGACGTCAAAACTGAAATAACTAAAAAAAGGCAAAAACTACAAAAAAAACTAAAAACTAATAAAAAAAATAAAAAAGCTAAAAAACTAAAAAAACTATAAAGGTAAAAACCAATAAAAAACTAAAAAAAAAACTGAAAAAACTAAAAAAAGGCAAAAACTACAAAAAAAAACTAAAAACTAATAAAAAAAGTAAAAAAGCTAAAAAACTAAAAAAACTAAAAAAACTAAAAAAAGGTAAAAAACTAAAAAAAAAAAAAAATAAAAAAAAACTAAAAAAAAGGAAAAAACTGAAAAATAAGCTAAAATAAAGGTAAAAACCAATAAAAAACTAAAAAAAAAGGAAAAAACTAATAAATGACGACACTCAAAGAGAAAGCGACCAGGACAAAAGGAATGTTCGATTAGCAATCAACAAAGCACCGGGACACAGGGAGTATAAATGACGACCAGGACATAAGTAAAAAAAAAAAAACTATCTATATATATAAAAATAAGTTGTCTGTGGATCTGTGGATCGTGGATCAGGTGACATCACCTGAAAAAACTGGATCAGGTGACGTCAAAATTGAAAAAACTAAAAAAAGGCAAAAACTACAAAAAAAACTAAAAACTAATAAAAAAAATAAAAAAGCTAAAAAACTAAAAAAACTAAAAAAAGGCAAAAACTACAAAAAAAACTAAAAACTAATAAAAAAGCTAAAAAACTAAAAAAACTAAAAAAAAGGCAAAAACTACAAAAAAACTAAAAACTAATAAAAAAAATAAAAAAGCTAAAAAACTAAAAAAACTAAAAAAACTAAAAAAAGGTAAAAAACTAAAAAAACTAAAAACTAAAAAAAAACTAAAAAAGGTAAAAACTAAAAGAACTAAAAAAGAAAAAAATAAATGACGACACTCAAAGAGAAAGCGACCAGGACAAAAGGAATGTTCGATTAGCAATCAACAAAGCACCGGGACACAGGGAGTATAAATGACGACCAGGACACAAGTAAAAAAAAAAATTAACAAAACTAAAAAGAAGGTAAAAACTACAAAAAAACTAAAAAGAAAAAAAAACTAAAAACTAATAAAAAAACTAAAAAATCTAAAAATCTAAATAAACTAAAAAAGAAAAAAAAAGGAAAAAAATAAAGGAGAAAAACAAAACTAAAAAACGAATGTATATACAGACCGGTACACCGGGATACAAATGACGACCGGGACACAGGGAATATAAATAACGACCGGGACACAGGGACACAACTACAACGGGGACACCGGGGGAAACAGGGGGATATAAATGACGACCGGGACAAAAAAACTAAAAAGAAATAAAAACTAAAAACTAATAAAAAAAACTAAAAAATCTAAAAATCTAAATAAGCTAAAAAAGAAAAAAAAAGGAAAAAAATAAAGGAGAAAAACAAAACTAAAAAACGAATGTATATACAGACCGGGACACCGGGATACAAATGATGACCGGGACCCGGGACACAGGGAATATAAATGACGACCGGGACACAGGGACACAACTACAACGGGGACACCGGGGGAAACAGGGGGATGTAAATGACGACCGGGACACCGGGACAGGGAATGGTCGATTAGCAATCACCATCAACAAAGCTCAAGGGCAATCATTAGAATCATGAGGTATAGATCTGAATACAGATTGTTTTCCCATGGACCATTATATGTTGCATGTTCAAGAGTCGGTAAACCTGACAATCTATTTATATGCAAAGACAATGGGACAGCAAAGAATGTTGTATATTCGCAAGTTTTACGTAGTTAAAACCATATATATATATATATATCTATATTCACAGGTGGGACATAGGGACACAACTACAATGGCGCGTAACTATTATGGCGCGTAACGACTTACGCGCGCGGGGGGGCTTGGGGGGGGCGCGAAGCGCCCCCTCCAACTAGGTGTTGGGGTGGCGCGAAGCGCCACCCCAACAGCTAGTAAATCATATATATATAAAAAAAAATCAGATTATAGAAGTTCCATAGTGTAAAAAATGTGCTGGTTGTTTATTTTGTCGTTACTTTGCTAAGAATTTGGTTTGTAAAGATCTTTAAGTGTGTGAAATTTGAGTTAATTGTTTCCAGATATGTTATTCAGCAAATTTTGCCAGAAAGCTTTTCAAAACTCCTTCAGGATTATGAGCACAGTATATCCTTGCCTCACTTGGCTGTATTTTATCTTCTTACACAAAACAGCTCATGTTAAACGCATACAACAAAATTTGCATCAAATGTAAAACAATTCGCATCAAATCAGGCTGATCTGTTCGTTAAAATGCGGACAACGGAAATTTGACGGAATAACAAGATGAAACATAAAACCTCAAATATTCTCTGCAAGCTTATGCTAGATTATGAGCTTTGACATTAAATACCAAAGTGGTGGCAATTACAGCGGCTCATTTAAAATATTTAAAGGCAGGTAGCGAACGGACCTTAGGGTGAGTTATGAATATTGTCTGCCACGATACATCTATTTTGTTTGAAAAGACAGATGCATGAACCTAGGAATAAAAAAGACAGGAAACACAAATTAAAATGCGGAACCACCACTAGAGCACACACAAAAGTAGTCGAAGTTTTAGCGTTTGTCATTTGTTTAAAGCAAAATTTTGATGTTTTTACACTTTAAGTAAGATATTCTTTATTTTTAGGTGTAAAGGTTCTCAGCAATATCCCTCTTGATCCTAGGATTGGCGAGCTGTCTGATACGGGGCAGCCTGTTGTCCTTGCTCATCCTGAGTCCAAACAGGTAAAATCTAGATCTATCACTTTTGGGGCGAGTCATTTCTAGGTCGAAACTGTGCCACCAAACTGACTGCCTGGCCATTGGAGTCATTTCAATGAAGATTGACTGCTAAAGTAGCCGTAATCGTCCGGGATATAGGCTTGAGAGCCAGAGTGGTGGTTATAACTTAGCACGATTACACGATTAGGAGTTGTAG
Organism: Artemia franciscana; assembly: GCF_032884065.1. NCBI lineage: Eukaryota > Metazoa > Arthropoda > Branchiopoda > Anostraca > Artemiidae > Artemia > Artemia franciscana. The sequence continues at coordinate 15,568,151 of NC_088878.1, forward strand.
TAGGTAAAAATATAGAAACTTTAACTTATAGAGTGAGTCTAATGTCAAAACTCTCACAGAAGTAATGTGCCCCTAGGTTAATGTTTAGGGTAATAAAAGCCAATACTAAAAATTAGCCTATATAATAATTATTAATCATTAAGTGTCCAAGTTCTACCTACTCTGACAATTAATGACTCTGACATTAAACAGCTTTGGTAAAATATGGACCTTACTACAACTAATTTTTTCGAAATATTATGAATACTAATCGAAAAACTACCCTGGAGATGTTTACCTTTCAGAGACACAACCAGTAGAGGAAATAAAAAAAATATACATTCATAAAGATGAGGCCTGGGATTAATTTGAAGTGGAAATCTTCATTATCCCTCCCTGCGCTCCGCCCTTTAAAGATGCTCATGCCCTTTTATTTTGATTAAAGCAACAAGTTTTTTCATGAAGGTGGTGCTAACCTCTGCACATAGCAAGAAAAAAAGGGCAAGGCAAATAATGCGAAGAGCAAAAATATGCTACTTACTGCAAAAGTCGTATTTTAATCTTGAGGTATTTTAATCTTTTTAAAAAGGTATTTTAATCTTGAATGCAATCTTATCGATCCAAAACTGCTAAATTCCTCTATTTCATGTAACTTACAGTGACTTTTGTATTTTTTTTTTAAATTAATGTTTTATGAATTTTTCCGATCTATAATTTCCATGAAAATTTGAATTTCTTTTCGTCTACTTTTGAATTAGTATTTAGTTGGAGTAACTAATTATGGAAACATTGAAATTTACTCTTAAAGAAAGAAAAATAAAAGACAACAGATTTCTTTAAGCACAGATGACTATATCGTTAATCATTCCGCACTCAAATTAACCAAGTCAATTAAACAAACATTATGGATCGTAATGTAACAGCTATTTTTGGTTCACTTACGTTTTTAATATGGAGAATGTTCTGAAGTACTTTTTTTTGTAGGGACTCAGTCAAATTGCTTTAAAAATTATTTAAGGTTGGATACCACAAATTTTTGTCTGCCCAGTTTTTTTTTTTTATTAATCCCTAATTTTAGGCAATTTCCCTGTTAAGGTGCAAACTAAAGAATCGATAGTATCAAAACGATTGGGAAAATCAGATTGGCTTATTAAATATTCAGGTAGCATTTTTTTTTTAATCTAGGACGTTTTTCATACTGAATTGAGTCTCCGGGTGAAGGTTAAAATAAAATTTTGGTAATAATCACGCAATTTAGCTGGGACAAGAATAAAAATACAACTTGATCAAATTTTCTAACTTAAGGTGTGAGGTGGGCCTTTTCTTGTCAATCTCTCTGGCGTAAAATAATTTCAAAAATATATAGAATGATGTAAATGTGCCGTAGTGGTTTTACTTGAAACTTTATCCTAGTTAACTGATGGTGTATTATTTAGAATTTAGTGTTTGTATATTTTTTTCGTGTCTAACGCTGTGCACGAGTTTGTAGCTTAGTGTTATTTTACTGTGTTAAGTGCCAGTACAATTGGCACTCAGTACCATTTTTGCAACCCTAGGTTAAAAATCAAATCATTAAACTTCCTCCATCGTATAGAACATTTTTTCTCTACATTCAATTTGTAGGAAAGTCTGGCTAATTGGAATCTGAATAATCTGAAAAAATTTAACTCGAAGTCTGGCTGTTCAGATCCGCCACTCTGGTGCTTTCTTTTTATTTTTATATCCACTTTCCTTAGCTGTTGTTTTATAAGAGAAATTGCACAATTTTGTCGATCGGGCAAGGCTATTTGAATATCTTAAAAAATAATTTTATGGAACTATTTTAATAATATTTCGTATGTTATTGCCTACATTATTGCCCACAGGAGCTACATTATTACGAATCTGAATAAATTTAACTCGGTGCCTGGTTGTTGAGATCCGCCCCTCTGGTGCTTTCTTTCTATTTAATTTGTTTTATTAAATTGAAGTTCAAAGATATTTAATTGTATATGTAGATGCCCTATGTGTGGAGAGATGGATGAGTCTTTGCATCATTTTTTTTAGAGGATTGTAGAGGGTCTTGCGCTTGGAAATATTTGGCAGGATGTCGGAGGAAGGTATAGGATTTTGGAAATTTTGAGAAGTTGATGTTACTTAAATATAAATAATATTGGAAAGTTGGTTCGGGTAGGTATGAGGTATCGTGATGATTTTCTTAAATAATTAGTTTTAGTGTCTTTTCAGTCTATGTTTTGTTGCTGTATTTTTCGCTTGTTTTGTGTATGTCACCCTGACCCAATTGGGGTTTCGAGTGAAAAAATCTATCTATCTATCTATCTATCAGACCGAAATTCATTATACTAACAATTATATTGTCACATTTGAATAAGGGGCTATGTCTAAGGAATACTTAAGAAATAGCAACACTTCATGAAGTTTTACAAGACCTTAGGTCGCTTTCCTTATCGTTTAAAATAAATGAAAATATATTATAACATCTCTATTTTAATGTACTATCATTTCCGTCGAAATGCACCTGATCATGTTCTTTTCAAGGCTCAAGAGTACAAATCGTTGGCCAAGTCAGTCATAAGCTTCTTGAAGGTCAGCTAGCCTAGGATAAACCATTATTTTTTATATTGTTTTTATAGACACAATTTCTCAATAGAATTATGTATCTAACGTCTTTACTGCTTATAGTTTCTACCAAGCACCGTGTGTCATTCAAAGGACACTGAAGATGCATGAATCCTTTATGAGGAAGAGGTGCTATCAAACAGCATCTTGACTTTACTTGTTGTGAGTTTTCTAGACGATTTACTTGTGTTAAGTTATAATGTATTTAATGTAGAAAAAAGCCACAGGGTCTGGACAACAAACAAAGTAATTCAATTCAATTCAATTTATTCAAATAAAACTACAATATAACACCAATAATAATAAAGATCCTGGAAGCGAACTTGTTGAGGACCATAACCACAAAAAATTGAAAATGAAGAAGAGAGAAAAAAAAAAAAGAAAAGAGAAAACATGAGTAACTAAAGCAAATTGAATAAGAATTTAGAGAGTTATAATATCAAAATTTTAGTACATTGCTATACAGCGTGCGAAAACTTGTGGATAGCTCGACACTGGAGGGTATTATATTCCATTGAAGTATAGATTTATAAATGGGGGATCGCTGGGCGGAACTAGAGACAAACTTGGGGACAATGAAGGAACGGTTGGATGAACGGAGACAGAGGCCTTCAGAATTATTAATATTAAAATAAGATAATAATTGAGGAGGAAGATTTTTATGGTAAGCGGAGTATGCAAGGTATAGATTTAATTTTTTGATGATTTGTTCAAAAGGGATAATACCAAAATCGGAGTACAAGTCCTGGGTGGGATATAGTCGGGGCAGCCGAAAAACTGCTTTGATGGCACGGTTTTGGGCAGATTTTAATTTATTGGTAACTGAAGGAAAAGTGTTGCCCCAAACAGATCCACAGTATGAGATATATGGGTAAATAAAAGAGTAATAAAGGGTGACAAGGATATCGGGAGGAAGAAAATAATTCGCACGATTAATCATACTTACCTGTCGCAAAATTATGGCTCTGATGTAGGACACGTGTGTTGCAAATGATAGGGAGGAGTCTATGTGAACACCAAGAAACTTGGCAGCTTCGACCTGTGGGAGGAGATTACTACTACTACTACTACTACTAATAACTCACTGCAGCACCAAGCCGCCTGAGGCCAACACAGCTACGCACGCTCCTCCTCCAACCTAATCTATTTAAAGCCTCCCTCTTTACACCCTCCCAGGAAGTTCCCATTTCCTTTAAATCCTTATTTATGACATCCTCCCAACCCAGACAAGGACGACCTGCTTTCCGTGTAGCCCCAGACGGTTGGCCAAAAAGGACAATCTTCGGTAATCTGCATTCCTTCATCCGTAGAACGTGGCCTAGCCATCTCAACCTTTCTTTCATTATAGCCCCAGAAAGCGGGATTGAACCACACTTTTCGTACAACCTACTGTTTGAAATACGGTCAGTCAGCCGGGTACCCAGAACAATCCGTAGGCAATTTCTCTGGAAAACATCTAGTAAATTTTCATCTGCTTTTCGGAGTGTCCATGCTTCAGAGCCATATTTGACCACTGTCATCACTGTAGCTTCCAATATTCTAATCTTGGTTTGTAGGCTTATCTTTCTATTCTTCCAAACTTTTTTTAACTGTGAAAAAACACCCTGAGCTTTAGCTATTCTACTTTTAACATCTTCACTGCTCCCACCATCTTTACTAATAATACTACCAAGGTAACTGAAGCTCCCAACCTGATCAATCTTTTCGTTACCTAAGGTCACCTGTTCATCTTCACTTATTCCTAACCTTAGTGACTTAGTCTTCTTAACATTAATTTTCAAGCCTATTTTAGCACCCTGAACTCGTAAAACCTCTAAAAATTCATTCATTTTGCTCACACTTTCATCTAATATGCTTAAATCATCAGCATAATCTAAGTCCAGGAGCGTTCTTCCTCCCCATTTGATTCCATGGTCTCCAATTGCCTTTCCTGTGCTCCTTAAGACGAAGTCCATCAAAATGATCCATATAAAGGGGGATAGAACACAACCCTGCTTAACTCCTGATTTAATACAAAACCAGTTGCTAACCTCATTTCCTACCTTAACCGCAGCAGTATTATTCTCGTACATAGCGCAAATCACTTTAATGTATTTTTCTGGTATACCATATAACGATAAGACCTTTGTTAACGCTGTTCTATCGACAGAATCGAAAGCTTGCTCATAATCGATAAAACTAAGGACCAAAGGTGTTTGACAACGAAGGGACTTCTCAATTATTAACCTAAGAGTGAAAACATGGTCGACACATCCTCTACCTTTTCTAAAACCGCATTGTTCTTCCCTTAAAACTTTGTCTACAGCATGTCTCAGTCTAAAAAGTATCATATTACTCAGTAATTTGCTACCTACAGAGACCAGACTAATGCCTCGATAATTCCGACATTCACTCTTGTCACCTTTCTTATACAGTGGTTTAATTAAGGTTTTCCTAAAATCATTGGGTACTTCCCCTTTTTCAAAAATCATGTTCATAATCTTCAGCAGCTTACTCCCAACCTCAGAGCCACCATATTTAAGGAACTCATTAATCATACTATCAGCACCTGGGGCCTTATTATTTTTTAATCCTTCTAGTACTGTCGCTAATTCTTCCTCACTAAACAAATCTTCCTTCACATCCAAGGTATCACAAACTTTTTCATTTTCATCTATATCTTTTCCTGCAACTGTATCTCGGTTTAGCACATTCTCAAAATGTTCCACCCATCTTTCTTTAACTTTTTCCTTATCACTAATTGTGACCCCATTTCTATCTTTAACTGGGACTAGTCCGGATCGGCTACTCCCTTTCAATTTATTAACATGCCAGTATAATATTTTACTATTATGCCGTCTAGCCGCATCTTCCAGATCCTCAGCAATTTTATCCATCGCCTCCATTTCACATCTCCTTGACCCAGGTCCGTAACCAAATCATTAATATAAAGGAGAAAAAGTATTGGACCAAGAACAGAGCCTTGTGGGACGCCCCTTCGGACAGGTAGGGGATGTGAAGTCAACCCGCCCAGACTCACACTCTGTACTCTACCAGAGAGATAAGAGCCAAACCATGAGAAAGGAACTCCACGAATCCCTAAGTTGTTGAGTTTACTTAATAGAACACTGTGATCAACCATATCAAAGGCCTTAGAAAAGTCCAGAAATAAGCCCAATACAGTATTTTTAAGGTCAAGTTGGGAACGTATAAACTGTGTGGCGTCTATTAGTGCATGAGCAGATGAAAATTTGGAACGGAAGCCATATTGATGAGGAGAAATCAACGAATCTGAAGAATGAATCCCAAATAAAAAGGGAGAAAGACGTCGGAATATAATTCTCTCGAGCACTTTAGATATAACTGGGAGAAGTGAGATTGGACGATAATTACTTATCTCAGACGGATCGCTTTTTTTATGAATCGGGATAACAATTGCTGATTTAAATATTTCTGGAAAGACTCCATTGGTCATAGACAGGTTTGCTATGTGCACAATGGGTTCACAAACATAGGAAGATACGGTCCTAAGAAGCTTATTACTTATGCCAAAGAAGTCAGGTGTACTACTATTAGAGAGACAATTGATAACTTGAAGCACCTCTTTACGATCAGTTGGAGAGAAAAACATAGATCCAGGATTCTTGCTAGGTTGAACTGACTGGGAGAAGGAACAGGAGTTAGCATTTGGAATATTAGTGAAATAATTATTAAAAGCATCCGGTACTGAACTTGGGTCAATTAATCTGCCACTGATGTCCTTAAGGTTAAGAGGTAAAGATCTTGAGCTTCTTTTTTTTGAAAGAATTTCATTTATTGTTGACCAAATTTTTTGCAAGTTCCCTTTGCAATGAGAGATTTTCGAATAATAATAATTTTTTTTTGCTTCCCGGACAAGTTTGGTATATAAATTTTTGTATTTTTTATAATTAGTCAGGTCAATAACGTTACTGGTTTTGCAAGCTAACTTATATAGGTCATTTTTTCGATATGAAGAGATTATCAGGCTATTTGACATCCAGGGGCGTATATGGCTAGTTTTTCGGTTTGATTTACGAACTGGAAAGGTTGAACTGATAAGATCACTCAGTCCTTGTGTAAAACCATTTGTGGCTGAATTAACATCCTGACAATCCAAAACCTTGGACCAGTCAAAGGATTTCAAACGATCCGTGAACCTGTTCATATTCATGACAACAAATGGATGAATTAATATCTTATTTGCACAATTATAGGAAAAACACGTTTTTTAATGAAAGCAAAGAAGGACATCAAAGCTTAAAATTAACAAAAATTACCCCGTGTATGAGAGGAATTATCACTCCCCGCCCCCCTTTCTGCTTATGCCAAAGTTTTACTGGAAATATTCTTGAGTGTGCCAGAAATTGCCACAGTTCTGCGGTTTCATCTCTTTTGTCAAGCAGTTTGTGGTAAGGGACTGTAAGTAAGGAGCAACTTGTGTCAATAGTAACTGAAACTCCAAAAAAGAGTTTGATAGCAATATATTTACCACAAGAATCAGCTTTTTTTGGTGAAACTATAAAAAACAAGTTTTCAACTGAAAGTGAGAAGCAACATGAAAACTTAAAATGAACGGAAATTATTCTTTACGTGAAAGGGGTTGCCCCTTTCTCAACTCTCGCTCTTTACGCTTATGTCTTAAAATTCTTTAAAAATACTTCTCGTTCAAAATCAACGGCTATTGTGTTTGAGCAGGTTTTTTTTACAGAATCAGGACAAAAAGTCAAACTTTAGTGTGAAGATTGAGGAAGGAGAAGCCATCATCATATACAGAATAATTTTTGTTCGTTTTAAAATTGCAATGCTGCTCCTTTCATTCAGTTGAAACTTTTCTTTTTATTTATCTTTTAGCCACTTTTCAAATCACGGCAGTAGATCCCCCTCCCCCTCACGTTTAAAATTTTCAGAGGAAAATCCCCCCCCCGTCCACGGAAAATTTTCCCCGTTTAAATCCCCATCGCAGAAAATTCTCCCTGAAAAAATTTCCGTATACTTTCCAATAACAAATGCTATATATGAACAATGGGCGAATTGCGTAAGTTTCAGCCCTTTGCCCAGGGAGTATGGAGAGTCTTGTGATCGATGAAGACATAATTTTTGGACCTTTCAACTATTTTGCATTAAACGGCAGATGTCTGCAATAAAATTCAGATTGGATGACTTTATGGAAAAAAGGGTGGGAAGGGGGGCTAGTTGCCCTCTATTCTTTTTGGTCCCTTAAAAAGGGCACTAGAATTTTTGTTTTCGTTCGAATAAGCTCTCTCCCGATCTTTTAGGACTATTGGCCGATGCGGTCACCCATGGGGGAAAGAAAAAACAAACAAATAAATACGCATCCATGATCTTTCTATTGCCAAAAAAATGCTACATTCAACATTTTTGTAGATAGAAACTTGAAATCCTTACAGTGAGGCCTGCTGATATTCTGAACTTGGTGGCATGATTTTCATTAGGGATGTTGCCCCTTTTTTTCAAAGAAACAGGCAAATTTTCTCAGGCTCGTAGCTTTTAATGGGTATCATTAAACTTAATGAATTTGTATATTTAGAATCATCATTAAAAGCCAATTTTGTTTATGTATCTCTTGTTATCAAATCTCTTTTTTTAAGAGTTTCAGTCACTATTGGGCCAAGTCGTTCCTTACCCACCATTTGTTACCACCAACTTTTTGATTCTAGAAATGTAATATTAAATTGAAAGCTACCGAGCGAAAGTTACAAGCCTGGGAAAATTTGCCACACTTTAGAAAAAGGGGCAAAAAAACACAAAAAGGTAAGTGATCTGGATGAAAATTACACAATCAAATTCAATGAATGAGAAAACCTTGCTGGGGAGGTTTCAAACTTCTATCTACACAACTTCAAAATTTACATTTTTTCTGAGACGAATGATCACGAGTATGCGTTAATTTGTTTGTGATTGTATTTTTCCAGGAGTGACAATGTCAAACCATTGGCCCTAGAATACCGGGAGAAGGCACATCTAAGCGGAAAATGAAAATTCTACTACCTTTTTGAAGTAGCAAAGAAGATTGTACAGCAGCATAGTGGAGTTTTCTGCCCCCCTTTTTTTGGCACAAAACAAAATTTTGCCCCAAAGAGGGAGAAATAGCTACCAATGGAAAATTCAGAAATAGCCGGTCGATTAAAAATATGGAAAAGGTATAATTTGAGCCTACCAGTTTCACCTGCATTAATGCCGCGCGGTGGTGCATTTGATCCTAAAGATCCGCATTATTCATACAAAATAGACGGCTATCATAGACGTTTATTTTAAAAGATTCATTTAACTTAGTTGATTTTTTTAGACTTGATAACATTACATACAATGTACGATTAGAAAGGAGGGCGGGCAGACCTCTCTCTAGGTGTGTGGAGGGGGGAGGAGTCTGCCCGAAGCCTCAAAAAGTGCGCTTTGTTCGAAAATTTTCCAACTTCCCTTGAACCTTTAAGTAAGTTTTGAGAGGGGGGAGGGGGAATTAATTTTGTTGGATTCATAGTACCCATATTATTTTAGAGGCATTTTCTTTTGTGTAACATAAGAGATTACGAGGGGGCATTAGTCCCATGATCCACCTGCCTGCGTCTATGCGAGACATCCTAACAAAGATGACCTAACAAACAATTTCTGAAAATACAGACTCCTCCCCAATATTTGAAACAAATATTTAAAAGAGAATGATTTTACAGGAATAATAATCATTTCTGAAGCAATGTCATTTGAAAATTAAATTCGAATTTAAAAAACTGGGTTTGAAGCAGGCAGTAGTAGCCGCCCTTGCATTGAAGTGTTCCTTGAATCAAAACTTCCTAGTAATAAAGGGTAAGTGAATAACTACTACTACTAACAACTCACCGCATTACCAAGCCGCCTTAGGCCAACACAGCTACGCACGCTCCACTTCTATCCAGATCTGTTCAAAGCCTCCTTTTTTAAACCCTTCCAAGAAGTTCCCATTTCCCTTAAATCTTTCTTTACGACATTTTCCAACTCCAGCCGTGGATGACCTGCTTTCTGTTAAGTGAGTGAAGAACAACCCTTGTATAGAAATTGGAACTTTTAAAACGAAGCTTTGACTAAAATATATGTAACAGCAAAATGTATTATCCATGCTGATTCTAAATCTGTAAAATATGTTGGTTCTAAACTTTTTCGTCAAAAGATATTAGCACATGCAGATTTGCACAATTTAAGGAATTAGAATTGAATTCATCGAAAATGGGTGTGATTTTGATGGAAACTGTACAATGAAATTCAACATGAGTGAGAATCCTAAAGCCACTATAGAAAAAATATATAATTGCTTATTTTTCAAGAGAATAATAATAGTCACGCACATGACCATTCATGGTCTGTAGTGCTTAAAAGAGCGCTCATTCGAATGAGCAATGAAAAATCCAGTGGCTTTTTTAAATTAGTAACAAAGAGATTATACCAAAGGAAATTGCCGCATTTCTGCATTTAGCATCGTATAATAGCAATTTTGACCCCGAACAGGCATAAAATGCTATCGAGAAAAAAGTCTGAGAACACTTGAAAGGGTATATACATATAGTCTCTGATTCTCCGAAGCCATACGGGTGTACAGTATACCACTCGTCGCAGTCCATAAAATTAAACTTTATTATAGGCTGTTTTCTAATAAGAGTAACGACTGCATAATAAGACTAATCGCATGGTTGCAAATTATCTATTAGGATGTTGACCTATGGATTCTCTTATATTGGGAGGAGGGTGTCTAAACCTCAAACAAGCATTATAGTCTGATGTTTTGGAAATCTTATGATAGGTGGTTCACATTAATTGAATGATTGTTTGGCTGATTACGGATGTAATTCCTGAAGTATATGTATACATATATATATATATATATATATATATATATATATATATATATATATATATATATATATATATATATATATATATATATATATATATATATATATATATATATATATATATATATATATATATATATATATATATATATATATATATATATATATATATATATATATATATATATATATATATATATATATATATATATATATATATATATATATATATATATATATATATATATATATATATATATGTACATATAAAGGACAAAGCGTTCAGTATGAGTGCTGAAGTGGCGAAAGCTCCCCTCATATAGCTGAAACTAAAGGTCATTTTGGATAATTATGCGTTATTTCGGAAAATCCACTTAATGAGCTCTTTTTATCAAAGTACTGTTCTGCAAAAGTTAAACTTTAATTAAGAGAATTCGGTTTGAGGGTATTGCTGGGTATGATATTAAAAATGTACAGAAGTTAAATTAAAAAAAAAAAATAAATAAGCTCTCCCAATTTTGAAATATGTGAAAAATACTTTCTATTCCATTTCGGTTGCCCCTGTTTCAGAGCAGTCGTTCTTCGTGCATTGAGGGCAAAAATTAAACCTTTGTGTAAATAGCGGTAAGTTTAGAAAAGCAGCATCCTCGTTCACGGGATAATTTTTTGTTTTGTTTTAATTCTTGATTTCGCTCTTTACTTCTGTGTAAAAAACAAACTTGTTCTTGTTATTCAAAGGTTGGAAGACCTCTAATTTGTTTTTGAATCAGCCATATTCGGATAATCAATTACGTCTGATTTCATACAATCCCCCTTGGGATTGATAGGCAGTGTAGCCTTCGTCGTTCATTGAAACTCGTAAAATAGGGGTCCTTAATTTTATTTGAAAGAAAGTATAATATACAATGTCATTAATAGCTTTCTAAAGACAATCTGCATTTAGCCATTGAAAAGAATTTCTATTAAAAAGACATAAAATTCTACTTGAAAAAAAGCATACAAAAAGCAACTTAAACATAAAATGGCAGTGTTTGAAATGAGAAATAAACCTACAAGTTCATAACAGTTCAGAAGAAAGGCCACACTCTTTTTAGTAAATAAAGCAACTAGACACCAATCATTTGTTGTTTTGAAACTAATTTAAATTAATATGAAGCTAGAAATTGAAGAACCTAGTGCATTTGTAGAATCACCATATTTTGGTTATCTTGTGTATTGTCACTATTGACAGCTCATCTTCATATTTTTTTTCATAAAATGGAATTGCCAAAATATTTTAAAAACTGAAGATTGACAATTACATTTGATAATTTGACATTTCAAATTTATGGCTCTGTTGTAGCTTGTGTTTTTATGCGAAGCTGCTAATTTCAGTTTTTGAAAGATAGCAAATCTTAGAAAAAAGAACAGTAGTATTCTAGAAGTTAGCCTTAAAAGTTCTAATTAAGCTTCGTTGCCCTTTTAATTTTTCTTTTAATTCATTCCAATGAATGAAGTGTGTAGCTTCATCATATTTCTGCTTTCACAATTTTGTAATTCTGTTCTTGAAACGCTGCTGTAGATCAAAAGCCATTGAATAACGTTTTTTTTTGTCATACTGGGAATTGTCTCTTAAACTTATCATGCTGTAACAAATGATCAGCCTTGTTTTCCAGTAACTTAGCTTTCAAAGTATCTGATATTTATTTTCATTGTCCTTTTTTCTCAAAATGTGGCATCTTTCCTTATTTCCCTCGCCAAGATAATATGAAAATAAAATTTTTGATATCCATATTTTGGTCGGTTTTATGAAGCACAAAGAAGCTGTTTTTCTTCTTTTTTTCTGTTTTTTTTTTTCTTTTTTTTTCTCCTAATGTTCATGTTTGTCCCTCAACACCTATTCTGTCATTGCAACCAATTAAGCGTTAATGACAATTGGCGACTTTACTTTCATTCTAGGAATGATGCCCATGTACAGTTTTTTATTTCTATTTATTAATGGAATATAGCAAGTTTAAAGCTACTCTGGGACTAGGAATTTCCACATGTTGCTACGTAATGTCTAGGCTGCTATGAAACAAGTAATAAATTTCAATTTTTATAAGGCGTGGCACATAAACTTCTTGCAAACAATGCACAATCTGAATTTCCCCGGATTTAAATCCTCACAAAATAAGTGACTTAGATAATAAAGCACAATTCAAACTTAATGTTTATAACTATGAGGCCCAATCAAGGCACTCATTGATACATCACTTCTTATTAAGAAAAATCACTATGTATCTTTAATGCACACTTGACATCTTGAAATTCTATAGCGCTGGCCACCCTTTATCGTTTCGCTTTGCGGCCGGCTGAACTGCTCACGGCTGTCAATTGTGGCTAACCAGAAGCTTAATTTATTGGCAAAATAGTGGCAAGTGCCACGAGCTCCGTTGCATTCGATAAACGGTGTGGCTCTGAAATCTTTCAAACATGATCCTGGGCTACTTAGTGATTGACCTCCACCTTGACCACCAGCACCAGTGTGCTGTAAAAAATATATAATAATGAGATGATGTTTTGGATCAATTAGGATGATATTTGGAACAAATAAACTTTATCATTCTTAGTTTTTTTTCAAAAATTGTCTCAACAGAAAAGGAATTTAGTGAAAAGGTGGACATTAGGTAGAACTTTCTTTTAGGCATCAAGGAAACAACATACATCCCTTGATCTATCAAAATAATCACAAACCTTTAAAAACCTAACATCCCTTCTGTGAAGAAAAATAGTTTTGAAAAGGAATTTCTAAAAAAAATTTGAGAATTCGCGACAGGCCAGGCCCACCGCCTATAGTCTTCCTCTGTGTACGTGAGTGACTTGCATGAAACCTACCATTAATGAGCAAGCCATCTGAAAATTATTTTTGTCTTACATTCTAATTAGAAGGAGAATTACCTTCTTTTTTCTCTTTTGCGGTTTCGTTCAATAAAAAAATGTCTGTAACACTATTTTCTTTTGCTAAACATAATTGTGAAAGAGAAAAGGAAGGTACTTCTCCTTCTAGCTAGAGTGTAAGACAAAGGTTATCACCGGGCACCTTTCCATTAATTGTGAGTTTCCAGTCCAATTTGCTGGTAATTTTCACACAACTTACAAGTTTTAGTCTTTTGTATCCAAAAACAAAAGTCTTTTTACTGAACAATATAATGTATCTCAACGATCATCATAAAAAATGGAATCTTTTTTAGGAAGTTGGATGAGGGAAGTTAGAAGTAGAAGTTGAAGTTGAGTGTAAGACGAAGGTTATCACCGGGCATCTTTCCCATTAATTGTCAATTGCATGTCCAACTTGCTGGTAGTTTTTATACATGTTACAAGTTTAGTCTTTTGTATCGATGAAAAAAGTCTACACTCACAAGTTTATGGACTGTGATATTTGCTAATCCAAATTTTTCTGCCTTTCTAAGGTTAAGAAAGTCTAGATTCCTCATAGAGGAAAGGAGTTTACGCGTCATTTGCCATCCATAGTCTCGTATCATTACAGCAATTTTTCTGCGTGTGGGTCCGTTGAGGTGGGTGGGGGGCAATGAGGCTATTTCTGAAGGCTAAGAAAAAATATGATATATTTTAACCATATATGTCCTTTTTATGAAATCTTATTTCCATAAATGGTAAAATAAGATGTATTTTTTCACTTCATGCTATACTAAAACTTAATTTCTTTTTAAGGATAATTCGGAGCAATGTCCCCACTCGTGAAAAAGGCAAGGGCAAAGGAAGCTGTTCTACAGCCCTGTACTGTGGACCCTTCAGGACCGGGAATTCCCATTCGAGATAGACTTTACGGCCGTTCTACGCCCTCCATACAAGGGGAGAACGCCCCGCCCTACACGGTCATGATGCTGGCCCATATGTGCTTCGCATGCAAGAACTTTCTGGGCCTTCAAGACCTTCGGTAATTGTCTATGCCGGACCTTATGCGCTCCCCTTGAGAGCCCATGATGCGCCCCCTTCAGCACCAAGCCCCGTGCTAGTGAAGATGTTGAGTCTTCTATGCCCAAGATGGAACTGTTGATCTAAATGGAAGTGTAAATTTATTGATGCTTCTCGAAAAGGTTATTTATTAGTGGTTAAAACTTAAATATTTTTACGGCCTGGGGGAAATATATAGGATCCTGTTGGTTCTAAAAATAATCCATTCTTTTCAAGCTTAGAAGAGCTTTCCACTAAAAACTAAATTTTTCTGGAAACTATTAAAAATATTGATTATATCTCCCATCTTTAAAAAGTAACGCATTTCTTTTAGTTTATTATAGGAACCTTTTCGGTAATTTTGAGAACTCCCCTTGGTTTTAAAGGAAATGGACTTTTAACCATGCTTTTAGCTGTTAGTAGTGTTTTGAAAATATGTTGTTTTTTAAAATCCTGCATTCTACTGTCGAAAACTTTGAATTCCAAGAAGGAGATTTGAGGGGCGTTGCTCAATAGGTTCCTTTTTTTACTTAATAATGAGTGAAAATATCAGGGGGCCCTCACTATAGTTTTGAGGCGAGACCCCAGGGAAATAGCTAATAATACGACATTCCTTTCGGGAAATAACTAAGATCTTCATGCTTTTAAAAATAATGCACTCTAGTGTAGAAAACTTTTCATTCTAAGAAGAGGGATTTGTGGGTCCTTAGTTTAATGGTTTTTTTTTTGGTATAATAAAGAGCCCCTGGTCCCTAGATTAATATGCTTTTAACAGATTAAAATCATAATTGAATCAAGATAGTTAACAAATTTTGTTCTTTTTTCAGGCCCCCAATAATGATGTCCCAGTATGGATCAAGAATCTGCTGATTAATGTCTTTTTAGCTGCACCAATGGATATCAATACCCCCTCATTAAGTTTTTAATACTCTTCAAGACATTACAATACCTGAAACGTAAAGAGGGACAACTTACGTAGTAATTTCTGATCATTAAAATTATAACTGGTAGCGTGGGGGTATGGACCCGAAGAGTCGCTTTGGGAGCCCATGTATGGTCATTAAATTCTTAACTGGTAGTATGGTCTGAATACATTCGAAGGGACCCCTTTGGGAGGGCTATTTCTGATCATTACACCTTTAACTGGCAGTGTGCTCTCAATGCATCCGATGGCTTACTCTTAACTATTCAATTCTCTTTGCAGACTAATATAAATTCTTTTACAGGATGAAATCAAAAGTATTTCAATGAGCTAATAAGCTCTTATTTTTAGGTTCACATACCTACACTCGGGCACTTATCGAAGATTCGGGCACTTATCGAAAAACACATTATCGAAAAACATATCAAAACAATATGAATTTTTTTCAATAAAAGAACGGGTGATTTGTACTCGCAATACCTACAAACAGAAATGCGGAAACTTCACCCGGGATTGTGTAATTTTGAGGGCGTTTTCTCAGATTGAGTAGGTAGTATTTTTAATAGGGAAGAAAATCATAATAAAAACGGGAGCGGTTCAGTTGTTTAGTTTATAGAAAATTTAGATTTAAATGTTACGAAATTTAAAGAAGAATTTGCTTTAAGAGGCGGGAGAGGGAAAGCCAATTTTAGAAAATATAATTCGGATTTAGAGGGTTGTAAGGGTGTACTTTCGATACGGACTTAGAGTGCTTCAAGTATTCAGTCCTTGTCGCTGGGCATAATCCCTGGAAGGAAAGCAGTGTTAGAAAGACATATTTTGATGATTTAGCAGTTAATGTGGGTGGATAGGGGGCAGTTTTTTGCAGTCGGTTTCAATTGTTTAAAGGGGCAATACCCTGTAACACTTCAGGGGATAGACATTTTTCGTGTTTCAATTGTTTAAAGGGGCAATACCCCGTAACACTTCAGGGGATAGACATTTTCGTGTGTGAATTAGTCGAAAAAACCTTTCGTTTACAGATTTTGAAAGGTAATACATAATTACACGATACTATTGCTTTTCTAGGCTAAAAATCAATCACAAAATATACATATTTTCCGAAGAGATTTCAAAGGGATCCCTTGTTCAGTATTATTTCTTTCTCTAGGCTTGGTAGTGGTGCTATTGAGAGGAAGGGTCTTGTGGGATAATTTCATAACCCTAATATAAGTCTTTTTGGGTCGGTCGGCGGAAATACGTTATTCATTAGTGCAAAATATAGAAAATTACAGATTCAAAAAATCATTTTCTAAGAGTATAAAAACATAAATCTGCAGAGTCCTCTTTTTCGTAAAATGAAATATTCAAACAAAAACTTAACAATCATGACAAAACTGGAAAATATTC
The DNA here is from genome assembly GCF_032884065.1 of Artemia franciscana. Lineage (NCBI taxonomy): Eukaryota > Metazoa > Arthropoda > Branchiopoda > Anostraca > Artemiidae > Artemia > Artemia franciscana. Next base: position 15,584,837 of record NC_088878.1, read on the forward strand.
CAAAACTTCTCTAAGCTTTTAGTGAAGCTTAACGAAGACATATGGCAAGATAGAAGGAACAGTACAGAAGAAAATTAGTAACTTAAACACAACAAAATAGATAAGCAATGTCGACTTAAAAAGGGCAAAGTCAAGAAAATAAAGCCAATAACAGCAAGGAACTAAAAAGCAGGAAAAAATATAAGGAGGACTACAATTCAAATGTTAAATTCACAAATACAATTGAGTTATGTCCAATTTTAGCTTAGCCCAGGCCTCACGCCGGCAAGCTGGGCAAGACTGGAAAATAAATTACATATATTACACAAATTGTCTGATGGAGTAGCAGTGGGAATTTGTTTTCCCTTTGTTACGGCTTGTTTGACAGCCTGTTACGGCTGTCAGTGGCTCATAGTAAAGTTTAATAAAGACTGTAGACTTACCATTGCGAAACTGAATCCATTCCATAGTGCAGACCAACCAACTGGACATTCTGGAAGGGTTTGTGATTGCGAGTGGACAGCAAGTACGTTAGAAGGTACTTCACAAACACTGCACCTGTTGAGTAGAATTAAATTCATTTAGAATGTGTTCTAATATTATTTTCGTTTACTAAAGAAAATATACAAAATTATAACCTGTTTATGGTAGAGTGGAATTTATTAACCCCCTTATCTAAAGTTCTTCTTATACCTTTTTTACGTTTAGCGACTTGAGGATGATACGACAGAGAGTACCAAGGGCACCAACGGTGGAAGATACGGGATGCTAGATTTCTAGTCAAATACTGCAATACCTGAAGATCCTATTAGATTTTAAAATTTCTAAAGACCATAATACTTTTTTAGGTCAATGTTCTAAACGGGGTGGTAATGAAAGAGCTATGACAATTCATATGTCCAACACTTTTTTCTGCTTCAATAAACAGTTTGTCAAGCATAATTTTTTTGCCATTTTTCATCAAATTGTTTCAAGGATCATTGATATCAAGATGAATAGTTGTGTTTTCTATACTTTTACTCGTGCCCTTAATGATTTTCGTATCAGCTGAATATAATTATTATTGTTACTTTTTGCAATCTATTATGTGGAAGCGTTGCCCTTTCGTCGGTATTCCAAGCTCAAAATAAGGCGTATCTTTAGTGTATCTCTTTATTTTTGTCTCCTTTCTGCATTCAGGCTGCGAAAATTATCTAATGTCGAGGTCCAAAGAAGGACCAGGTTTGCGTTGAACAAATGTGAATGAAAAAAAAAGACAAGATGTTTAGGGTATATTCTGGATAGGCTATATAAAGGTCGTTCATCGTCACACTATCTGTTTCATTGATTGCCAACAAGGAACTAAGATAGTGTTGATGTGGAAATTAGTTGAACTTTCCATAGAAATATAAAACCATTGCAATAAAAAAGAAGGAAAAACAACAGCAGTGTTATAAGGAGTATCCTGGCTCTCAGGTCGAACAAACGCATGGACAATATCCTTAGCTCTTCCAGCCGCATGTTTAATTGGCAACTACTTATATATTTAAGATTGTATGTTGTAACATTGCTCTGGGGAAATTTCAGCTCGAGTTGAGTCGTAAGTTGCGAGCTGTAACTTCACTGTTTACCTTCAATAACAGACCGATAAGTGAGAATATACTGCATTTGGCCATCAGTTACCCTGTCGAATGAACTCCGAGCAGAAATTATTCCCAGAAAGTTATCATTGAAGCCCTTTATTAGGGGTATCAGCCGTTTTCAATAATATTGGTTGAATAAACTGTTACCATAACGCAAGTTTTGCTGTTCAAGGGTGCTAACATAATTTTTTAGGGGAGACGGGGGGAGACTGGAAATTGCAAAAATGAAAAGAAGTAGGAGCATAAGGTGAAAAAAGGAAGGTTTTCTTTGCCGGAATAGCGTCACGTTGTTCTGAACAACGAATACAGAATATGGCATAACCTGATTATTTTAGGTCTTACAATTCAGGAAGGATGGAGTCCCCACCCCAAGTGGAATTTGTTAGTGGTGTCACGAATCTTGCAACAACCTTTCTCTGGAGGGCCAGCTCGAGTTTTTAGTTCTATGTTTCACCCATATTCTTTGGTCGATACTAATATCTTCCATATATGGCACATTTTGTCAGGCATTAACACTGGCCTTTGCCAATATATGATACGACCTCTCCCCGAAACCCAATTATGTTGAGTAAAGAGCAGTTTTTCGATAAGTACCTGTTAACAGGCATAGCAGGTACTGTTAATAGTTTGTTCATGTTATATGGGAGAAGTGCAAATTACTATTCTTTGGTTGAAGAAACTTAGTTAGAAAGTGGAAGTATAAAACGTAATAGTATTGTCAAGCATCTCGGTATCATGGTTGATGAGTGTCTTAGTTTCAAAGATCACATTACATTTAATAGTACAAAAATAGCTAAAGACTTTGGAATTCTGCGGACATTGGAGGATTTTTTTTTCCCAAAAAGGCTATTAGAAAGTTATATTTTTTTTTCTTATTCATCCACAATCATTGTATTGTGTAATAGTTGGTCGCCGACGTTCACTAGCCATTTAAGCCTGCTCCTTGTATTACAAAATAAAGCTGTAAGAGTTCTCACCATAGATTTTCTTGGAGTTCGGTATGACCTTGGGACATACAATTGAAAGTCCTGCCTTTTTTGGTTTGGTTAAATTTTATATAAATATTTTTATGCATAAATTCTTGTTATCTCTCAAATTCGTTACCCCTATGTTTTTGGACTTCAATAAGAAAAGGGAACATAGTTATGAAACTAGAAATGATGAATTGGGTGGAACAACTCTTGCTATTACTACCAGATCTAATTTTTCCATTTGATATAGGCTATGGGCCCTGAAGACTAGAACAGAATTTCAGCAGAATCAAAAGGTAAGAAGACCCTTGAGGAATTCCATGCTTCTTTGCGATGTACTTGTTTTATCCAATATTCTAGAGATTGAAGGATTAATTTTGGAGTGAGTTTATGCACGTCTGTTGGTAAGAGAGATTTCGTTTTATATGTTTTGTGATTGGGTTACTGACGTTCTGTGTTCGGGATTGGGATGAGTTATAAATTATGAGCGTGAGATTCATTCAAGTTCCCTGTAAACCTATTAAATTTAGAATGGTTGACTAATTTTTTAGCGGGGGGAAGGATGAGGGAAGGAGTAAGATTTTTTCCCCATGAATTGTAATAATACTTGTTCTGTGGTTTTGCTGTTGTTTTTTTTTTTTGGGGGGGGGGGTCGTCCGAAACACGCTAATTTGCGTTGGGACTTATTATGGATGTAATGAAGTAACGTTTATTTTTGTTTTGTTAGTATTATGTGGAGATTTAACTGTTTTGATTTTGTGACCCATTTGTTCATAAGCAAAAAAAAAATCGCGATATATTTCAGTAATTGTTAATTAGGTTTTAGGTGCTTTAACCTTCGAAATATATACTGATACTCCAAGACAAATTGCTTACATTGCAAAAGAGCAATTACCTGATAATAATATTTTAATGGAACAGCAACACCGGGGTAATATAGTTGATAACAAAGTAACAAATTTCGCCATATATTTCATTTGTATGAAACAAGAATGTACTACTGATTGATATCAAGTTTGTTTAGGTTAGGGCTATTTTTCGGCCAGTGGAAGGCATTTTAGCAAAGGTTTTTTAGCTCCAAAATTGCCTTTGTGTACTGTTTAGTCCTTTAAAAGTTAGGTATGACTCCAGATAAACTGTATAAAGTATTTGTTCTAAAAACCAACTGTAATACAATTACTTACCTGGAGATATATGGCTCTATTTCCCTTTCTGCAACGGGCATCATTGGAGTTGCCTCGGTTGTTGATAGCCAGTAGGATTTGTCATTTCGACTTGCATAATTGCACACTTCATTCAAATCACAGAAGAGAAAAGGCATTGTATTGAATTTCCGAACGCAAGATCCGGCAAGACCTATTAAAATAAATTTCAATTCAGGTTCTGATGAAACTCATATTCCAGTTTAGCCACTAAAGAGTGGTTTGGAGGGGTACTAATTAAAAAAAATTGCCCAAAACGTCTTTTTCTTTTTTGTTGTCTTTTCTTTGCAAATCACACAATAGACTAGACTATTTCAGAATGTTTTTCTAACGCAATTTATGGTACTAGGTACGTTACTAAGCCCCAGTTACAGCCAAACGTGCACCTAGTTTCATCCTTCTCTTGTGTCGATGACCCTTTTTTTGAATGGGCCAATGCACGGACTTGATGCTTGAAATTCTACGTGTGTGAACTCTGTCTGTAACTTTGCATTGTAACAAGATCTGAGGTATTTGTCTAATTGAATTTACAGAGCCGATAAACAGACTGTTTAGCGATGACGTTAGTTTAAAGATAGTAAAGTTATGGCTGCTTCCGACACTTTTTTTTTAATTTATGATTTTACATATTTTTACTTTGCAAATAATATTTAGATGACAGAAGAAGAAGAAGAAGACTGTTAGGTACATCTTGGAAGTGTCTGAGTTTTTCTGATAAGATTTTTGATTTCTTATCTCATAAATCTTATCACTTTCTGAATTCCTTCCTTTTTTCGTTGTATTGTATACTACATAATGCTATTTATTGTATTAGGTTATATACGGGGTGATATTTGTACCTAAATCTTGCGTGTGTGCTCTTTCGTTCCCCTCAAGATGCAATAAACTCCATCCGTCCCAAAGTTTGACAAAATCTCCTCTCCCACAGTCTGGTGGTGTTGAGCTTTGGCTATGTGTGACCAGTAAATTGCCAGTGGAATAGTCGAGAGGACCTTCGCAATCACGCCCCGGGTCACCTTTGTCTCCTGGTAACCCAGCTGGACCCTGTTGGAAATTAAATCTTGATTAGGACAATCCGTATGATACAAATTAGCAGTAACTGATTTAAATAAAGAAAATAACAAGCAAATGCTATAAATCCACAAGAATAACTTTTATTTACAAGAAATATTATCGAAGAGTTTTCATGGTGTAATGACTCAAAAATTTCTTTATAAAATGTTGAGTTTGTCATTTTACTTTTGACGAAAAACTTTTCTAGAAGCCAAAGTATTTTTCGTCGTCTCAAAGGGAAGGGAATTTTGACATTTATAAAGGTTCGAATTTGCCTAAGATTTACTGCATAAATGAAATTTTTCAACTCCATAAAATAAACAAAGCTAATGTTATAAACAGCAAAATTTGTCAGTAGCCATAACCATAGTGAGTTTTTTATGTCGCTTTTCTTATTATTTATATGTTAAATTATAGTAATCATAGTAATTACAATTTAGCAGCTTTTATATTTTAGTAATTATAATATTTTGCAAAGGTTTCTGATTAAATAAGGTAAATTACAACTATATGGGGTGCAATAGAAGTCATAATACTTGAAAGAAAGAAAAGAAAAAAACTGTTAAAACCCTGGGTTTCACTATTCGTCTTTTTTTTTTCAAATCCCCAGGTCAGACCTCTTTCAGGCTTTATCATCTTTGGTCAATAGCTTATTTCTGAAATAAATGGACAGGCTACATTAACTACTTAAAGAAAACATTAAAATATGATCTTTTTTGGTATTTAATTAATTTCTGTTACCTACAAATAAAATCATTGAAGTTTTGAAAGCTAATCCGAAGTAAGCTCAGTTTGTGTCTTTTTAAAGGCTATCATGTTTATGCATGATATTCTATAAAAACATCCTTAAAGCTAACACCCTTAAATAAACTGCTGCAGAATGGACAATAGCTATTCACTCCCTATTCCCCTGGCCCTAAACGTTCCATGTTATGATCCTTTGAACTTTTGACAGAAAACGAGAATTTTCACTACTCCCTACTGGTTTAGGCTATTCAAATTACTTACCGACAATCCAAGAGGGCCATCTAGACCTCTGTCACCTTTAGGACCAGGTTCGCCTTGAATACCTGGAAGACCTGGTCTTCCAGATTCACCTTGCCGCCCTTTTTCACCTGGTAATCCAGCAGGTCCAGGAGTACCAGGTTGTCCAGCTGGTCCAGGGAACCCAGGAGGTCCTAAAATTTAGAATATGATGAAATATAGAAACGGTGCGTTTTACCAAGCCTAATGAATTTACAATAATACCAATGAACTAGCCTATCAATAGAAGCTTGAAAAAATATACAAAGTATTTGTTTTTTCCTAAATGGCCATCAATTTGGTCTTTTCCCAGTTCGATCTCACTTAATGGTGAACGCAAGTGCAATACTAACCTCCCCAAAGGTTCACGTGAAATCACCAAAACTCCTGTCGACATTTTTCGGATCAAAACATGTTGCTAAGATTTCTTCAATAATAGTTTATTAAACTATCCTCTGCACTTGGTGAAAATTAGTACTAGGCTTCACTAGGGCAACAAAAAATTTGACTCGGTTGTTGCTGTTTGTCTGAAACTGTTTTTTACCGAAAAAAAACGTCTGTTTCTTTTTTCTTTTCTTTGAGTGGGGGGGGGGGGGTCTTCAAAGGGTGTGCTTATAATGCTCATAGTTTCCAGATTTTTGTGGGAGGCTCCTCAGCACAAAAAGGGAAAGTTGTCAATTTATCCTTTAATTTCTCCTCATGTAGAGGAAAATATTTGAGCAGCGGCCGTCACCAGTACTAACTGTAACTATAGAACAACTTTTCCATTTCAAAGAAAATAACATGTACTAACTTAAAAGGTCTTTGAAAGGAAAGGGAAAAGGAACTTACATTACGAGAGGGGCTGTTGCCCCTTTAACCGCCAGAGTTTTTTTTAGCTTTTTCATCACAACGTTTACCAAATGAAAGGGCGCTTGTGCAAGGTCCATTTAGAAATTTTTGCAGTAAGAACGCCTCAATGGAATAGGACAAGAAGGAGTTCTCTACAGCTGTAGGTAGCAGCATTAAACGGTAAATTTGAATAAGATTTATCCTAAGCATGAATACGAATTTCCAATTTATGATTTTTAAAAGACCATAGGAAAATAATATAGTAATTAGCTTAGTTTGCTATATTCAAAAAATTTCTTAGAACTGCACAAGCACAAGAACAAGTTTAGTATACAGAATGAGAAACACTTTCTGGTGATTTGAAGTTTGAATGTTGCTCTTTAATTGGATTTTTTTTAAATAATGCTTTTTTATTACTCAATTCATATCACATAATATCATAAACTGTTGTCCAATGTTGATTGTTATGAATTATTCGAAAGTTCTATGGAATTATAGAAAAAGTAGTTGTACTTACCACTTGCTCCTTTGTCGCCTTTTGGTCCAATGGGTCCAGGCAAGCACCTATCTCCCTTGTCTCCTTTAATGCCGGGCTGACCAGGTGGTCCAAACGGTCCTGGCTCTCCATCAAGGCCTCGATCTCCCTTTGGTCCCTCTGGCCCTGGTTCACCAGGCCGTCCATCGTAGCCGCGTTCTCCTAAAAAGACAAAGTAACAGTTATAATCATGAAAACATATGAAAGTGTCTTCGATGTCACGTTTGACCCAATTGTATGCAACCTGCATGATCAGGAATCAGCAATTGATAAAATCTGTCGTTCCTCATGAGATTTATGTTGTGAGGATCTTTGGATACAAATATGTAAATCGAAATTTGTGCTTCTGAGCTACAACTTTGAAAAGCAACGGTGGAACTAAAATTCACAGTTTAGTGTTGTATGAACTCTCTGTTCTATTAGAGAAACTAAATCAACTAAGGAAAATGAAAAGCAAGAAGCAATGTTCACACAGGTCACAGTATGCAGGGGATCTCAACTAGTGTCGAACAATATCTGAATTGTTTAATATGTCAGTATATGGACATTTGATGTAATGAAGGTGGTTTTTTTTAAGGTTTTTTCTCCTACAATGTTCTTTCGGAAAATTTCAATACAAAAAATTAGGTAATGAGTATATTTTGTAATCTTTTAGTCAAGATTGCCTTTACTTTAAGTCAGATTGTTTAATAATAAATGTAATTATATTTAAAAATGAATGGCCAATATCAAAACTTGGAATTACTTCTGCTTACAGAAAAAAAAAAAAAGAAACGACTAGCTACTTCTTATTCGATAATAACAGCATATCTCTACTTTGCTAGAGAGTTTGTTCCATGTTTCGTTTCTCAGATGGTCAGTCCTGAAATTAGATATGTTGATAAGCAACATAGTGAGGGAGCTAGTCAAAGAAGTTGCACCAATAATATTTTTTTAGTGCTATATCACACTTACGAATGGTAGAACTAATAAAGAGCACGTAGATATGAGCTATAGCTTTCAAATGAGCCATTAAACATGTCTCTAAATAGCTCTGGTAGCCCATTAACCTCAGCTTTTCCACTTGGGACAAGGCACCAAAATTGTCCTTTCTAGTGCCATTCGGCGCTTTCGGAAAGTGGAATTTGCAGGAAGAATATAGATATGAGCAATAGCTTTTATGTGAGCTATTAAACATCTGTCTACGATGTTCTGGTAGACCACTAGCACCGCCCGTTGAGAAATGGCAAAAAAAGTGTCATTTTTAGGGCCATATGGCACTTTTAGTTAGCGGAGTTTATAAGAAGCAGGTAGATATGAGAAAAAGCTTTTAAATGAGCCAAAAACATCTCTCTACGATATTCCGGTAATCCGCTATTCCCGAAAGAAAAAAAAAAAAAAAAAAAAAAAAAAACGGGAGACACATCGGTGCTAAACATGCAAAAAAGTGATTTTCCTTATTGTTCAGGTTAGGCGGCTGTAATTTCTCTCTATAAGGTTTTCGACAACGCTGATTCTAATGGTGCACTTTTCATTTAGATCTGACGCCATTTTTAAGGCGTGTCATAAACTTTGTAATAACTTTTGTAATAAACTTTTACTTTTAGTTTAAACCGAAATAATAGTTACCATTTCTGAATCAGTGCCAAATGGCCATTTGTTTAGAAAGTAACTGAGTGTAAGGGAGCAACATTAGTACTTAAAACAAACAAAGATTATTCCGTATATGAGGGAGGGTGGTTGCCCCTTCCTCAACCGTCACTTTTTATGCTGAATTTTGACTTTTTGTCCCAATTCTTTAGGAATGACTCTTGAAACACAAGGGCCGTTGAATTTGAATGAAAAGTATTTGTAAATAGCTTTTACACTTTAGCGTAAAGAGAGAGGGACGAGGAAGGGGAAGCCCCCTCATATACTGAATAAATTCTGTCCGTTTAAAGTTTTAAGGCTGCTTCTTACTTTCAGTTGAAAAAACTTATGTTTCTTTCTTTGATGTTTAGGTTAAAAACTAGCTTTTTTGGACGCATTTTCGTTTATAAGTGAAGTTGCATGGAACTATCAATGATTGAATTCTTGTTCTATTGTTACCAACATTATTTTTGAATAGCTTATGTTTTTAATTTATAACGAAGTACAATATTACCTTTGTCGCCCTTGTCTCCATAGGATCCAGGTCTTCCGGGTTCTCCTCTGTCTCCTTTATTTCCAGGTGGTCCGTAAGGTCCAGGTAATCCAGTATCTCCTTTAGGACCAGGGAATCCCTCTGGTCCGTCCAACCCATTTCGTCCTGGGTCTCCTGGGGGGCCAATAGGCCCAGAATCACCCTTTTCACCAACATCACCTTTATCACCTTTCATACCAACTGGTCCTTGAGGGCCTGGTGGTCCACGAGGCCCAGGCAAACCTGGGAAACCTGAATCTCCTTTTTGACCTTGCCTTCCAGGGGGGGCATCTGCTCCTTTTTTGCCTGGCGGTCCTGGATCACCTTTGTTTCCCTTTATAGTCATTCCAGTGGGTCCTTGAGGTCCTATGGGTCCAGGCTGACCTATAGTATAAAGAAAGAAATTAATATTAGAAAAACGAATAACGTCAGCTTTCATAGCTGTCTTATTACAGTTTTTTTTTAGCATTTAAAATAAACTCAGTTATTACTCTATTCCCCACCTTGATTATTGCAATGCTCTTGTGTACTCAGGGCTTTTTGTGGGGAGATATAGTTCCTGGGCAAGATTTTTTTTTTTTTTTTTTTTTTTTTTTTTTTTTTTTTTTTTTTTTTTTTTTTTTTTTTTTTTTTTTTTTTTTTTTTTTAGTCCTTCGGTTTTTATTGTTCCAACGTAAGACAAAAACTTATGCAATCACTTTACTGCTAAAATTTAGTTTTATATATCTGCTGAACTACATTTAAGAAATTTGCTTGGAACATTGTTAAGATTGAAAAATCAGATGAAAATACGTCTGAACCGTGCGAAACTTGAAAGATCATTTTTACACAAATTTACTTCATTCTTTAAGAATCATCTGATGAGAATGATTGTATTTTAATGATGAGAATGATTGTTCGTGAAATTTTGGAACCAAGCTCATATACATCAGGGTATATTCCTGGATGCATTTAAAAGAGTTGGAGCGTAGATGTTTGAGCCAGAAGATCACGGTCTTGTGGTGACCACTGCTTGTAACGTAAGTTATTTCAGTTGTTCGAACACATGCTGTGCAGCATAAACTAATGATTAGCTTAATATATCTTTGTTCAATAGTCTGCGTATTTTTTTTTCGAAAGTGTTTTAAAGGTTAATATCAGCCATTTATTAGTGATAGTATTTTTTTTTATATATTAGTATTTAGTTTGGCCAGTAGACAGTCATTCCTAGTTGAATGTTATCTATTCCTTGTTCAACATTCATCATATCTAATATTATCTATCCTTGTTCATCATTCCCCACAGTGGCGTCTATGAGGGGGGGGGCTGGCTTTCGCCACCTATATTCGAACTTCCTGGCGTTGAAAAATTACCTTTTTTGCAGGGAGGGGGATTTCATTGGAAAATGTTTCTTTCTCGATATTTTCATGGAAAATGGCTTTTTTGGTATTTTCATCCAAAATGTCTGTTTTGGTATTTTTTTTTAATGAAAAATTGAAAAAATTACAAATTCCCCCCCCTCCCTTTAGACTTTGTAAAATACATTTTCTGCCCCTCTCCACGTATTTCTTAATTGTCTCCAACGTCCCCAGATCCAATTTCTAGACACGCCGTTGCGTTTAATATTTGGATTTTGTTTATATATTGGCCGGCACTTCTTTATAAATCCAAATTAACTCAAAATTACACTCACCGAGTTAATACTATTTGACACTTACCCTTTGCACCCTTAGATCCATCCAAGCCAGGAGGTCCCATGTCTCCTATGAGGCCTCGTTCTCCTTTTTCTCCTGGACGTCCACTTCTACCAGGGAAACCTGGAGTACCCTTGTCTCCTTTTTCACCGTCAAAGCCTTGAGGTCCCTCCTCTCCTTTCTGTCCCTTAGGTCCTGCTGGTCCAGGTGGTCCTAAAGGACCTGGCTCGCCCTTTTCACCGTCAGTTCCATCTCGTCCGTCTAAACCAGGTGGTCCTAAAATCAATTGTAGTCTTAATTATCTCCTTAGTAATGTAATGGAACCTCTATCTAAGTTAAGCGAATTAAGTCGTCGATTACTAGGCTACTTGAAAGGCAATACCACCTCAACACCCTTTATATACGTCCCCACTCAACGCCATCTTTTATTCCCTGACGAAGGTCCGCTCTGCATGAGCAATTCCTTCTTTCTCTTTTTTCCATTTTTATAGGGTTGGCAACTGAGTTATAATAAATATCTCCGAGAAAAATAAAAATCTTGTATATCCATACATAAAATATCTTGTAACACCTATATATTGTCTTATATATATATTATTTATAACCTTTTTAACCAGCTAATTTATGCGAAGACATATTTAGAATTTGATAAGCTTTCAACTGTCCTTTTAGCCGTTTAGGTAAGCTTATTTTTACCGTAAAACGTTTAACTTGCTAATCTATAATTGTAGCATACTATTCGAAGTTGCCAACTAAAAAATGTTAGTGAAGAATGTAAAACAAAAATACAGTGCAAAAAATGAAAAAGAAACGCGAACAAACAGATGTCTACATTACACACGGTAGACTTTCAGGAATATGCAATATTCCTGATATTCTGATAGGAAATTTGCTCAATAGTAACCCCTTCCCTTATTAAATCAGTACCTTTTTCTGTTTTTGCTATTATTTTTAAAATTATTCTTTATCAGTATCTCTTAGAAAACTCGTGTGTTAGTTAGATTCAAGTTAATGCTGAGACAATAATCTATATATTACTCACGAAAGAACATTTGATTTACAGTGCAAAACATAAATGAAACAGAAACAAAACAGATGCCCAAAGAGGAAGACATCTACAGCTGACGCAGTAGACTGGAGATACAAATATATGCCAGACGAATACAGTAGATATCATTTTCCTAGCTCTTGGCAAGTTCAATTACTGCTAAAATTATGCTCAAAGTTACAGAAAAATGTAAAATTCAGAAATAGCTGTTATATTCTCAAGTATGTTGAGTACTTGTGAACAAATATTACAGGCCGGGAACTAGTAGTTAGCAATAAATCATTCTCTTTCTGCGTATCAATTCTACTATTAAACATCATGTTTAACTAAGGATGAAGCGACAGCTTCAATCTAGCAATATTAATACTGATAGCATATTAGAACCATTCTCTTGCAAGAAAAACATTTCTTTTTGCTCACAAGGATCAAAGACTCAACAAAGAAAACAACTGATCAAGCCCCGATTAATCATGATTAATTATTATTATTTCCTCTTTTTTCTTATTACTTTTGACTTATTGACTTAACGCTTTTTTATTATTAGCATTCTCTGTTTTATTTACTGTAGTTACTTGTTACATAATTTTCAGGACTAATTTATGAAATCAAAGCTAAATATTATGTATTTTTGCTCTCATTATTTGTGAGGATGGCAGTATTGTATTTTAATGATTTTTCATTTACAGATTATGGTTAGGAAGTAGGGACTAATTTTTTTTTCATTTACAAGTGGTTCTGTTTATTCTTAGAGTTAATTAGGAAGGAAGAAGAAATAACACAATTCACAAATAGTGTTGGTGAAATAATTTTTTTGCTGCATTCTTTCATGGTTTGTATCTTCTCTAGTAACTTATCATATTTGGCTGGACGTATTTCAATTCCAGATTAAAATATCTTTTTACACTTACCATCTCTACCTCTGTCACCCTTGGCACCGTCAACTCCTGGGAAACCAGTGTCACCCTTTCGTCCTGGTGTACCTGGAAATCCATCTCTTCCTGATAGACCTTTCTCTCCTTTTGGTCCTGGCAGTCCGTCAAGACCATCTGTTCCTGGTGGACCAGTCAAACCACGATCGCCCTAACAGACAAGCAGTGTAAAAAAAGATAAGAAATCAGCTATTAATTTCGTCTTTACAAAAAAAAATTATGAAAGGAAAATTTATAGTAGATTATTTTCCAAGAAGTCTATCTTTCAAGGTAGACTGCAAGGTATCTCTATTTCAAGGTATGTTTTGTGATTATCTATAAGAAACGAAACTATATTATTGAACGACAAGGGCAGACGTTCATTTGAGTTTCTGGACCGACTATGTGGCTCTTTAGCTTTTGTAATCGAACAAGATCATTGCTACCAACTTTGCAAATGTTAACATCAATACAAATATGTTGGTATCACATAATGGTGAATATCGGTAACGAAAAGGCTAGGTGATGTCCGCTTTGTTAATGAATTTTTAGTGTAAAAACTGGAAAGTTTAAAGCAAAGCAAAAAATTTATTAGATTCTGATGACGTCATTTTTGGTGGTTGATAAAATGGGGTAGGGGTTGGGGTTGGTTTGGAAATGGGAACTCGAAAAAAATTCCCATATTCTACCATCTTCACATCTTACCATCTCACATCTTCACTTTTCTTTTACCGTGCTGATTTACCCATTTACAACCACACGGGCAGGAACGTAGGGAGGGCAGTTTCAGGAGAGGAGGAATCTTAAAAAAGTCTCAGAAATGGGTAAATTATTTAGAAAATATAAAAATATAAGAATTGTAAAAAAATATGACATTCGGGAAGGAGAGGGTGCCTGCAGCCACCAATACCCAATATAGACCACATCCATGTCATCTACGTTATTTTTATTCATTTCTTATGGTACCAAAATTAGCAAACTATGCCACAGATAGTAGATACTTTCGAATTTCTTGAATACTGAATTTAGCCGACTACTTCCTCGACATCAGATCCCAAAGGGCGTCAACCCCGTATCAAAGGAACAGATTTTAGTTGGAACAAGTTTTTACAAATGAATTTTTATTTTGATTGTTGTTATACTTTCTATGGAAAATTTGAGAAGTCATCGCATATTTGATAGTATTACCCGACTCTCCAAAAATTTGGTTGGCATATATTTCTTAGCGAATTTCTGTTTGTCAACATTTAGTGTTCCATGTGCCAAAAATTGTTTGCTGCAAACAGGGTAGTAGAAAAAGCAATAATGGCCGATTTGACTGTCAGAAGCTCTGGGATAAAACTGACCACAAAATTTAACATAAACTATTCTACAGATATTCAAGACTACAATGCGGCCAAAAAACCGTCGAATTATGAAAATTTTGGATGTTAGGTCCTGTTTAGTACCGATATTTGTACCTCGAATGCATATATCTATTCTGTAGTATTTTACTATTTCTAATTTTGGCCTTTAATGTCATTTTTTCATCTTTTTCTTTATATAAGGACAAAATCTCTAGCCTACCCAAGAAGCAGAGCTTGTCTAAGTCGGGAGTCGAACTTTAAGAACTTTAGAAAAAGAACTTTTAGAGAGTTAGCAAGTCAGATCTCGGTTAGGTTATGCATATTTTTTGCAAAACATAAAAACTTAAGAGGTATTAATAAAAAAAACGAAAAAGCTAAAATAATTAAATAAAATGTTTGAATTCTACTCTTGTTACAGTTTTTTTCTTTTGCTGACTTGCTCTATATTCCTTTATGTTTGAGTTCCTTTAGTCAGCACTTTTGCTTATCTTCAACTGATATTATGGTGAATAATTATTTTTACTAAAATATTCGATTACCTTATCGCCTTTCACCCCTGGGAATCCAGGGAAGCCAATTTCTCCTTTTTGACCTGGTATGCCATCCCTTCCTGGAAGTCCAGGTGAACCTCTGTCTCCTTTCTGGCCCGAATTCCCTGGTAAACCTATTCCTGGTAGACCTTGATCACCTTTAGGACCAGGAAGGCCGTCAATGCCTGGTTCACCGGGAATACCACGTGGTCCTGGGAGACCTGGCTCTCCTTTATCTCCTTTGTCTGATGATCTTCCAGCTTCTCCTTTACCACCCTATAAATACAGACTGTCATTTGTACAACTACAATTAGTGGCTACTGAGCCCATAAACATACAAAGTTTTCTAGGTGCCAGGTAGAAAGCTTTATATCACTTTTTTACGTTAAATATTTGTCATTGTAGTCTATGATCTATTTATTAACTCTTTTTTTCAGTGTTTTACTCTTTTAATTCTTAGTTCCGTCTCAGTCCTCGTTTTTTTACGTCTGTCGCGTAGGTCAATAACCATGGCGGAAGAACATACCAGAAAAGATATCAAGGAATCATTAGCCAAAATTTTTAGAGCAAAAATTAAAGAAAAAATTGACAAGCGATTGACCAATGACCCTTCCAGAAGTAGCGTCGCATTGTTTATGGGTAGGAGTAGACTTAAAAAAAAGAGGGCGGTGCTCAAGTAATGGGATTGTGATTTCACCTAGGCAGAACTGATGACAAAGAAGAAACGTTGGTTAAGTAGAGATTTTTAGATTTAGACTCA
This sequence comes from Artemia franciscana, assembly GCF_032884065.1. NCBI lineage: Eukaryota > Metazoa > Arthropoda > Branchiopoda > Anostraca > Artemiidae > Artemia > Artemia franciscana. Next base: position 15,600,458 of record NC_088878.1, read on the forward strand.
ATATAAAAAAACTTTTCGCTATTTTGTTTCAAACCTTTGTCTAATTGATTAACTCTCAATATTTTAACATCCAAAATATATGATGGGCTATGGATCTCTGGTTAAGAATCTGCAGCCAAAAACAAACTTGACAAGAGTCAGGGTTTCCGATATGTTTTGGATAAAATGTGGAATTCATCCGGTTCTATTGACACTCTGGGCCCAAAAAAATATGACAATTTGTGGATAAAATAAATAATGTCAGTCAAAATCTAATAGTTTTAAAAGAAGCTTGGTTCAAAAGAAGTACGTACTATATTTTGGTGTAATTTTTCTTTACGTGTTTTTGCATTGTAATAAATAAAAATGCGTTATTTTTCCATGTGGCTACTGTGGCTAGAAGTAAAATTTATAGAGTGAAGTTTTACAAATATCGAAATTACCTTCGTTTCCTTAAAATTAAAGCTGAAATATTAACTGTGTAGTAAAAATAGCAACAAAGAAATAATGATATTTCAGAAATTACCCTAATAGTGTAGATGAGACAATTTTGTCTTCATTGTCATTCATTATATGTGAAAAAACCACGTGTTCGGAAAAGAAATAATAAATGTAAAACTACAACTGGGCTAAAGTGATTTGAATTTTTAAAATTTTCACGTTACTTTTTAAAAGGAGGAAGCAGTGGCATGTTGCAGTTTTTTCACAGTTACTGGTTTTTTATCGCACACCTCTGTTAAGAATAGAGGTTGTATTGAATCCTCAAAAAATTACTAAGAAAATCCATCCTAACTTTATTGTCTCCTCAAAAAATTACTAAGAAAATCCGTCCTAACGTTAAGAAAAAACTATTTCTTAAAGTTAAAACTTAAAGTTAAAGTTAAAACATACCATTTCTTAAAAGAAAAAAGTTAAGAACACCTTAGATGTGATCCCAGATGTCACAATTAGATTTCCCAAATCATAAACTACTTTCCTCGAAGAATATTAATCTGCGATTAATATTAAATGCGAGTAACATTAAATGAGGAAGTTTAAAAAATGAAGGAGAAGTTAAAAAATGAGAAATATGTTGAATGAGGAAGTTCCAATCAATGGGAAGCTAAACGAGGCCGATTTATAAGATCAAACAAAGATTATTTGAATTTAAAATTTGGCTCAGTAAGACACCTTTATTATTAGACGGGAAGGCCAAAATTAAAGAAGTGTGACTGGAAAATTACTTGCCGTATGGCCTTCTTTTTTGACCGATTGACTTGTAAGAGCGCCATAAGTTGATTCACGAGAACCTCAGAGCCTTTGTTAGGAAACAAAGGTATCATCAAAAAACTTAAATTACATATTTTGTCATAGGAGTGATGACAGTTAGGCACACTAGCTTTTTAAGGCTGGAAGTATAGATTTATACCTTGTCACCTTGAGGTCCTCTGTCACCCTTATCACCGTCTCTTCCTCTGGGTCCAGGAGCCCCATCTGCGCCTCGTGGGCCCGTGTCTCCTTTTTGTCCTCGATCACTGAAATAAGTAAATAATGTTTCAATGAAGGATTTTATTTTTGAGCCAGATTAATCCCAACCTCTTTTCCCAAATTGACGTTTTCAAATATGTCACTGGCATGAAATCATTTATAAAAGTGATTTTAACCTTAAAAATTGCGAAGTTGCCTTCAGAATGCTACCACTTTCAAGAGGGATACTGTTCAGATGTCCTCTGCCAGAATACAATATTCAAAATCTAATATGTCCTCGTAAAATAATGATTTCTTTTTGGAACGGGAGAAGCAGAAGAATGTGCAGAATTTATCAATAGGATCTCAGGATCTCAGATCGGATCTCAGAAGGTATTGCAGATGAAAAAAAAATTCTGACCACAACTGGTCTCACTATTTCGAGGTTAGCGAGGTCCATCCCTAACTCAAATGGAATTTTTGTTTAAATACTAGGTTTTGGCAGAGGACATCCGCGTTGTCGTTATTTTTTTCGGCCCATGCTGACGCAATGTGACTACACCTTGGTTTGAATATTGATCAACCTTATGATAAATTACAATCACAAAGGACCTTCAAAAGGAACAGTGCCAGGATGAAGGTGAACTTGGGGTCGGTTTTGAGACAGTGGGGAGTATGGGATTGCATGCTAAAATAGTTTGATTGATAAAAGGAAATTGTACTAAGAACATAAATAAAATCAATTGTTTGACTTGGCTTCTTTAAAAATAGCTGTCGTTTAAGCAGATCCAAATAATTTATGAAGGTAGAACACGAGAGTGAATGATACATAGTGCTCGCAAGAAAACGAAATAAAAATATTCGAATTATCAAACAATAATACAGTAGGCATGATTAATTATAGTCAGAGATAATATTAAACAATTTGGTAACTGGGGTTTCCTTTAAGCTCATATATTGCTCAAAAAAGAACTAAAGATAGAATTTCGCTAAAAAGAAAACAAATTGTGTAATGCCGAAGACGTGCAGTAAGTCTATCCAGTTATCAAACAGTTCGTGGTAACGAACTGTAGTAAGGAGCGACCCGGCTCAATAGTAACCAAAACTCTAAAAATGGAATTTTGATACCAATACCTCCATCAAAAGGATCGCATTTTAATGCTGATTTTAAATATATACGTTTCATCAAGTTTAGTCTTACCCATCAAAAGTTACGAGCCTGAGAAAATTTGCGTTATTTTAGAAAATAGGGGGAAACGCCCCCTAAAAGTCATATAATCTTAACGAAAATCACACCATCAGATTCAGCGTATCAGAGAACCCTACTGTAGAAGTTTCAAGCTCCTATCTACAAAAATGTGGAATTTTGTATTTTTTGCCAGAAGGCAGATCACGTTATTTGTTTTTTTGTTTTTTTTTTCCCAGGGGTGATCGTATCGACCCAGTTGTCCTAGAATGTTGCAAGGGGGCTCATTCTAACGGAAATGAAAAGTTCTAATGCCCTTTTTAAGTGACCAAAAAAATTGGAGGGCACCTAGGCCCCCTCCCACGCTAATTATTTTACCAAAGTCAACGGATCAAAATTCTGAGATAGCCATTTTATTCAGCGTAGTCGAAAAATCTTATAACTATGTCTTTGGGGACGAATTACTCCCCCATAGTCCCCATAGGAGGGGCAACATGTTACAAACTTTGACCAATGCTTACATATAGTAATGGTTATTGGGAAGTGTACAGGCGTTTTCAGGAGGATTTTTTTGGTTGGGGGAGGGGTTGAGAAGAGGGGGATATTCTGGGGGAACTTTCCATCGATAATTTGTCATGGGGGAAGAAAATCTCCATGAAAGGAGCGCAGGATTTACTAGCATTATTTAAAAAAAAACAATGAAAAAATAAATATGAAAAAGTTCTTTCAGCTGGAAGTAAGGAACAGCATTAAAACTTAAAACAAACAGAAATCATTACCCATTTGAGGGGCTCACCTCCTCCTAATACCTCGCTCTTTACGCTAAAGTATTTTTAGTAATTTCAACTATTTATTCTACGGCTTTTGTGATTCTGGGGTCATTCTTAATGAATTGGGACAAAATTTAAGCTTTAGTGTAAAGAGCGAGGATCTGACAAGGGGGCGAACCCCCTCATATATGTAATAAAAATATGAGAATACAAAAGTTCTTTACGTAAGCTAATTTATAAGTTACGTAAATCTTTTACTAATAAAAATATTTGTAAAAAATTAAAAGTTCTAGTTGCCTTTTTAATTAACCAAAAAATCGGAGGGCAACTAGGCTTTCTCCCCCGCTCTTTTTTTCTCAAAATCATTCGATCAAAATTATGAGAAAGCCATTTAGCCAAAAAAAAAAAAAAAAATATGCAAATTTCGTTTTAATTATTCCTCTGCGGAGAGCCAAAATCAAAACATGCATTGATTCAAAAACGTTCAGAAATTAAATAAAAAAAAGCAACAGTATAATATAATAGTGTGTATTAATATTTAATAGCATTTAGTAGTTTATACTGTATGTAATTAATATGTAAATACAGTAATCTATAATAGATGGGTAGATTTCGCATACACTTCGAAAATTTGTGAGATTTGAGCTTGAATTCAGAAAATTAATTTCAGTAAGACAACGCTTTAAAATCAGGATCAGTAACCAAATCAGACGGATAGTCTGATTCTTCAATTTAGTCATGAGTTTTTCCAATTAGATGGGATAGTCATGTTCTTAGTTAGTAAGCTACACTAAAATAACAAAAAATTTTGAACTAAACTTTCGAGGTAACTGAATTTAATAAGATAGTGTCCATGACAACATACCCTGTTCTTCCCATTGGTCCAGGGGGGCCTTCTGGTCCCTCTGGTCCTGGTGGCCCTGGTAAACCTTTCTCACCGATTGGTCCTTCTCTTCCGTCCAAACCTGGCTCACCAGGGATCCCTAAAAAGTAAAAAGCTTAAAAAAAAGCCCTTCAGAAATTGGTTATGATTCCAGATTAATTATTACCTGTATGTTCTAAATCGATCGTTAATGCCACAAATGCATATTATCTTACTACATGAACTAGGGAGAAGTGGTATCGATTTCTTGACTAGAATATTACTTCTTTTATCTTCTTTTTTTTTCAAGGCGTAGATTTGAATTGAGGCGTAAATCACAAATTGTTCAATTAGCTTATCTTCAATCAAAGGTTTGTCGAAAGTCCAATTAACAGTTATTTGAATAGTAAACGGAAACTAAATAAATCATTTTGCTTTAACATTAAAATTTAGCGGTAAAATCATTTTGAGAATCTGAAAACTTTCCAAAAACCGATTCCGATCCTAAGAAATTTTGAGTTTTCCAATTAATTGTGTTATTACTAGAGTCAAATCTCCTTAGAGTGGCCAGGGACTGCAAAACAATGGAGAAAAGGGCAGAAAATTATTCTATTTTAAAGCTACCCATCTAAAATAATTTTAGTAACATCTACGACTGCGTTTAAGTTACAAATAATAACAAAAATGGGAGAGAAAGAGAGAAGGAAACAGTATCATCAATTGTTATCATTTGACTAAAACTTGTTACTCATTTACCCATACTTCTATTGTTATATATTTAGATCAGCCTAAAAATTGGTATAATTATTTTTATTGGTTACCATGATTTCCCAGATTAAAAGCAAGTGTAATTGAAAAAGTTCATTGTATACCTCTCTAAAAGTGGTTGCCCTGTTTGCACAGGAGGTTTTTGACAGTAAGGCTTTCTCCTAGAGCACTTTTTCGAGTTGCAAAATTGGAAAAAAAGGGCATAAAATTATTTTATTTGGCACTACTACTTTGTAATCTTAAAAAGTGTAGCAAAATTCCCTGATCAAAAGGTTCTACAAGCAATACCAACAAAAGAGAGAGACTAAGGGAGCGAGTGATTGGCAGAGAAAGAAAGAGGTTTGAGACAAAAGATTGCTCAAAATCAAATAATTGGTTTATTTCCTGTCAGTTTTAATTTTTGGAATGTATGGCAAATTGCACTGTTTCTTTTCCGACAGGAAAGAGAATGTAAAAGGTGATTACGTCAGTAAACGTAGACAGGAATATTAACAGCCTTTGACAGAGGTGAACACTACCTGAATTGCATAAATCTCACTGGAGAAGTTGACTTCTGTCAGTGGGCTTCTGCAATCAAAGGGGGCTTTTTTATGCTTAAAGCCAAGTGAGTAACGCCTACAGTTTAAGGAGTTGGTAAGATTACCCTATTATGTCCTAAGTCTGGCATTTTGTCGCTTTGTCTTGGGGGTGGGGAAGGTTATTTTTGTCCTGTTTTTGAGAACGGGGCAGCATGTTTTTTTTCTGGTCCTCAAAAAAGAGTATCCGTTACGGTTTTTTTTTCTTTTTATGTCAGTTGTCCGACAGGCTCTTTGGCGAGTACGAAATAAAATATTAAGTCCTTACAGAGTCTACAGACTTTTCAAATAGACGAGGATTAATTTATGAATCTAAGATACAGTAAAACTTACCTGGCATTCCAGGAGGACCTTGTATGCCCTTTTGCCCAGGAAAGCCAGTTGGACCAGTGTCGCCTTTCATACCTGGGAAACCTGGTAAACCAGGACGACCAGCGTCTCCAGGCAAACCAGAATCACCTAAAAATTAATTAATAAATCAGTAAAAAATAGCATATGACATATTTAGTGAAGAGTCAGTCATCGATGTCAGGTCAAATTCAACTTGATTATCGCATTAAATCATTTTCATTGTGGCTACGCTCTCTTAAGGTTGGCATAAATAAACATTAGTTTTTCGCGGAAATGAAGTATTGTTCTTGTCAGTATTTTTTTTTAAAGAAAAAGTGGAAGAAAGATTGGATGCAAAAAAAGCTTTGCTGCTAAAAGGTGTGTCAAAAAAGGCAGTGTGCGAACAACCTTATTTATATATTAACTCAAAAATTCAAGATAATCTAATATAGACGAGAATAATAATGTTTAGTAATGTGAAAGTTGAATAAATTATTACATTAAACTCAGACAAAAGCCATCCTGAGAAGGGCATGCAGCCCTTCAAACATCACATTAACTAATGCATTGGCAGTTTTCTCGAACTATTTACCCTTCTCTGACTTCTCAGCAATTATTCTAAGTTTTCGAAGTTCTGCAGGCTGTTTTTAAAGGTTGACTGCTGAAAAACATCGAGTTAAGACAAAATTTCAATTCTAAATTAAGAAATCAAATAATTTTTTCTATCTATTAGATTGAATGTAAAGTGTCTGACATTAAACGGTTTTATACAAGAATTGGTAGAATAGTTGAAAATTTCCTTTCTGTGATCTTTTTCATAGGAACTATTTGACAGTTAAATTAAAAGCTAAAAGTAATATAGACTTGCACATAAAATACTTCAAGAAATGGTAGCTACTTCAGTATCTTTCAGCAGTTTTGTTAAATATCTGAACTATGTCCTACAGTGTGTGGGAAACAGTATTGGTGTAGCAAGAGGTAGTTTTTAGCAGGGGTGATATTTTTAACGGGATGATAATGACTCACCTTTCGATCCCTTTGGTCCTTGAGGACCTAAAGGTCCTGGCGGCCCGATTGGTCCAAGATCACCTTTGTCACCTTTCATACCCGGTAAGCCTTTGAGCCCAGGAGGTCCAATATCTCCCTTGGCACCTGGATTGCCAGTAGGTCCAGGAAGGCCAAGGGCGCCAGGTTTCCCAGCCAGACCTGGAAGACCCTTTTCTCCTTTTTCACCTGAGTATCCTGGATTACCTTTCGGCCCGTATTGTGGAATACCTGCTTCACCCTTTTGACCTGTAATAAGTAAGAAACCGAGTTATAATCACATTAATGGTATAAAAAGAGATTTATAGATAAATGGCTGTTATCAGCTGGACGATATCAGAAAATCACACAACGACAACGCGAAAACTACCCTATTCTACGACCTCATAGCCTAACCTATTAGTCATGCTTTTACGCTTCCTGTCATGATAAATACTAGATAAATGTAGCTTTACTAACACCTGCATTAACAACAACAAAAAATTAGCCAAACAAACCAATCATATCATGCTAATATCAAACTATTGTGAGCAAGAACCCTTGAGTGCTAAAAATATGATTTTCAAACAGTTAGTGGAAACGAACTGTACGTAAGGAGTGACCTGCTCAATAGTCACTGAAACTCTAAAAACGGAATTTTGATACCAATAGATAAATCAAAAAATTTGGATTTTTATGCTGATTTCAAATATATAAGTTTCATCAAGTTTAGTCGTACCCGAAAAGTTATGAGCCTGAGAAAACTTGCCTTATTTTCGAAAAAAGAGAGAAACACCCCTTGAAAATCATCGAATCTTGATGGAAATCACACTGTCAGATTCAGCGTATAGGAGAAACTTACTGTAAAGGTTTCAAACTCCTATCCGCAAAATGTGGAATTTTTGTTTTTTTGCCAGTAGAAAGATCAAAGATGCGTGTTTATTTTTTATTATTATTTTTTCTCTAGGGGTGATCGCGTTGACCTAGTGATCCTAGAACAACCCAAGAGGGTTCATTCGAATGGAAATTAAAAATTCTAGTGCCCTTTTAAGTAGCCGAAAAAATGGAGAACAACTAGGCCCCCTCCAATAATCATTTTTTACCGAATTCATCCGATTAAAATTTTGAGATAGACATTTTGTTCAGCATGGTCAAAAAACCTAATAACTACGAGTATAATCCCCCACAGTCACTAGGGGAAGTGCTGCAAGTTATGAAATTTGCCCACAGTTTACATATGGTATTGGTTATTGGGAATTATACAGACGTTTTCAGGGGTATTTTTTATGGTGAGGCAGGTCGGGAGAAGGTGGTTACGTGGAATGATCTTTCCATGGGGGAAGGGACGTTTCTATGGAGAGGGCACCAGATTTCTCAGTATTATTTAAAAAATGATCAGAAATCTATATATATAAAAATAAGTTGTCTGTCTGTGGATGTGTGGATGGATGTGTGGATGGATGTGTCAGGTGACGTCATGTTTCGGCTGACGTCATGAAATTAGTTGCCGTCATTTTTGCTTTGAAGGTGACGTCATTCAAGTTATATAAGACATATGTTCGCCGTCATGTTTCGGCTGACGTCATGAAATTAGCTGCCATCATTTTTGCTTTGAAGGCATCATTTTTGCTTTGAAGGCGTGACGTCATTCAAGTTATATAAGACGGATGTTCGTGTAGAATTCTATTAATGCTTAAGTTTATAATGACTGATGAAGATGCTCAAAGAGTCTATGCCAGAAAACTTGCTGGTGATAGAGAAAGTCAGAAAAGAAAGCGTGCCGAGGAACTACCAGAGCAACGCGAAAGCAGACTTGCTGCTAAAAGAGAAAGTGAAAAAAGAAAGCATGCCGAGGAACTACCAGAGCAACGCAGAAGCAGACTTGCTGCTAAAAGAGAATGTGAAAAAAGAAAGCATGCCGAGGAACTACCAGAGCAACGCAGAAGCAGACTTGCTGCTAAAAGAGAATGTGAAAAAAGAAAGCATGCCGAGGAACTACCAGAGCAACGCGAAAGCAGACTTGCTGCTAAAAGAGAAAGTGAAAAAAGAAAGCATGCCGAGGAACTACCAGAGCAACGCAGAAGCAGACTTGCTGCTAAAAGAGAATGTGAAAAAAGAAAGCATGCCGAGGAACTACCAGAGCAACGCAGAAGCAGACTTGCTGCTAAAAGAGAATGTGAAAAAAGAAAGCATGCCGAGGAACTACCAGAGCAACGCGAAAGCAGACTTGCTGCTAAAAGAGAAAGTGAAAAAAGAAAGCATGCCGAGGAACTACCAGAGCAACGCAGAAGCAGACTTGCTGCTAAAACAGAATGTGAAAAAAGAAGGCGGGCCGAGGAATTACAAGAACAGCAAGAAATCAGGCTTGCTGCTGATAGAGAAAGTAAGAAAAGAAAGCGTGCCGAGGAATCAAAAGACCAGCAGGAAATCAGGCTTGCTGCTGATAGAGAAAGTAAGAAAAGAAAGCGTGCCGAGGAATCAGAGCAATCTGAAAGTTATCGCCTGGCATTCAGGTACAACCCAGTCGATGATTATAGCTTGAGTAGCTGTGTTCAAATCGGGACAATGTCCAAAATTTGTCCCTATTGCAAGGCCTTGAAATTCAATGGTGAAACAATGGGAATGTGTTGCGCCTCAGGAAAAGTTAAACTTCCTCTATTGGCTGCACCACCAGAGCCATTGAAGACTTTCCTTACTGGAACTACGTCAGAATCTAAGCGTTTTTTGTCAAAAATCAGACAATACAACTCATGTTTCCAAATGACGTCGTTTGGAGCCCAAATCGAAAATCCAGATCAATTTATGTCTACTTTTAAAGTAAAAGGGCAAATTTATCATAAAGCAGAGTCCCTTCTACCATTATTAGGCGAGAATCATAAATTTTTACAATTGTACTTCATCAGTGATAGAAATTCTGAATTGAATGCACGTTGCGAAATTTCTCCCAACGTTGAAAGGACAATCGTTTCCCAATTGCAACATCTTTTCCACGAAAATAATAATTTAGTGCGTCTGTTCAAAACAGCCATCGATTTGATGCCTACTGATACTCATAAAATTGTTATTTCCGCTGACAAAACGCCTCCTGGCCAACATGTGCGTAGATACAATGCTCCGACTATCGACGAAGTGGCAATCGTTATGGTCGGTGATCAGTTTTTACCTCGAGATATTATTCTACATAAGCGAAACGCCCAGTTGTTAAGAATTGCTGAAACTCATCGATGCTACGATGCCCTACAATATCCTATCATTTTTTGGGATGGAGCCGACGGCTATCACTTTAATATTAAATTGATGAATCCAGCCACTAACAAAGAAATGAATAAGAAATGCAGTGCAATGCATTATTATTCCTATAGACTAATGATTCGGCAGGATGAAGAAAATTATATTTTAAAATGCCGTGAATTGTTTCACCAATTTGTCGTGGATATGTATGCAAAAATTGAATCAGAACGTTTGCTATATATCCGCCTGAATCAGACCAAGCTCCGCTCTGAACAATACATTCATTTGCGAGATGCAGTTATAAATGACGGTAATACCACAAACGTTGGAAGATTAACAATTTTACCTTCGTCATATGCTGGCAGTCCACGTCATATGCATGAATATGCTCAAGATGCTATTGCGTATGTTCGTCTCTATGGTCGTCCAGATTTATTTATTACATTTACATGTAATCAATCTTGGGACGAGATACTGCAGCTTTTACTTCAAGGACAATCGGCGGTTCATAGGCATGACATTACGGCACGTGTCTTCCGGCAAAAGTTGAAATCACTGATAAACTACCTTGTAAAACATGAAGTGTTTGGGTCAGTGCGATGCTGGATGTACTCAGTGGAATGGCAAAAACGAGGTTTGCCACACGCACATATACTAATCTGGCTACATAAAAAAATTACTTCAAACGAAATTGATGATGTGATTTCCGCTGAAATACCTGATAAAAATGTCGATAAGGGGTTACATGATATTATTGTAAAAAATATGATACATGGACCTTGCGGTGCACTGAACGAAAATTCACCATGCATGGCCAAAGGAAGGTGCACAAAGCAATATCCTCGACTTTTAGTACCCACAACAATTACTGGCAATGATGGTTACCCACAATATAGAAGAAGATCTACTGAAGATGGCGGTAAAACAGCAATAATAAAGAAGCGTAACGGTACCACCATCGAAGTAGATAACCAGTGGGTTGTTCCATATTCCCCTTTATTATCCAAAACATTTAATGCACATATAAACGTTGAATACTGTAACTCCGTAAAGGCAATAAAATATATATGTAAATACGTCAACAAAGGCAGTGACATGGCAGTTTTTGGCTTGCAGTCCGAAATCAAAGATTTCGATGAAATCGTAGAATATCAGGCTGGAAGATACATAAGCAGTAATGAAGCTGTTTGGCGAATTCTTTCATTTCCGATACATGAACGTAGTCCAGCTGTTGTTCACTTAGCGGTACATTTACAGAATGGTCAACGTGTTTATTTCACGGAAACCAACGTGCAACAAAGAGTCCTGAATCCACCGGATACAACATTAACAGCTTTTTTTTCGCTTTGCAAAAATGATTCTTTTGCGAAAAAACTGCTGTATACTGAAGTGCCTTCGTATTACACGTGGAATACTAAAAATAAAGTATTTGAACGTCGAAAACAGGGTAAGTCAGTCGACGGCCAACCTACCATCTTCAAAGATACCACGATAGGAAGACTCTACACCGTTCACCCCAATCAACATGAATGCTTCTTTCTACGCCTGCTTTTGGTGAATGTACCCGGTCCGACATCCTTTGAGTATTTGAGGACTGTAAATGGTACTATACATGACACTTACCGTAGTGCATGCCAAGCTCTGAATTTATTGGAGAATGACCAACACTGGGATAACTGCATCAATGACGCGTGCGAAACGTCAACCCCAAGTCAAATTCGTGCATTGTTTGGCATCATTTTAACAACTTGCTCTCCATCAGCTCCTACAGAGTTATGGGAAAAATATAAGTCAAAAATGTCCGAAGATATACTTCATCGAAAACAGTTAGAGACGTCAGACATGACTTTTGATTTTACACCAGAAATTTATAACTACACTTTAGTTGTTATAGAAGATATTTGCATAAGTATGGCAAACAAACCTCTTCAGGGTTTGGGAATGCCTTCACCTAACCGTATCGCTGCTGTTTCGACATGTGTAGAATTGGATCGTGAACAAAGTTACAGTACGAGTGATCTATTGTCGTATGTACAAAATAACATTTCCAAGTTAACGTCGGAACAAAAAGACATTTATGATACGATAATGCATTGTGTCGATAACAACGTTGGAGAAATTTTCTTTTTGGATGCGCCAGGAGGTACTGGTAAAACGTTTGTGATAAAACTGATTCTGGCATCAATTCGATCTAAAAATGATATAGCGTTGGCAATTGCGTCGTCCGGAATAGCCGCAACATTGCTGCCTGGTAGAAGAACTGCTCATTCCGCTTTGAAATTGCCTCTGAACTTGCATTCTACAGAAACTCCCACGTGCAATATTTCCAAATCATCTGGGATGGGTAAAGTATTGCAGCAATGCAAACTTATTATTTGGGATGAGTGCACAATGGCACACAAAAAATCGCTCGAGGCTCTGGATCAATGCTTGAAAGATTTAAGAGGGAATTCGAAACCCTTTGGCAGCACATTAATATTGCTTGCAGGAGATTTCAGGCAAACATTACCTATAATACCTAGATCAACTCCTGCAGACGAAATGAATGCTTGCCTGAAAAATTCTAATTTATGGGCACACGTAAAAACATTAAAATTAACTACAAATATGCGTGTCCGATTGCAAAACGATGACTCTGGTCAAACATTTTCAGATCAATTGCTAGCAATGGGAAACGGAAAGCTCCCAGTAGACTCAATTTCAGGACGTATACAACTACCTGCTGATTTCTGTAATTTAGTGACGTCCAAAAATGAATTGATTGAAAATATATTTCCGAATATTCTAAAAAATTATAAAAATAATAAATGGCTAAGTGAAAGAGCGATTCTCGCACCCAAGAATATAGACGTCCACGAAATCAACAATATTGTTTTGACCAAGATTCAAGACCAGGCAGTCCTTTACAAGTCAGTCGACACAGTTTTGGAACCAAATGAAGCGGTTAATTATCCATCTGAATTTTTAAATTCCATAGATCTTTCAGGGTTTCCACCACACGTGCTACAACTAAAAATAGGCGTACCAATAATATTGTTACGTAACATAAACCCACCAAAGCTTTGCAATGGCACTCGACTTGCCGTAAAAAAAACAATGGAAAACCTAATAGAGGCCACAATCCTGACAGGGCCTTTTGAGGGTGAGGCTGTTCTTATTCCTCGCATTCCCATGATTCCAACAGATCTGCCTTTTCAATTTAAAAGATTGCAATTCCCAATTCGATTAGCATTTGCAATCACCATTAACAAAGCTCAAGGTCAATCATTAGAAAAATGTGGTATTGATCTTAATACTGATTGTTTTTCCCATGGACAATTGTACGTTGCATGTTCGAGGGTCGGTAAACCTGACAATCTATTTATATGCAGCGAGAATTGGACAGCGAAGAATGTTGTATATTCTCAAGTTTTACGAAGTTAGTTGTATTTCGGAACAGACTGTTGTATATTCACAAGTTTTACGTAGTTAATTTGTATTGTATCTATCTATCTATCTATCTATATAAAAACGAGTTGTGTGTATGCATGTTTGTTTGTTTGTAAAAAGAACGTTTGCATATGACGTCATTATTAGTACATACGGCTTTGTATATGGACAGACAATGGGAAAGCCAAGAATGTTGTATATTCGCAATTTTTACGTAGTTTGAAACACATATATAAATCTATCTATATTCACAGGTGGGACACAGGGACACAACTACAATGGCGCGTAACTAATATGGCGCGTAACTAATATGGCGCGTAACGACTTACGCGCGCGGGGGGGCTTGGGGGGGGCGCGAAGCGCCCCCACCAACTAGGTGTTGGGGTGGCGCGAAGCGCCACCCCAACAGCTAGTTAAATATAAAAACAAGTTTTTTCAACTGAAAGTATGGAGCAACATAAAACTTAAAAACGAACAGAATTTATAACATATATGAGGGGGTTCGTCCCCTAGTCAATACCTCACTTTACGCTAAAGTTTTTTTTAGTATTTTTTATGCTAAAAGTTCTTTTTTCGACAATAAAAATGCTTCTGGCACGGTCAATTTTCAATTATTGCTGCGTAAACTTAGGTATATAGGTATCCGGAATAGTTGTCTTCAGTGATTTTGATCCTTTTTACATGGAAGATCAGTACGAGTTGTGATTAATGACGTTATATCAGTTCGCATTCAGCAGTCAATGGATAAACTTGTCTGACTGCTTTTGCCCGGATACAACGGTTGCTATGCCATGTTGTAGACTTATGTGAATAATAGCGTGATAATTGCTTAAATTAATTGTTACAATATAATCTTGGATATAAAGGAGTGAGTTCTACGTTCGAGCTAGTTCCTGAGGAATCCTGATGTGGTGTTAGCCGTGCCCTTTTAACGGTTTATGCAAATTGCACGCTGTAAACTAGCGTGGGTAAAAAATAAGTTTTTGTAAAGGTAGGTGACATATTATTTTGATAAGTCAGGATGGGAAAAAAAGCCAGACCCAAACGCAACCGGACAGAAGCTGAGCTATCGGATCCGGTTATGAATTCTACTAGTAATTCGGATACGAGTGTTAATGCGGACTGCCAGAAAACGAATGCAGAGAATATCATTAAAATTTTGGAAATGGTCCAATCAATAAATGTGAACATGGAAACCCTAAAGCAGAGTGTATTTGAAATTCAGAACGATTTGGGTACAGTTAAAAGTCGTGTTATGGTGCTTGAAAATAAAAGTAATGCAACGGACAATGAAATTGCAACAGTGAAGTCGGAATTTCTAACTCTACAAAGTATTGTAAAAGCCCAGTCACAGCTGATTAAGAAATGCAATGAGGAAATGAATGTGGTTGTGTCCCAGTCTCTTGTTGATGAAAATCGGGACAAGTTGCATAATTTGTTGTTTTGGGGCCTTAATGATGTACCCTTGAATGAGGCTGCATCTCGGGTTTCTGAGGTGATTGTAGCTGGTTTGTCACTCCCACCTGACAAGTTGCCACCATTCACTGTGGTTCACTGTTCCAAGAATTTTGTTAAAATTAGGGTGGACAGTGTCCAGGCACGTTTTTTGATTCTAAGTAATGCGAAAAAATTAAAAGGGAAAGAGTTCGGTGTTTATAACTCTGTTTTTATTAGTGATGATGTCTCACCGCGTGTGCGGGTTTTGCGGAAAGAATTACTTGGGTTACGTAAGCGTTTGGCGGATAAAGGTGAGGAATGCTGGGTACCTCCTACCCTACCACCCAGCATCTCTGTTAAAAAGGACAACCGTGTTATTAAAGTGCCTTGGTACAATGCCAAGAGTCTGTTGGATTCTTAATTTTTTTTTAATTTTTCTTTTTTGCAGTTGTTAGAATTAGTGAGTGTTTATTTGTTATTGAAAAGAATAATTAAAAAAAATAATAACAAAATTTAATAAAAAAAATAAAACTTACTATTTTGTCGCAATAATTATGGTTGTGTGATTGTAGGAATTAGTAGCCGTTGTATTTGGTAACTTGTACATGGATTCGTTACGGGTTTACGAAATACGGCCTGTTTCTTTTTGTGTTTGTTTTTTTCTAAGATGGAAAGTGTCATTCTTTGTTGTTTCTTATAAGGGTCGCATCCTAAGTAAAGCGTGGAGTTTCACAAGGATCTGTTTTGGGACCTCTTATATTTCTAGTGTACGTTAAAACGTAAAAATTTTATCTTCCTGCTGCAAGTCTTACAACATTTGCAGACGTCAGAGCAATATCAATCTCACAGGCAAACCTCCAAGATCTCATTGCTCGTACAAATGAGATCCTACTGTACTTCAATACATTTACTAGTCTCAGTTTTCTATGTTTATGGGAGCAAAACTAATTATAAAATTTCTAGCCGTACTTGGGTGTTGATAAAATTTTCGAATAGCGTTTCATTTGGTGGTACTTTTATTAATCGGGTTTTTGAAAGGAAGTACGAGTGATCGTTGTTGGTTGTGATTTGCATAAAAGAAGCACAGTGATATTACACCGTCTAATGCAACAGGAGCAAATAGACAGGGTACCAGGTAGAAATATGGTGTTTTTGCTAGGAGATTTTAATGCCCAGGTTGGTAGAAATAGGGATAGATGGTATCCTAGCCTAGGTAATTTTGGTGTAGGAAAAGAAAACAGTAATGGCTATAGGCTTTTGCAATTTTGTAGGTATAACAACCTAGTTATAACCAATACGGTGTTTGGTCACAAAATGGCCCATAAGTTGACATGGTATTCACGTGATGGTAAGACAGCAAACCTTATTGATTATGTTATTGTAAACAGAAGACTAGCAGGATCAATACAATATACTAGGGTGTATAGGAGTGCCGTTATTGATGTTAAAAGTAAAGATCACCATCTAGTAGTGTCTAAGGTTAATTTAAAGCTGAAATTTCGGAAGAGTAACTCCATCCCGGAAAGTTATGATGTTGGTAGACTTCAGGATGAAAATTTGAGAAAAAAATTCCAGGAACAGTTGAGTACTAAACTTGAGGGTTTAAAATTTGACAATGTGGAAGATGGATGGAATAATTTCAGAAAAACAATTTGTGAAGTTGCTGATGGTGTCCTAGGGAAGAGTGCTAAGACAGCAACTAGGAATATTAGTGAAAAAGCTTTAGGTTTAATAGAGAGTAGAAGGGGTTTGTATAAGAATTATCTGCGCGATAGGTCGTATGAAAACAAAAGGAATGTAAAGAAAGTGGAGAAAGCATTAAAATATGAACTAAGGAGATGTGAAATGGAGGCGATGGATAAAATTGCTGAGGATCTGGAAGATGCGGCTAGACGGCATAATAGTAAAATATTATACTGGCATGTTAATAAATTGAAAGGGAGTAGCCGATCCGGACTAGTCCCAGTTGAAGATAGAAATGGGGCCACAATTAGTGATAAGGAAAAAGTTAAAGAAAGATGGGTGGAACATTTTGAGAATGTGCTAAACCGAGATACAGTTGCAGGAGAAGATATAGATGAAAATGAAAAAGTTTGTGATACCTTGGATGTGAAGGAAGATTTGTTTAGTGAGGAAGAATTAGCGACAGTACTAGAAGGATTAAAAAATAATAAGGCCCCAGGTGCTGATAGTATGATTAATGAGTTCCTTAAATATGGTGGCTCTGAGGTTAGGAATAAGCTACTGAAGATTATGAACATGATTTTTGAAAAAGGGGAAGTACCCAATGATTTTAGGAAAACCTTAATTAAACCACTGTATAAGAAAGGTGACAAGAGTGAATGTCGGAATTATCGAGGCATTAGTCTGGTCTCTGTAGGTAGCAAATTACTGAGTAATATGATACTTTTTAGACTGAGACATGCTGTAGACAAAGTTTTAAGGGAAGAACAATGCGGTTTTAGAAAAGGTAGAGGATGTGTCGACCATGTTTTCACTCTTAGGTTAATAATTGAGAAGTCCCTTCGTTGTCAAACACCTTTGGTCCTTAGTTTTATCGATTATGAGCAAGCTTTCGATTCTGTTGATAGAACAGCGTTAACAAAGGTCTTATCGTTATATGGTATACCAGAAAAATACATTAAAGTGATTTGCGCTATGTACGAGAATAATACTGCTGCGGTTAAGGTAGGAAATGAGGTTAGCAACTGGTTTTGTATTAAATCAGGAGTTAAGCAGGGTTGTGTTCTATCCCCCTTTATATGGATCATTTTGATGGACTTCGTCTTAAGGAGCACAGGAAAGGCAATTGGAGACCATGGAATCAAATGGGGAGGAAGAACGCTCCTGGACTTAGATTATGCTGATGATTTAAGCATATTAGATGAAAGTGTGAGCAAAATGAATGGATTTTTAGAGGTTTTACGAGTTCAGGGTGCTAAAATAGGCTTGAAAATTAATGTTAAGAAGACTAAGTCACTAAGGTTAGGAATAAGTGAAGATGAACAGGTGACCTTAGGTAACGAAAAGATTGATCAGGTTGGGAGCTTCAGTTACCTTGGTAGTATTATTAGTAAAGATGGTGGGAGCAGTGAAGATGTTAAAAGTAGAATAGCTAAAGCTCAGGGTGTTTTTTCACAGTTAAAAAAAGTTTGGAAGAATAGAAAGATAAGCCTACAAACCAAGATTAGAATATTGGAAGCTACAGTGATGACAGTGGTCAAATATGGCTCTGAAGCATGGACACTCCGAAAAGCAGATGAAAATTTACTAGATGTTTTCCAGAGAAATTGCCTACGGATTGTTCTGGGTACCCGGCTGACTGACCGTATTTCAAACAGTAGGTTGTACGAAAAGTGTGGTTCAATCCCGCTTTCTGGGGCTATAATGAAAGAAAGGTTGAGATGGCTAGTCTACGTTCTACGGATGAAGGATGACAGATTACCGAAGATTGTCCTTTTTGGCCAACCGTCTGGGGCTACACGGAAAGCAGGTCGTCCTTGTCTGGGTTGGGAGGATGTCATAAATAAGGATTTAAAGGAAATGGGAACTTCCTGGGAGGGTGTAAAGAGGGAGGCTTTAAATAGATTAGGTTGGAGGAGGAGCGTGCGTAGCTGTGTTGGCCTCAGGCGGCTTGGTGCTGCAGTGAGTTATTAGTAGTAGTAGTAGTAGTAGTAATGCAACAAGAAGCCTAGGTTTGCTTCAATTTTTTCGTAATTTGTTCTTGGTTGGTGGATTAAAGATTATTTACGATATGAATATCCATTGTTATATTTTATAAGGGTTTGCCCTTTGGGCAACTAGTTTTTATTTTATTATAGAAGACTCCAGGTAATTCAAAACAGTGCAATTCGTCTATTGGGGGATTGTGCTATCTTTGATGATGCATTCACTGTTTTGAACATAAGCCAATTTCGAGATCGCCAGTAACTAACACTGGCATACCAATATTAGAATGAAGTTGTACAACATTTTTTGTAGGTATTTTTTCTTCTAATTCTTTTCATCGCTCATATCATAACAGAAATGCCGATAAGCTAGTGAATGAAAAAAGAAATACAGTGGGGGCGGCCCATTTATTACCTCAAATAGGTGCTCCATCTGGAATAGCGTCCCGGACAGTATTGGGGCCTCCGGATCGGTTTCGTCATTTAAATCCCAGAATAAAGGGTTTCTCCTCAGTTGACATGAAGGGTGAGAGCAGGTTTCTTGTGAATGTTATAAATGAATTTTTCCTTTTTTGTCTTTTGATTATGTGTTTTAATTATTTGTTAATTGAGCCACTGTGTACAGGTCATCTGGCCTTCTAGCAGTGGCTATGTTTATTTCACTTTTTTTTATCATTTTTGTGAATTGTTGGAACTAAAAATATCAATAGTTCATCACTTTTATGATACCACAACTGTTGCTGAGCATGTCCATGTCATCAATTGAAAATAAACCCTCCTAGTCAATCATTTGAAAATCACCCCCTAGTCAATACCTCGCTCTTTACGCTAAAATTTGTTTAGTACTTTCGAAAGAGCTATTTATTCTATAAATGGCTTTGGTGATTCAGGGGTCATTCGTAAAGAATTGGAACAAAATTCGAACTTTAGTGTAAAGAGCGAGGTATCGACTAGGGGGCAAACCCCCTCATATACGTAATAATTTCTGTTCGTTTTAAGTTTTAAAATGCTCCTCACTTTTAGTTGAAAAAAAAAAAAAAAACTTTTTTTTATTTAATATAGAGAAAATACTAAAAGGATTAACAAAAATCTAGGCCTCCGGTGCTGATAGTACAGATATAGTCCACAGTGTGGACATAACCCTTATGAATGATCCATCCCCTGTTTTTGAAAGACTTCTCAAGTTCAATCACTGCAGCTGTAAATGTAATTTCAATGGCCATCGACGCACTTGCAAAAAAGGTGACCTTTTGAAACAGTTCGTGGCAACAAACTGTAAGTAAGGAGCAACCCGCCTCAGTAGTATCGGAAACTCTAAAAAATGGAATTTTGATACCAATAGATACGTCATAAGAATTGAATTTTATGCTTTTTTCAAATATAAAAGTTTCATCAGGTTTAGTCTTACCCATCAAAAGAGCCTGAGAGAATGTGCCTTATTTTTCAAAAAAAGGGAAACACCCCGAAAGGGTAGTACAGTCTTAATGAAAATTGCATCTTCAGATTTAGCGTATCAGAGAACCCCTCTCTTTAGGGGTTTCAAGCTCCTATCTGGGGTTTCAAGCCTCTGGATCGGTTTCGTCATTTAAATCCCAGATCAAAGTGTTTCTTCTCAGCCGAGATGCAGTTAGAGAGCAGGTTACTTGTGAATGCTATATGTGCGACTTTTTTTTCTTTTCTTTTTTTTGTCTTTTGATTATGTATTTTAATTAGTTGTTAATTGAGCCACTGTGTACAGGTCATTTGGCCTTCTAGTATGTTTGTTTCATTTTTTTATTATTATTTTTTTGAGTTGTTGGAAGTAAATATATCAATCAATCATCACTTCTATGGTACCACAGCTGCTGCTGAGCATATCCATGTCATCATTTGAAAATAAAACCTCATAGTCAATCATTTGAAATTGCTGAGCATGTCCATGTCATTAGTTGAAAATAAACCTGTCGGCAGTGACACTTTGCAGTAGCATAGACAAAAGGCATTAGGGACGCGCAAAACTAGCCGCACTGGATATTTTTGGTAGGAACCGACGGTGCCAGAGTTCAGGTTATTCGTCAGATCTAATTCTGTACTAGCGTATAAGAGATTCGTCACAAACCGCAATGAGTTCTTCCTTATTTGCTGGAAACCTGCATCAGCTGAAACTTGCATAGCCATCAAAAACGAGCTCAACTACCCTGAAATACAAACGCACAAAACTTATGTAGCGTGAAACCACCTCTCCTTAATTGAATAAAGTGTCTCGTCCTACCTCATGAAGTAATCAACCACTATCGAGTATATAGTGGGATGTTTTTCTTGGAAATAGTGAGTCTATTCTTAGCATCTCTAACTTGATACGTGATACAATCAAAAAGCTGATGTGTATCCGACACTTTCCTCTCTATACGAGCGAGTAACCAGTCAATACGAGTGAGTAGCCGAAGATTTAACAAGCTGGTCAATTGGCACAAAGTGCGTGCCAGGAAGGAATTGCACCAAAGCGTTTATTTACGCACAAGTTGACCTTGGCAACGTCCTGACAACTTTTTGAACTTCAGAGTATCCTTGGCCTCTTATCCAGTCTCCATTTTTTTCGGGACTTCTCATCAAGACTTGCTCGATTGCTAAGACAGAAGACCGTCTTTTCCAGGTCTTATGGCTTCACGAATCACGAACGCTATTCTGTAGTTTTTTATAGAGCTGTGCGTTTGAGCTAGCCAAGTAACACATTGACTTAAGGATGATCACAAGGACCTAATGTAAAGCTGTAAAATATTCTGCTGGCTGCAAAATATTCTCGGATAATAATGAGACCCGTTCTTTATCAGTTTGATATTCTCGATTGACTCCTTATGTCAGTAATCGGTGATGCATTGATTCTGCCAAAATGGTATTTCGGGTGGTTCAAACTAATGAGCTTGAGGTGTGCAAATTCAATGAGTGTAATATTTAGCGCTACATTGACCAATTCGTGTTCTCGGCACGCTTGGCTAACTGCTTTGCTGCTCTAAACGGGCATGATGGTCTTTGGAGCATACACCTTTCCCGTAAGTCCAGAGCTGTCTATTAAGTATCCTACGAATCTTAAATAGCTCCTTCGTATGTGAATACCACCAAGTGTCATGTTCTTTATTGGGCTTGCTAATGGCTTGCTTTGAATAATTTCGATGACTTTTCATTAAAAGAATTATCAAAACTAATCACATTTCTTTCTTTGCCTTATAAATTTGGGAAAAAAAGTATTAACATCGATTGGACAGAAGATCATTCAAATGCACTTCGATCAAGTAAAGAACTTTAAATCTCTCACATCCGGATAAGTGCGAGTCCCTAACGTCTTTACAACTCATCAAACTTTATGGAGGCTTGGCAAAATACTGGTATCTGTAATACAGAAGGTTTAAGGAAGCTATAGGATCTACTTGCAACAGACAAGCGCTACTAACAAGTAGCGCTTTTTAGTTAAGGTAATTAGTAGTTACTGTTTTCTAATGAAGTAAGTAAAACGGTACTGAACCGAAGGATCTGATTATTTCTCCTCTATCCCTTTGTTTGAATATCACCAGTGTACCCTATTGCTGGGCAAGTGTTGTAGCTATTATAATTCTCATTCCGTCAAAGGTTCCATTGCCATCAAGAGTACAGAGGCCGCGGTCAACATTGTCTGTCATAAATTGAAAGAATTCAGCAGTGACCGATACAATGTTGCCATTTAAATCAAAACCTCACACTAATACTTTTTTCATGTATTCTGAACGAGCTTACGGTTAAAAAGACAAATTGAATAAAGAGAAGAATTCAAATTGAACAAATTTCTAAAAATCACGGCACGGATGTATAAAAGTTAATTACTTTTGTGAGATACTTTTTAAAAGGTTTTAAAAGAAGTCTTGATAACTTTACAAAAAAAAGCATTGATATCGAATTAAGACAAACATTTCGAGGCTAAAACTGGATTAGACATTTGTTTGAGTGTAGAAAATTATCATGATAATACCATACAAACTCGAAACGTATCTATTCCTTTTGACCTTCAGGGGAGAAACATCCTCGTTCAGGGCCGAGTGAAGTTAACTCCAAAATTCAGAATTACAAATATTTGGAATATAAAAAAAAAAAATGGTTTTTATCTCAAATTCTCTTCACAAGTTCCTGCAAAGACGTTTAAGCAGTAAAGAGTCGAAACTAGGCCTTCGAGAAAAATTCTGGCAACTTGCCGAAGCTCACTAAACCATCTTTTTCTTTCTTGCAGATTGCAAATAGGCAACATTTCATAATCGTGTTGTAATTTCAAAATCAACTTAATGGGAGGGGGGTTGGTTTTGTACCGCCTAGAAATATAGTTATGATCTTCTTTTATAAGAGATAATCAGGGGAGACATGCTTTGGATGAAACTTTAAATAATTAACTAGTTTTCTATATAAAATTCTATTTTGTGCAAGCTCTGTCAGAAGTCGTTTTCTATTTTATGTTATTACTACTACCAATAACACACTGCAGCACCAAGCTGAATGAGGCCAAAAAATCTGCACACGCTCCTTGTCCATCCCAATATAATCATTACCTCGCTGTTTTTCCCCTCCTCAGAAATTCCGATTAACTTTAAATTCTTCCTTGTTCTTTCATTATGGCCCTAAAATGTCGGATCGAACTACATTTTTTGTACTGTTTATTGTTGGGTATACTGTCAGTCAAACGAGTACCTAAGACTTTTTATATTGAAGGGCATATCTTTATGATAAAATGTCAGCTTTTAGCTGTCAGCTTTTACAAATATATGTCTACGATAAGTTCTTTCATTTTTTATATGAATGCAAATGGTGAATCAACTTACCAACATCACCTTTCTTTCCAGGTAATCCTGGTGGGCCTATCGGTCCTTGTTCACCCGGAAGACCATATGGACCAGGATCGCCCTTTGGACCTGGCATACCTGGAAGCCCACGACTTCCTGGAGAACCTTGAGGACCAGGCATTCCAGGAGGACCGTCCAGACCTCGAATTCCTTCTAGACCTTTACTTCCTTTGTCACCTTTGGCTCCTGCTGGGCCTCGATCCCCTTTAGGTCCAGTATGTCCTTTTGGACCTTCTTGTAAAAGATTTCCCGCGTCTATCACACTGAGATCACAGCTTTCTCCTTTGAAACCTTTCAGCCCAGGTAGACCCATTTCTCCTTTTTCACCTTGTGATCCTGGTTCACCTTGGTCCCCTTTTATCGTGTAGCCATCAAGACCTGGCCTGCCTGGCTCACCGTCTCTTCCGTCGTAGCCTGGTAAGCCCTTGTCTCCCTAAAATAAATTCAGAATGTAACAGAAAATCAAAACTTTCCATTGTCATTTGCTTATAGTATCGGTTTTGCTCTAAATATTTCTACTTAACTTATTTAAACATTTAACGTTAATCAGAAATGTTTTAGATACAAAAAGTGTCTACAGATTTATAAAGCAACAAAAAGTGTGCGAATAATTTAGCTTTTTGCTATAATTTATATTCTTGACAATTTTACCCTTCTTAAGTTATTTTAAAAAAAGTGAATGAAACAAAATCGCTGATTTAACGTATAGGTTATAACGATTGATTGTAATGGGAATCATCTTGGTAATACTAAAAACCTAAAAGCCACGAGCCTCATTTGGATTTTTTGGCATGTACTAATTGGGCTTTATAGGTTATTATAAACCTATAAAGGTTTTTACAAAGGCTCGTGATCGAGAGGAGATCCCTAAAAACTGAATATCAGATTGTTGAATATGGAAGCATGAAATCTCTGCTCTATTGTCCAAGAAAATGCTTGATTTGGCAATTGCTATTCTTATCAAAATCGCACTACGTTTTGGGGCAATTTTTCCAATTTCTTTAAAATTTTATTGAATGCTAATAATTTTTGACGGATAAGCTTAAAATTAATTAATATTGTGCATATAGAATTAGAAGGGAATCCCTTTTTTTCTATGTACATGATGTTTCCGCACATCAATCTCTTGTCTTTCACCCCCATAAGCGGTTTGATTCCGATTCTAACGATAAAAAACGAAATCGACCTATGAAATGACTAGAACTATGGCTAACAATATCCTAGAACCAAAAGTCAATATGTTTCTTTTCATTGAAAAAAGAGTTAAATAATCTTTGCTGATCGCCTTCAAGAGGGTTACAAGACCGAATCCTAAAAGTTATCCCCAGGTTTTTTAGGCTTCGAAATAAAAATTTGAAGTAAAACTCATAAAAGGTACAGGCCACAATGTGGTTATTGTGGTACAAAACTAAATTAGGCGGTATACTCGTACTCATACAAGAGATATGGTATATTTTAGTATATCTGCTTGAAGCTTAAAAGTGAGCATTGTAAATATTTATGGATAAAGGATAAAGGATAAAGATCCTCCAGAGCCATTGCTGGCCCATAGGGCGTCAAATCGACGTTTCAGTTGCTCGGTGTTTTTTACAGGGACAAGTAGCAAGCTTGTCGCCCAACCTTGCTGCGGCAGGGATCGAACCAAGGGCCCCGTATTGCCAAGCAGAGCACGAATCCACTGTGCTACAACAGGTTTAAATATTTATGCCAACTGGCTTATTTTTGAAATCTCTTTAATCAACCTTCGTATGTAAACTTCCTTTATGGTTTCCAAACGCAAGGAGGAACGCTCATTCTTGGCCCTTTTTAGGAAACTACTGCGTATTTGAGGTATTTGTAACGCAAAGCACGATTTAATTTCATAGTTATTATTTTCTGAATAGAGACAAGGACCTTTTCTTCCAAAAACATCTTGGACTTCAAAAAATCCCATTTTGTTCCATATATTAAGAGACAACCGCACACAGTTTATTTGTTCATGAATGAATGAACAGGGCAGGTTTTCACTTGCTCTCCGCTGAGCAGTGACCTTGCCTAGGAGATTTTATGACCAAAATAAAATGGAAGTAAGGAGTAGTAACCAACGTTTTGACCAAATTCGCCTTAACGTTGCAATGAGTTTCTAATACCCTTCGTGGTGGAAATATGTTCACCAAAGCATGAAGATGGTAGTCATCTAAAAGGTTACTCGGAAAACTCGAAACTTTTTTAGATAAATCTAACAATAATGCACCCTGTTAATGGAATTTTAACATCGACTGTGATTATATATTAATTCTTATGTTAAGTTTTAGAAAGAAAACTCCACTCCAATAAGCCATAGTTACCTTTTCACCGATCATTCCTCTTTCTCCAATTATTCCTGGTGGTCCTTGTGGTCCTGGAGGTCCAAGAGGCCCAGGTGGTCCTGGTCTTCCAGATTCACCTCTATCTCCCTTTTGTCCTGGTGGTCCTTGGATACTTTCAGCAATAGCTGGCTCGCCTTTAGGTCCAACTGGTCCCTCTGGCCCAGGAGGACCATCTTCACCCTAAAAGGATCTTGTTTAGTAAGTCGAAAGCTTTAACATATGGAATCATTTGCCAGTTAACTAGCAAAAACGATATACCTGACTAATTTGAGAGATATTTGTAACTAGGGGATTTACAAAGAAAAAAAAAAATTGGACAAATTGAAAACTGAAATTTTCTTTGAAAATTAAAAATTTACAAAGCAAAATTAACAAAACTACCCTGCTTAGTGCAAAAACCGTCTGCGTAAGAAACTTGAAGTTGGAAAAAGGCTTCTTCCTTCAATGTTCTTCCTATCTATCTTCAGCAACGTATGCACATAATTTATTATGTTCAACAAGTACGCTAGCGTGACTCAGCTAGTTATTTCTTTGTTGAAGATTTGAGGACAGCCTTTTCTTATTCAGTTGTTTATATAGCAGAAGTGTACCATTTCATGCAACGAATATTAGTATTTGTAATCACGATTATGGCTGAAGGTGAGGTTAAACTAGGTTGTTGCATTGATCATTATTAAAAATACTAGAGATCATGCATTTCTAAAAATATTAAGTTTTATATGTATTGTACTCTTCTCTAGAGAAGTGGTTCTCAAACTTACTTAAACACTGTACCCTTTTTTACCCTCAAAGCATTTTAATCGCCCCTTCTCAGTTACCAGTACTAAGTAAACTATAGCTAAAATACAAATAAAATTGCCAGTCGCAGAGTAAAAGGATTCTTTAACTTTTTTTTTTGTTGACCGGCTGCGTGCCCCCTAAAATTTTTCCGTAACCCCATGGGATACGCGTACCACAATTTGAGAACCACTGCTCTGGAGGTTCAAACATTAACCATCAGACTTGGCCTTGAATGCAAAGAATTTATTTTAATTAGGAAACTTTTCTGTGGGAGGACGGCCTCCCACTTGTGGGCAGGATAATTTTTCTGACCACCACTCCCAGTACTGCTGAGGATCGCAATGGGAGGCGTACCGATAAAACTGTCATGATGCCATCAGAGGAGAAGCTCCGCGTCGGTCAACCTGGCCGGATGGGAGTGATGGGAACACTTGGTACGATATATACTCTCACTTAATGTAAAATCAAGCTTTGAAATTAGTCTATTGATGACCGAAATTTTCAGCCTTGAATTCCTTAACAGAAACTTCCGATGTCCAAAAAATGGTCATTTTCATATGACCAAATGGTTCCAAGAGTATTCTTGTTTTGTTTTGAAACTTTACCTTCCTTCGGAATACCTTATATAATTCATCTTATCTGCGAAAATAACACTTACATTAAATCCAGGCGAACCGGGTGGACCTGGATTGCCTATGGGACCCTCTGGCCCTGGAAGTCCTTTTGCCCCTTTATCTCCCTTTTCACCATCCTGACCAGGAATGCCGTTGTAGCCTTGTTCACCTTTGTCACCCTTTAGACCGGGTTCACAGAATGTACAGCTGGTACCTTTGTCACCCCTGTCCCCTTTGGGTCCAGGATAGCCAGGTCGACCATCAACGCCATCTTTCCCCTTTTCACCTTGTGGCCCTGGCCGACCAGGAGCACCTAAAATAGAACAAAATTGTAATTATATTTGTATTTACATATCCATTTTTTTTTGCATTTGTTCTTTTATTAAAGCTTTTAAATAAATTTCTTGTTCTCAATTTTATCGTAAGTGCAGATTTAAAAAAAAACAGAAATTCCATTCAGGTCCTTTGAAATATATTTTAAATCTACAGTCCTTAGTATAAAAAAAATGAGTAGTTTAGCCACAATTCTAAGAGAATATCAAATCTTTTATAGATTTTTTCTTCAAGAAGTATGTCATCAATGGGGTAGCAATTCGTTGGAAGCCAAACATCCTGTACCCGAGTGTGGGCAGCTGATTTTTTTTTATACCTTATCTTCATTGTGAATACGCCCTACACCCGACTTCAGTGAATGAGGCTAGCTGAGGTAAACTTTTTTCCTATCAGTTTTTTCCTTAACTTAAAGTTTACATTTGTAATTTATACTAGTTCATAATTGACGGTTTAGCTTTATTTTTTACGCTTGATTTTTTCAGTTTTACCAATAAACCACAAAAGTAAAACTGAATTTAAGAAATGTTGACAGTATGACAGCCAAAATGAGTCTCTGAATGGTATTCGACTTCTTTTCCTAGGGGCCAACATGACTTTCCAGTCCTCGAAGTGACTCTGAGTTTGGTCTTGAATATTGGTCAAATAGTGAAAAATCAAGTTTTATTTTCCAGTTTATTTCATTTTGTTGGATTATTTTCTTATTTCTTGTTTTTCCAGAGTCAAAAGATCGAAGAGATCGGCTAAGATTGAACAAAAATCGACTACCTCTAGTTGAATGACTATCAGACACGGTTTTGCCTACTGTGTAGCCACATTATTCACCTGAACGCTATAATTTTTCTTTTTCTTTAAAATCAAACCGTTTATGGGAATTAACAGTAAGCAGTGAATTCAAAAGTAACTGTAACTCTTAAACATAGAATTTCGATAGCAACGTATACATCAAACGAACTCATTTTTGTGAAGATTTCGAATGCTTTAAAGTCACAAAACAAGAGTTATTAGCACAAAAAATACGCTCAGTTTGAGAAAAGGGGGAAACACCCCGAAAAAATAAATTATCACAATGAAAATTTCACTACTAAATCCAAGATTTCTGACATCATTACAAATTCAACGTGTGAGACCCTAAAATATAGGTTTTAAGTCTATTCTATAATCTACAAGCACTTCTTTCGCATCAAAAAACTCAATTTTTTACTTTTTCCTTATTAGGATAGTCACGGATATATATCCTTTTTTTCTTCATCAACAGTGATCACATTCAGCTAGTGATTGTCGAATATACAAGATAAGCCATTTGGAAGTAACTTAAAGTTCTAGTGACCCACCCGCTCCACAGGGTCAATTTCTGAAATTGTGTGTGACAAGACATCAACTTGGACCCGAAAATGGCCAAAATATATTCAAGCAAAAATTCAGCTAAGCCAGTCATTTCAGAATTACCAAAATTTAAGAGACCATAATCCCGCGCGATGGCGTATAGGTCCTCAAACATACACGCAGTCCAATAAAAATGAATAGTTTTGTCATTGACAATTTACACAGTGACGGAGGAATAAAAGGTCGTAGGCAAAAGTGGTCAGTCATTACAAACTGAAGAAGTGAATTTGGAAACGACAAATAGGCCGTCGACCCGTTTGTCGTTTCCAGATTCATTTATTTGCCTTGACGGAAGAAGTAACTATTTATATAAGGGATTTGGGTCCAATAAACAATCTATATGGAGTTTACTGGATCTTCTTGGGATGAGGGGCGGGCTCAAGAATCAGAAAGTGCATTTTTAGTTCTTATTCACTAAAATTTTCATGAGCAATCTTTCAGAACTAAAATAGGGTGGGGGTATCTGTTTCTACAGAAATGGTAATTTTTAACAGAAGTTGTAATAAAGAAAATTTAAGAATTGTTAAAAGTTAGAATGTAGTTTAAAAGTTAGAATTTAACTTTAAGAATTAGCTGGTGAATTGAGGGAGCAGAATTCCCGTCATATTTAAATTAACTTCAAATACTATGTTAAAAACAAATAGAAAGCAAAAAATTCAAAATACAAGTAAAGAGCGACGTTAAAACACAAAAAAACATGAATTATTTCTTAAATATTAAAGAATGCTTCGGGGTTCAACTTTACGTTGAACTTCGATTTTTTTTTATCTCCATACATCATTGATGAAATATCTAAGACAATACCAGTCAGGTAAATCGTTTTATTTATTTTTGTCACAATGCTTAAAGAATGAATGGACTAATTTACTTACAATTGCTTTAAACAGCAAAAATAAAAAAAACATAATATACCGCAAAAGACACGTCAAACCCTTTGTGATGAGTTTACAAAATAGCTTCATCACACGTTTGAGATCATCAATTTTACTAACAAAACTTAAACCAGCTCAAATAGTTAAAGATGCGTTTTCACCTGGAACTCCACCAACAGTATCGCCAGGAGGACCAATGGGACCCGGAAAACCTCGTTCTCCCTTATCACCGGGTCTACCAGGCAACCCATCTCTTCCATCAATACCGGATTCGCCAGGAATAGAATCTCCTTTTTCGCCTTTGACACCTGCTGGGCCAGTTGGACCAGGAGGTCCGCCATAACCTTTGTCACCTTTTTGTCCAGGAAGACCTAAAAATTAAAGAATATTTGTCTATGTACTAATTAAGGCGTTTGACATTCCAGTTGTTGTTTTGGCAGAACTTAATTTTAATAAACGTTTAAGCTACTTTTGAAGAATGTCATCCATAGGGTGATATCTGTATTAAGAATGAAGACATTTGATTATGAAAGCGCAGTATATTGCTTCGCTCCTTGGCTAAAAAAGGTTCGAAAACAAAAAAGACACTAATAAAAAATTGCTATATTTAAACAGTGTTTAGTCAAAGGCATTGCCATTCACCAAATAACCAAAAGAAATTGAAAGGGGAAATCTCGATTTTTGCTTGCATATTCAGACCTTAACTTATTGCATTGATTCCCATATTATAAATGTCAATGAATTGGTTGACTTAATCACGAATGAAAAACTGGATATAGCTTAGAAATGATAAAAAAAAAATTACCAATAAAAAAAAAACATATGCAAATAAGGTGCAAAAATAGCTTCTTTACAGTGATACCAAAATGGTTTAGAATCATTGTCATAACGTATCAAGAGAAGACCAGTACATTTAGACTACCTCGAATCTTGTGCAATTCGCACGACAGTATAGTCGTCATGAGACTATTTGCTCCGAATAAGAAACAAATAATTCACACTATAATTTACTTGTACCAATATTGGCAACTAGCTGTGGCACCAAGCCACCTGAGCCAAACATACCTGGACTCCCTTCCCCTCCCAAGCCTATTAAAGTTTCACCTTTTACCCCCTCTCAGGTAGATGCAATTTTTTTGATCCTTTCTTGTGGCTTCTTCACATTTCGTTGGGCGATGACCGGTTTTTTCATTTGGCCCCAAGTGGGTGGCCAAAGTGCAGAAATATGATTTAAAAGGCATATTATAATTTAATAATAGAATATATAAACAAAAATGAACTGAAGATTAGACGTGTTAGTCACAAAGTTGTACTGCAATTATAATCACATTCTTTGGAATTTTTTTAAATGTTCTAACACTTTAATATTCTGACTATGAAACAGATATTTTCCACGTAGCTAAAAAATAACCCTACGAGAATGGTTACGCTGCCAACGTTTTTAGATGGATTTCTTGTCTATAAGGTCATCCATTTGAGGCACTTGAGGGTTGCAAAGAACTTATGCTGAGATACAGAGTTTTAGGAAACGAACATTTTGAGTTGCTGTCTGACTGTTTTCTTAGGAAACAGTGACTTTGGTTTCTTCTTCTTGAAAATTTGTGCATCCTGATTTTTTTTTTTCGTTTCCATTGGTAAAAAAAAAACTTTAAAGCTTAAAAGCTCTAAGTATGAAAATTAAACAAAAAAATTATAAATAGTTTTCTTGTCCTCGCTTTTGTGCATACACTCTTGCGATAATTTTATTTCCCTTCGGTTTGTAGACCTAGTGATTATCAATACTTACCTACCTCATGATAAAAAAAAAAAAAAACAGTTTTGTCACTTACTATCACAAAAGTTGTATCATCTCTGATGAATTTCCTTCGAAATATTGGAAGTCATAGCTATAAGTGAATCTTAATAGGAGACCTAAATCGTAACATAAATAAAGAGTCAACTCGGTCGGATCTTGTACTTCAGTCTTTGCAAAATGGATATCAGATAGTAGCTAAGAGTGCAGATTTTTCGTATATTCATAATAGTGGAATTGTGTCAGATATAGACCACTCGGCTGCTGTTTGCTCAGCTGCTGTTGATATGCTCGAGTGTCGAGATTCATGATGAAGAACGACATTTTGATCTTTTACCGTCTCTGTTTTGCATTCTTCTGGCCCGAATCAGTGTGAATCTTCTGTACGGGGCACGAAATGGTATAATGATCGTGAATGAAATAAAGCTAACTGGACTATATGTATCCATACTTTGGCAACTCAGTTCTCATGTGTGACAGTTCCCTACCATTTACTTTGTACCAGTGTCGTCTCGCCTAATGCTCAAGATTGTCGCCTGCCTCAAACAAGCTGAGGTCATTGCTGCCCCTGTTTCGCGTATTCGTTCGAAAACTAGAAGTTCTTTATGGAAAGAGGGTGTTAAAAAGTGTTAAAAATCAGGCAAAATGTGGTTCAGTTAAAAAGTGTTAAAAATCAGGCAAAATGTGGTTTTGGATATGGAATGCGTGTGGCCACCCCACTTCGGGTCATGTATTTAATATTAAAGTACAACTAAGTCTGAATTCAAATCTTGTATGCGAAGTGTCCGGTATAAGGGTAAGGAATTTACGAAAAGTCTTTTGCAATGGAGTGAAGTGGTGACTTCTAGTAAGCTAAACCCGACTGCTTCGTCCAGTTTATTTCTGATGATTCACGGGTTAGTCATTACTCGGCAGTTTTCAGTACAGTAAATTATGCAGTCCATTCCAGGTTTTCTAGACTGCTTGATTCAGTTATTCCGCATAGGTTACGCCAGAAAGATATTATCCTTATTAGTGCTGAGTCTGCTGTGAAAAGTATTAAAAGCCTAAAATCTAAGTCGATTGATTTGGATGGAATTTGTGTTGAACATTTAAGAGTTGATTCTCCCGAGTTGATTGGCCATCTAGAACTGCTTTTTCAGATGTGTGTTAGTAGCTCACTATTGCCTGAATCTTTCCTGTGTGGTACCGTTACCTCTGTTCTGAAGCGAGGGAAGATCCGCTTAATTGTGGATCCTACCGCCCTATTACTGTAGCGTGTAAGTTAAGTAAACTATTTGAATATGTATTGCTCCCATTTATGCAAGATAAGGCAGATTATGATGCAAATCAGTTCGGTTTTAAGTCACGTATAGGATGCCAGCATGCCAACCGTATACTTGCAACAGTGTTACAAGAAGCGCATCGTTTAAAAACGGAAGTTCACTTTTGTAAGTTAGACCTATCTAAAGCTTTCGATACTGTTTGTCACTCTCAAGCATGGTTTTCTCTGACACATTTGAGTTTGAATGGCTCAGTTATTTCTGTACTTCGATTTTGGTACCAGGATTCGTTTATTCAATTGAGGCAGGGTTCCCGGGCCTTTGATAAATCCGTGTTAGATCTGGGGTCCGTCAGGCTGGTGTGCTTTAAGCTCATATTTTTAAAGCTTGTTTATTGAATGTTCTTAATAAGATACCGTTTTCTTACTCCTCAAGGTTGTCAAATGCCTCCTATATTTCATATGCGGATGATCTTCTGCTTGTTAGCAGGTCTAAGTTTACTTTAATGAAGTGTGTGCTACTCGCGGCTGTATTGGGAAACTGGATTAAGCCTTAATATTGATAAATGCGAATATTTAGCGTTCAATTCAAAATCTTCTGCAACGCCGTTTGATTGCGTTTTATTTTCTGTAAAATGTGTCGAATCTTACGAATGACTTGGGATCAATATTTGCAAATCGCTTACGTTACTTCGCTTCCGGGCATTGAGTGCTATTAAAGAGAAGCTTAAACTGGGGTACGCGAAAATTGTCCCCAACAGGGGAAGATATAACAGAAAAGCACTGGCTAAATTGTACTCGAGTTTTTGTGACCATGCGGTTTTGTTCCCAGCTGGCCTTCATATCCTTTTTCGACCAGGGGATATTAGCGATATTAGAATTATGTATTTCCGATATTGCAAGTTTTTTTTTGTATCTGCCTCGCAGATAAAGTAGTAGAAAGATTATGAGGGGTTTTTTGGTACTCCAGATATTGTAAGTTGTTTTGTCAGACAAAGTAGCCGTTCTCAAGAGAATATTTATGCCACCTTGGGTGTTAACCACCCTCTTATCCGGGTAGCTATAGCACATTGAGTGTAATATTTATTTATTTGTGTTGATGTTGAATGTATTTTTTTTTCTCTTTTCTTGTGTTACTACGCTTCATTTCCTGTACAATGCGTTATAAATAAATACTATATATTATTTTCAAAAGGCTATCACAAGCTCTAATAGAGCTGAGTTCGCTTCATATGTCCAAAAGAGAAAGACAAACAAAGCAACAAATAATATACCAAGACAAAAGTGAAAGAAAGACCATATAACCATTAAAACGGTCAGTAAAAATTTAATGCAAAAAAAGAAGAAAAAATCCTAAGTCGAAGAACTAAAATGAACTTTTATGCAATTAATGGAAAAAACAGAAACAGAGAGGTTGGGGAATAAAACGGTATCATATACTAAAAGAAGAAAAAATTACCGAATTCGTATTCTAAGTCAAATACTGTAAAATCAAAAAACACTAAAAATCATGTCAAATTAACTCTCAAAATATCAAAATGAAATATTTACAATTAAAGAAAAAATTGTGCCAAAGACTAGGTTAAAAAGGAAATAGAGCATAAATAAATATCACAAATGGGGAAAATAAAAGTGACTAAAGATAAAAAAAAATGGACACGATTATTCCAACAAACACACTATCACCTAAAATAAGGGACGGAGGAATTAATTTTGGTTCAGGACACAGATCAGGAATTATTAAGACGCTCCAGAATAAAGGGGATAAAACTTGTCCGGAACCTTTCAGTAACGACATGGATCGGAGAATATTTTGGGATTGCCAAGGAGGCTAAGCGGGGGAGTCTTGATCTAATAGGATCATGAAAATTGGGGAAGATCTCTTCAGTATGGGGATTAGAAATTGCGGATTTAGCAAAACACAAACAAATTTGTTCCCTCCTTTGTTTTAACGTGGTAATGCGGGCGGAGTTAATGAGGAAGGAGTATGGGATTTCGCTCTCTTTTTAGATTATCCCGAGCGAACCCTTTTGGGTCGACTCAATTTTGTCACTAAGTCCACTTGAAAGTTGAGAGTACCAGACCGGACATGCATATTCTAATACCGGCCTGACATAAATATGGATATATAAATAAATATGAAGGGAATGCATCTTTGGACAATTAAATTTGTTTAAAAGTCACAATATGGATAGTGAAACATTTGCTTGTTTAGCAATATTTGAAACATGTACGTCCCGCTTAAGATTAATTGAAATGGTAATGCCAAGGAGTTTAACGTGTTTCACTAGCATTTAGGGTGGGATAGGATCAATGAAAACAGGAGTGGAATTCAAGAAATGTATCGTCATTATGTTTGATTTAGCAGAATTTAATTTCATATTTAGATTCTTAGCTTCGTCCAAAACAATGGGTTAGTATTTCGAGGGGATCACTTTTAATATTCCTGTGACATACTTCAAGAATTTTGGGGGA
Organism: Artemia franciscana; assembly: GCF_032884065.1. Taxonomy (NCBI): domain Eukaryota; kingdom Metazoa; phylum Arthropoda; class Branchiopoda; order Anostraca; family Artemiidae; genus Artemia; species Artemia franciscana. The sequence goes on from NC_088878.1 coordinate 15,635,858, forward strand.
ATTCCTTATCAATATCATTAATCATAACTAGAAAAAAGTGGTCTCAATAAGGTTCCTTGAGGAGTTCCACAATAAATAGGGAGGGGGTTAGATAAAATATTGTTCTATTTTACAACTTGAGATCTATGTGAAAGAAACTTTTATAGCATCTTGCTATTGTTACTGAGAAAATTTAACGATTTTGTAGATTTTAGATCTACAATTTTGATTAATTTTGGAGTTACCAAAAGGGAAACAATTTGTGTTAAGAAATATTGAAAAACAGGATTCCCGGAAAATCGTTTTTATGTTTCATAGGTTTGTAGCCGTATTGAAGACAATCTGAAAGGAGCATATAACTCCTTTGTTTTAACGTGGTAATGCGGGCGGAGTTAATGAGGAAGGAGCATGGGATTTCGCTCTCTTTTTAGATTATCCCGAGCGAACCCTTTTGGGTTGACTCAATTTTGTCACTAAGTCCACTTGAAAGTTGAGAGTACCAGACCGGACATGCATATTCTAATATCGGCTTGACATAAACATGGATATATAAATAAATATGAAGGGAATGCATCTTTGGACAATTAAATTTGTTTAAAAGTCACAATATGGATAGTGAAACATTTGCTTGTTTAGCAATATTTGAAACATGTACGTCCCGCTGAAGATTAATTTAAATGGTAATGCCAAGGAGTTTAACTTGTTTCACTAGCATTTAGGGTGGGATAGGATCAATGAAAACAGGAGTGGATTTCAAGAAATGTATCGTCATTATATTTGATTTAGCAGAATTTACTTTCATATTTAGATTCTTAGCTTCGTCCAAAACAATGGGTTAGTATTTCGAGGGGATCACTTTTAATATTCCTGTGACATACTTCAAGGATTTTGGGGGAATTCCTTATCAATATCATTAATCATAACTAGAAAAAAAGTGGTCTCAATAAGGTTCCTTGAGGAATTCCACAATAAATAGGGAGGGGGTTAGATAAAATATTGTTTTATTTTAGAACTTGAGATCTATGTGAAAGAAACTTTTGTAGCATCTTGCTATTGTTACTGAGAAAATTTAACGATTTCGTAGATTTTAGATCTACAATTTTGATTAATTTTGGAGTTACCAAAAGGGAAACAATTTGTGTTAAGAAATATTGAAAAACAGGATTCCCGGAAAATCGTTTTTATGTTTCATAGGTTTGTAGCCGTATTGAAGACAATCTGGAAGGAGCATATAATTCTTTTCTCAACAAAACAACTGTATAAGTCTTAAATCTATGATAATGTTAGTCTCAAATACAAAATTCAGAAATTCTTTGTAGCCCCCTCTTTGTTGCTTCCATACTCCCGTGCGCACATTAAGCTGTGCATAGGGTATTTAACAGTTGAGTTAGGTAACTTTTATACACAATATTGTGCTTGGGACTTAGTAGCTGTAAGCTAGTTACTGTAACCTAGTTGTTATTAAATTGAATTGTTAAAAGATGATAAATCTTGCAAAAATCAGTTGAGTCCTTTGTTCTTTTCCCTTTAATTGTCGAATTTTCCTGATGCTTAAAAGTTATACGAGCTTCAGTAACTTTAAGTCAAACATTGCTTACCTGTTAAACCTGCATCACCTTTGTCTCCCTTAGGACCGGGTAAGCCTTCTTGACCAGGTCCACCCGGCCTTCCAGGTCCTCCAGGTGGACCTATTGGTCCTCTAGGTCCTGGTGTTCCTGGAGGTCCGTCTAAGCCTTTTGGCCCCTGTGGTCCGGGGAAACCTTGTGGACCTATATCGCCCTTTGGACCAGGAGTTCCTCTATCCGTCTAAAATCAAGTTATAAACAGAAATAAATTTAATGTGGCCCAGTTTTTATATATGATTACGGCAAATTAAATAGCTAACAATAAAGATTTTTATCTTAATAGAAGTATCTTCTCCTAGTAAGCATATCACCAGAAACCTCAGTATCCCAGCAAACTCAAATTCTTCGTCATAAACTTTTTAACTGAGCTAGCTGCTGAACTAAATTGAGATATGTCTATTCTAGCAGTAAATTCAACTCATTTTAAACCATGCAATAAACGTACAACAAAAATGAGGTGGTCCTAGAACAGAATGCAACATAAATAATTTTACTATTCGATAGATAACAATATTCCAAAATGGGTACCTCTATGTCGGGTCAAAATGGATCAAATTCACACTTAAATTACTAACAAGGAGACAAAAAACTGAAATTTTCTTCCTCTTTTCTTTCTTTTAAGGTCGTGCATGAGATACTTTAATTTCCTGCAAGCAGGATAAGACAAGACCTAAAAATTTTGTTGAAATTCCATCATCCCTCCACTCACAGACTCAACTCAGGAGTTCCTCTTATATAGCTAGGTCAGGTAGGGATAAAAATACTGTCACATGTCACGTACAAATTTCTGGGCTTCATATGGATAGCTTGTTCACTCTTAGGAGCCCCTGAATCATTCCAGTGAAATTGAGTTGCTGATCCAAAACTTGACCGTTATGTTTCCATGAACAGAAAATTCTTATATTTTGCTTATCCAATGCTACTCCAAAAGCTTTTAGTACTTGATCTTTACAAAAACCCTGCACATAACTTACTGTCGATTAGTTATTTATGCAGAGGTTACACCGGACCTGTTCCAGGTCTAGACAGACCCAAGGCAGATCTAGAGTGCCGAAGCTATGATCAAGTTTCCTCTAAAAGTGCAACTTACTGCTTTCCCTATCACTATATGAGGTAGTGTGTTTTTTTTTGTTTTTTTTTTTTTTCAGCGCAGATGACTTCAAAAATTTCTTTTAGGCCTGGTCCTTGTAAGGTACGTCTTATGCAGCCGAGAAAGTTTAGTTTAAGATGGAATTCCCTTAGTTTAAAGTAAATTTTTTTATGTATGGTTTCACGTTTTTCACTTTCTAATATTTCCATAGACTTCCACCACAGAGGCTGGGTTGAAGAACATAATAGAAACAAATACATATTTTTCCCTTAGTCAGCTATAAGCATCAAGGCAGACTAAAAGCAGGACTTACTGCTCGAAGGACATTGGTCGTGGAAAGAAGGCCTGCTTTTGCCACCAGACCTTGAAATACCACTTGCAAAAGCCCTTTCCACGCAGGCCGGGGAGCGTTAGGTGCCAAAAATTGACTCAAAACAAGTCAGAGAAGCTATTTCACTAAATGCAAGCCTTGCTTAAGAAGCCTTACTTGCTAAGTATGAAGCCTTGCTATGCAAAAGTTAAATTTCGCTTATCGGCCCCTTCCTCTTTATACTAAAACCTCAATTTTTTTTCCCCATTCTTTAAGGGACACTGCTCAAATACAATTAGAACAGAAATAATTTTTAACCACTACAAGCCTTAGCGTAAAGAACACGGGGTTGAAAGGGGGCATCAACCCCTATACGGAGTAATTTCTGTTCATTGTTAAGATCTAATGTCGCTCTTTACTTTCATCTGGAAAAAACATTAGTAATTAATAAAGTAATAAGACTATATTGCTGTAAACCCCTACTCTAACCCTTAAAAGCGTATTTCAAGAAAGTATATAGCTGGAGAACAAGCAGAGCCATCCTTACTCTATTTTCATATAATAGTTGTGTGATTTTTTTTAAATAAAAAGAAAACACTAAAACGTTAGTAAAAAAAAAGCTAGAAGACAACCACAAAATCGAAAACTAACCGTTTAACTTGCTGGTTAGAATATCATAATATCATAAAGACGACGGTCCTTATTCATTCAAATTACTTGTTGCATCATCAATAATTACAAAAACTTTACATTATTAGTCTGATATATAAACTAAGAATAATAAGTAAGCATGGGCCTTACTGGCATATAGAATATAGGTCAAGCACAACTGGGCCCAATTTATATATAGTAACTGGGCCCATGCAAAACTATAAACAAGCCCGCGATGGTGATTTTCTCCAACATTTCGCTTATTTTGCTAAATGTTAATAAAAAAAGAAAGAAGAAAATTATCGAAAACAGTTTTTGTTATCTAAAGCGACTTAAAAACTAATTACAGTCCTTTACCATGCAATATTTTATGTTACTGAACTAGGCTTAATGAAAAGCAGCTTCAGTTGATAGTACAGGCCTTTTATGTCGATTAGCTACAAAAATAAACTTAGAGAGTAGGGAAATGATGGTAAGCCTACTAGAAAGCCATTTCTTGTGACGTTGTTAGCCCCCCTTGTTGATCAACAATCTCTGAAGTACTACTGTTAACAGAAGAAAAGATTGTATTTCCGTAAATAGTATCATGTTTGTGGTCAGTAATTGTTGGTGGAAATTACCCGTGACTGAAAATGTTTTGTCAAACTTATTTGTCAAAGGAAGCGGGACATCTTATAATTTGAAACAGGTAAATGTAAATCAGTATTATTTTTTGGAGCTCACCCAGGCCAACAGCCACGATTGCTGAAGTTTTAAGGAAACCGAGATTGGCAATTTTACGGAGCCAAATCGATGTTATCGATTCTATTTTTGTTCTATGAAAATTTATTTTAAAAATTAATAATTTCATCAACATGAAACACAAGTCGCAATCTAAATGATGTAAAAATGGTTTATAGTGCCAGTTACTATGCAAAATTGGTCGTCTGAATTCCAAACGTCGTCAAATAAGATAAAGTCCATTTTCATGATAAGAGCAAAACCTTAGAGTAAACACAGTCCCAGAATCTTGTTTAATTGCCATAAAACTCTATTTTTTACCCTACTTTAAAAGTCAATAAAGCTTGAGGAAAATCCGATTTTAGTTATAATAAAGGTTTTAACACATCAGATTGTTATCGTTTTGCAAGCTTTTAGTCTAATTCGCTATGGAGTACCGCGAAGGAAAAAGTTAAATAGATCATAATAGGACTTCAAGGTGTACATAGGTCCGACCTTTACGAGAGGAATCCAAAGGTTTTTCTGAGGGGGAGGGGATTGTCGCTTTAAGAATGACATAAAGAATAACGCTTTCCTACAGCATTTCTACTTCTGATTAAGAAACTGTAAAGACAACCAATGAACACTTTCATGCCTATAGTACTGAAACTTGAAGTTTTGTAGGATTAATTGGATGATAAAACTGAAAATCTAGGAATAGGGCGAAATATAGATGAATTTCAGATAAACTGTAGTTAGAGAACAAGATCACTGCTTTTGCAAAATTTTGGATTTCTTAAACAAAAAATACGTGTCAATATTGTACTAAGAATTTTTAGATATACTTTCCATCAATTTATTGCCTAATCTAGTATTTTGATGTTTGCTTTAAACTATATCATTACTCTTGTGATTTACTTCCATGCTTCCTCATTTTGATCCATCGAAAAACAAATTTCCAGCCTTTAGCGTTCTAATCAATTCTGTTTTATTCAACCCAAACATTCCAAAGCAGATTTGATTTTAAACATGATTTTTAAAAATAAGATAAGCATGTACAAGTACGCTTTGTATCACTTACGCAAGGTTCTCCAGGAGGTCCAGTAAGACCAAGTTGACCTTTCGGACCTAGTAAACCAGGCTCTCCTTTCGGTCCTGGTCGACCTGGTAGTCCATCATAGCCATCAAATCCGCGATCACCTTTTTGGCCAGGTGGTCCTGACGGACCAGGATATCCATCGCGACCCTAAAAGTAGGGAAAAAGTAAGCGCTTCTTTCTTTTCCAGTTATTGGTTCAACTAATTCAAAAATTCTCAATCGTAAATAGCATCTGGTGCTTCTTTACTATGCAAAATATAAGCTTTATTTGAAAAAGAAAATTGCAGAAACTCTGTAGGCTATTCATAGGTTTTACTGCCGAAAAAGCAAGTAACACTAAATACATTAAATTAAGAATTCATGAAAACAATCACTGCTAATGCAGTGAAGTTTTTAATACCCGGAGAACTATGGCTCCTCAGTGATTTCAGACACATACACATCAACTGATCAACATAGAAAAAGACAAGTGATATTTCCTTTGGTAGTTTGCGTTTTTGCTTTAGACTAAATATGAAGCAAACTCATCAAATGTAGAAGTTAGCAATTATTAGATGACAAGAGAATTTGTTACTGCTTCACCCGCCCCCTCCCCCCTGCCTTAAAAGATTTAAGAATGGAAAAATTGACAAGATCTCAAAAATAGCAAATTAAAATAGAACAATGTTCCAAAGAATTGCAAAACTTGTGTCGTTTTGGTAATTGAACAGTTCGGAATTTAACTGATTAAGTTTTTAGGATAAAAAACATAGTTAATTGGAAAAGAAATTATACTGCTGTTCTTGATTCTAATTTACTATCCATCTGGTAGGGAGCATTTCCATTGTTTCCTGGTGTTTACCTAGCCATTTGAGCATGAACAGTTCGTTCAAGTATATTCCGAATTTGCCATAAAAATGCCGTAAGTTAAACAAATCCGTTAGTTGAATACAAAGCGTTAAAAAGTGGACTTAATCAATATGGTTTCTGAGTGGTTCAGTTTTAATAGCTAAAATTTTCTTAGTTATTCCTGCATTTAAAATTTTTACATTTAAAAGATTGAATTGGATTTAGAGGCAAAAATGTGAACCAAATTGTGAATATATCCAGTTCTTAATTATGGGTACTTGTCTCTTAAACGGAACGCACCCAATAACTGAAGTTAGGTTAATGCTAATGAAATATGCCAATTCAAGATGACAATATAATACTTTGTATACAAAATTATGGAAACTACGACAGATTTGAAGAATGTATGCCACACAGAACGCATTATATTAAGTACCTAACTCAACCTAACCTAACACCTAACCATTTATATGTATTAAATATTAAATAAATAAAAACATAACTTATATAGTAGTTTTCTCACTCAAAATAAGAAAATCATAACTGATGCAGGAAGAGAAACCGGTATCTGTCAAATTTTACACAGTGTAATTCTTGATTAAGTTCAGTTTACCAGACAAGTGCCTAATTATTTTACCCCTTACTAACGATGAAGAAAATTCTTGAAACATGCAAGATACGAAAAAAATTCCTGGCTCATTTTACCAAATAAACATAAATTTATTTTAGGACACATTAGAGACAGGGAATTTTTGTTTATCACTTTCATGAAACAAAGGGTTTTCAACAAACAGGATTAATTCAAACTAGAAGATATTCTCATAGGTGATGTAAGACAAGTATTTTGCCAAAAATTCAAATGCAAAAAAACATCTCAATCACGTGGGCGAAATATGTGTTGGCAACAACTTTGCTTCAGAAACTATTCAGTTGAGTGAATAAAATTTTGACGACTCAGGGTGTTGTTTACTTGTCCTGTTTAAAATTTTCTTCGAAACCTTCGAACCTGAAAAGCAGACTCTTAATTGTTTCTCTTTCCTTTGTCTCGTCAACAAGTAAATTGACTGCAAAAACTGAAAGACGTTCAGGAGAAGAAAAGTAACTGATTTGTGTCGTAATAGTATAGTATACTATAATAGTATAAAGATACAAAAATACCCACAGGGCCAGGCCCACAAAAAAAAACAAATACAATTAATAACATGCGAATACAACTCAAGGACTCAGTTTAAACTTTTGATCAAAACCATTAAAGCACGAAACCATACAAAAACACTAATACGAACAAACAAACAAAGTCATCATAGAACACACTCACGATGGGTTAAACCCACACGAATAAACCGTGTCAGGTAGTTAATAGCAATAAAACACCCATTTCCCAACAATCTTTCCACCCAAGGCTCATCCCTCCTCATCCACTCTAAAAATTTCCTTTCTCAAAGCCCTTACCCTCCAAAGTTCCCTAAAAAATATAATAAATTTTCCTCCCACTCTCCATGGGGCTATATTATTCATTCAGAAGAAAACATCCGCAATTTTGCGCTTAGGCTACTTATCAAACAGTTCGGGTTGTGAACAGTAAAGATTGACTCGTGCTAACAGCCACCGAAAATCTAATAAAAGATTAAAAATGTGATTCTGATGTGATTCGAAATGTGCAAAATTTATTAGGGTTAACGTTACTCACCAAACCTACGAACCGGAAAAATTTTGGCAAATTTCTATAGGGAAAACACCCTCAAAAGTGTAAGGGGTCTTGATAAGAATTTTCATCAAATTCAGATTATCAGAGAACTTTATCGCAGAGGTTTCGTTCCGTATCTACAAAAATAATACATCGTTTGTTTTTTTCCGAGAGGGATGATCACGGATGGGTAGTTATTTGTTTGTTTGTTTCATAAAAATATGCTCAGTGACGTGTAATTGCCCATCAGCTATTATGGAGTGGATTTATGGAGGGCTAGTGGATTCTTTTTGAGGCGAGGGGAGTGCAAAGCCGCAAAAAGAGCATTTACAGGCCCTAATTTATAGCTTCCAGTGATACTTCAAGTAAATATTGAAGGAGGTTGCGGGGGGTTAGAATATAATGTTTAATATCCCTTCATTTTGAGAAATATTTTCAGAACCCTGGAATTACCCTGTTAACCCTGTAATACGGTGCCACGAGATGGTACCACTTATTACCAGAATTTCTTATGTTAACAATTTAAGATAGATTCATATGCTTACCTGCACAAAAGGGGAAGGGGGGCATCGTGTGTGCTACTATGAAATTTCACAAGAGATGAGGGGGGTTACTAACAGAGCTGTATTTTTTACTAAAATTTAAATGGGAAAGTTTTCTCATTTTTCTATTTAAACACATTTTTCGGCGTTTTCTTGTTTCCCTAGGGGAGGGGGCACTGGCCTTTGGCTCCAACAGCCAGTGCTCACGGGAGACATCCCAATGTAAAATGTTTATTCAGAGAAATCCACTTAAAAACGGTCAAAATGATATCCTAAAATTTACTTTTGATATTTCAGCCCCCTACCCCTACTGCATGAGACATATTCGAATGGTTGTACTTTTCTAGGGATAATTGCCGTTCCTGGCACTTTTTATAAAAATATTAATCTTGAATATCTTGAATAATTGAAGAGGAGAGTGGTAACCACTCCTACATTTAAACCTCGGATCCTTGGGTCAATTAATTATTAGTAAAAATTACAAGTTAAGCGAGACACTTGAAACTGGTTCTCTAAAAAAATTCTGATTAAAGTATAAGCAATAAAACAAAATCCATTATTTATGCTGATTATAAATAAATTATATTATAAATTAATGATTATAAATTTGTTGATATTAAAAAACTCATCGCAAGCTATTAGCAAATGAATATTGGCATAATTTTAGAAAAAGGATCAGACTCCCAGAAATTGGGACGAGAATTTCTTAGAAATTCAATGAAATCAAACATGTATGATACCCTTAAACCACTATCTTTAAAATTTAAGATTTTTCATTTTTTCAGAGAAGTTTGGTCACGTATTTGTTTGTTTTATTTCCCAGGGGCAATCGTAGGGAACCAGTAGTCGTAAATTATTAAAAGAAAGTTCATTCACATGAAAGTTGAAACACCGGTTCCCGTTTAAGTAATAAAAAGGTTAGGAAACTGGAAAAAGCTGAATTCTTGCATTTAGGCAGATTAAATGTCAATTTTAGCCTGAACAGGGTCGAACGGTTTTAAGCAAAATTGCTGCAACTTTTTAAAATACATTTATGAAGCCGAAAATTTCAGGACATACTGTGGGGATGTCAAAAAGTGATTGGAGGGCAACCAGCCTTTTTAAATGCTCTGCCCCATAAAACTGAACAAAACTTTGAAAAAAGCAATTTTGTACAAAACGGTCGAAAGATCTAACAACTATGCTTACACGGATGTTATCTAGTTCAATACGCATCTTCTTCAAAATGATCGGAAAGTTAAATAACTATACCTCTGGGGATGACCTAACACCTCGCAGTCCCCGAGGCAAGTGCTGCAAATTATATAAGTTGTACGTTGTTGATGCACAAGGTTGTTCATTGGAAAAGGGGAGCATGTTTGATCCTGAGTCTCCAAAAAGGCTAAGAGTATTAAAGTAAAACTTTTAGAAAATGTACTTCAAGGAATGCTGACGGGGATGTTAAACTAAATCAAAAGACACTGGATCCAGGTCATCAATGAGGCATATCTGCATGAACTTAGGAGAGGCGAGGGGTAATAAATTTTAATTTTCAGAACTGTTATTGCAACTACTACAGTGTCCGTAACTGCAACTATTTGTAACTACGACTATAACTACTTGGGACTGCTTGTACGTTCAACTACTTATGACTGCGGTCGTTATTCATTATATCTGTCAATACGACTACTTACGACTTGACTATTAGTGAGTATACTACTTATGACTGTAAATACTAGAGAATGAGATTACTTGTGACTAAGGCTACCTGCAATCATGCCTCTCACTATTTGTGACTACGACTGCTTGCGAATGCGAATATTACCAACCGTTACAAATTGCAACCGGAATTACATCTGCCTATGACTACCTGTGACTGCAAGTACTTATGCTTGCGAATACTTGCGACAGAGACTATTTGCGATTGCGACAACTAGCGACTGCGTCTACTTGCAATTGTGAATGCAAATGCAACTCGTCTATAACTGCGGCTACTTGAAACCGTGGCTATTTGCAACTGCTATTCTGGCTATTTGCAACAACAATTGCGACAACTTATGGCTAGAGGACAACAACTCGTAACTGAAACTGCCACTGTTTACGACTGCAACTCCTAATATTAGTACTGCTACTTCTACTACGATTGTAACTTTGACTGTGAATACTATTACAACTTCTACTATAATAACTTACATTATTGAACCAATTCAAGTGTGTAACTACTTCTTACTTGTCCAAGTGGTATATTTTTATCCCTCAGTCGCGTTTAGTATTTTTCATTAGTATTTTTTGATTTACTTACCCTGAATATAATATAAATCCCACAGGAGGTAAAACAATGAAAATATTTCTGCAGATCTGAGACGAAAATTGTTTAGCGCCTACCCTTCCTGTACCCTTCATCCTTCTTTTCTTTCCCCAATAGTACCTGAAGGCTTCACTCCATCCCCCAAGTCCTTCCCAGGATAATGCAGACACGCTGTTTCTATGACCTGGATGCACACTGTCTATTTACAAAACTCCCACCTCATGTCAAAATTGTGGGTATTTTTCACTCCTTCCCCCATAAGAAACACTTAAAGTTCTAATTAGATCCCCCAAACCATTCCTGAGGTACTCCAGACAATTGGAAAACTCCGGTAAACATAGCGTCTTTTGATTTGATCAGGTAATTTTGTTGTTTCCAAGGTGTACCCTTTGGGAAACTCCAGGAATCTTTCCATATTTACCGGTGTAAAACAGGTCCTAGCGGACAACCAAGACCAAAGATGGAAGCCTTTTCTACTAAAACTATATGCGAACAATGGGTAAATTGTATAATTTAAGGCCATTGCCACTAGCCATGTGGGGGATGTCAACCCTGGAGGCACACTTATTAGACCTTTTTCCATTTCTAAACAAAACGGCTAGCAAAAAGTTTTGAACCATTACTATGGGGTTATAGAGAGAAGTGTAGCCAAAAACAGCCTATAAGGGAGGCGGGTCACCCACCAATCACTTTTCACCCTTAAGAAAGACGCTAAAACTTTCAATTTACAATCAAATCAGCCTCCTACCAGGTCTTACGACCAAAATTTTCAAAGGAAGTGGCCAAGACAAAAAAGCTATTTGGGTATTTTCTTGCTAATTGTGGAGGCCCATATTTATAAGAACAATTTTGTTTTTCTATTTTTCCTTCTTCATAGGGAGGAACCAAAGGATTAAGGTATATAAATCTCGAACTCATTGGAAACATTCCTTTGTCCTTTTTCAGGTCTTTTTCTTGGGGAATGGGGAGAATGAGTTTCGATATTTTTGTATTAGTGCATTTGGTTCCTCAGGTTTAAGGATATGCGGCTCTAAGTTTCAAATTTATCAGGGATGAAAAATTTGTTGCTCATTTCTGGGCCCCTACCGTCTCCGCAATAGAATATGTAATTATATAAACCCAAGGAACGGTCCCTGTAAGTTTCGAGCCACTGATGCCAAAGATAAAGATCCCCCCCTTCCACTATATAACCTACTTGTAAATAATTGACAATTTGCATTATTTACGGCCCTTGTCCTAGTGGCTGTTGGGGTCATATCATCCCAGAGGCATATTTATTGAACCCCTAGGCTCAAAATTTTGATCACACGCGTTGATAGATTACGGGTAGCCGGCTAAAAAAAAAGCATAGGAGGGGGCTGATTTACTCCATTCACGTTCTTCTCTTAAATTAGGCAATACAAACTTGAATTTCTGATCAAATGAGCCCCCTTTTAAGTTTCTACAGCCACAACTTCTTTACGAAGCGGCTGGGGGAGAAAACAAACAGATATTGGCACATGATTCTTTACACAGGTAGCGCTTCGGGTTCTTACGAAGTATTTCATGTAAGACTTTTTGCTTTTGCTCTTTCTTATGGCACTTGGTAACCAAGTGACGTATAGCAATCGCAAATTCTGTCGATCTGTCGGTCTGTCTGTCGGCCTGTCGGTCTGTCGGTCCCGGTTTTGCTACTTTAGGCACTTCCAGGTAAGCTAGGACGATGAAATTTGGCAGGCGTATCAGGGACCAGACCCGACTAAATTAGAAATAGTCGTTTTCCCGATTTGGCCATCTGGAGGGGGAGAGGGGGGCCCTTTAATTCTGAAAAATTAGAAAAAATGAGGTATTTTTAACTTACGAACGGGTGATCGGAACTCAATGAAATTTGATATTTAGAAGGATATCGTGTCTCAAAGCTCTTATTTTAAATCCCGGCCGGATCTGATGACATTGGGGGAATTTGGAGTGGGGGAACCTAAAATCATGGAAAACGCTTAGATTGGAGGGATCGGGATGAAACTTGGTTGGAAAAATAAGCAGAAGTCTTAGATACGTGATTTACATAATTGGAACGGATCCGCTCTATTGGGGGGGGGGGTTAATTCTGAAAAATTATGAAAAATCACGTATTTTTAACTTACGAAGGAGTGATCGGATCTTCATGAAATTTCATATTTAGAAGGACCTCGTAACTCAGATCTCTTATTTTAAAATTAACCGGATCCAGCGTCATTGGGGGGGGGGCAGTTGGGGGTGCGGAAATCTTAGAAAATACTTAAAGCGGAGAGATCAGGATGAAACTGGATGGGAAGAGTAAAAACCTGTCTAAGATACGTGACTGACATAACCGGACCGGATCTGCTCTCTTCGGTGGAGTTGATGGAGGGGTAATTTGGAAAAATGAGGTATTTGTAACTTACGAAATTGTGACCAGATCTTAATGAAATTTGATATTTAGAAGGATCTTGTGCTTTAAATCTCTAATTTTAAATTCCGACCAGATCCTGTGACATTGGGGGGAGATGGAGGGGGAAACCGGAATTCCTAGAAGACGTGAAAATTGGGGTATTTTTATCTTACGAATAGGTGATCGGATCTTAATGAAATTTGATATTTAGAAGAAATTCATGTCTCAGAGCATCCCGACCAGATCTTTTGACATTGGGGGGAGTTGGAGGGGGAAATCTTGGAAAGCACTTGGAGTGGAGGAATCGGGATGAAGCTTGGTGGATAGAATAAGCAAATGTCCTTGATACGTGATTGACGTAACCGGATCGGATTCGCTCTCTTTGGGGGAGTTAGGGGGTGAGTTGGCGAGTTTGGTGCTTCTGGACGTGCTAGGACGATGAAAATTGGTAGGCGTGTCAGGGAGCTGCACAAATTGACTTGATAAAGTCGTTTTCCCAGATTCGATCATCTGGGGGGCTAATGGGAGAGGAAAAATTAGAAAAAATTAGGTACTTATAACTTACGAGTGGGTGATCGGATCTGAATGAATTTTGGTATTTAGAAGGTCATCCTGACTCAGAGCTCTTATTTTAAATCCTGACCGGCATTAAGCCTCTGATTTTCCTTTTAAATCAATCTATTGGTTCTTAGAATTTTGTTAGAGCTCATACCATATGAGCTCTTGGCTCTTAACTCTTCTTGCCTCGTCACAAGTGCCATATGAGCTCTTAGATCTCGTTTTTTAATGGCCAATAAGTAAGTAAAAAACAAAATCACAGTTGAATACAACCCAAACTTAAGAATCAGAATTGCCAGACAGGGAGGGCTGGTACTTTCCGGTGCAAATATTGAGAATTTTCTTATATAGACCTGCTATTCTCGGTGACCTCCTTCTGAATGAATTACCCCCCCCCCCTTAAAGGGGTGGTCTAGTGCAGTAAAACAAACATTGTGGAAAAAATTCATGACATTTTTTTCCGCTTTTCGTATACCGTTAGATAAATCAATATATTTTTCTAATATCAAAGGTTTTGAAAATTCTGAAAAGTTTTCTGTTACATTCCTGAGTGGAAAACATATATTTAAATTTCGGGTTCATTTTCTTCGATGTTTCTTCATTAAACAGATTAACCCCAATTTTTTTCGGTAAACTTCATTTTTTAGCTTTAAATTAAAATTCTCCAAATACCGCTACACTTCAGTCATTTGTAATATGATCACTTAATATACATGAATATGTCGATATGACAACTAAAATTCCGTTCTTTTTTCGAATTTTGGCCTTTTAATCATATATTTCAAAAGCTTCGGATCCAGCATTATTCCTTCTAAAGACCATCGCGGCGGGTAATGGTATACCAGCTGCAATACGGCATTAGTTCAGATTTACTAATCACCGCTGGGCTGCCAACTAAACATTTTATGTCATAAGGACACATTCCCATGCACCGGGACACAATGACATAAAATGGCAAAAAATGGCTCGTTTTAGAAATTTTAAAAGGTAACATTTCCCACTGGATATATATTTTGGCAAAAAAAAAAAATGTCACTTTTCACAACGGTAGTGTTTTTTTTTTTTTTTTTTTTTTTTTTTTTTTTTTTTTTTGACACCCAGATTGTCTTTAAAGTAAGGGATTTACACGTTTATATTAGTTTTGTGCTTTCACATTAAGTCATTTTGTATGAATGTTTATATGGATTTGTTTTCCTTTCATTACTTGCCAATTTAACTGGCCGCTTTTACAAAGTGTCTTTTAAAAGCCTTTAATGCAACTGATAAATCAAAAACCTCTAGTTCTTAGGATTTCAAGATGGACACATTTTTTCTAAAAATGACACATATTTGGATGCTCAAAAAAAGTATGGATGCTCAAAAAGTTGGCGACCCTGAGCCTGTGGCTCTTTTTGTCCGTTTGGTCAAAAATGGTAAGCAAGAAACTAAGCAGATGCAGGGGTTCAATGCTAGATTCTGCATCCATTAGTATATGTTAATGCTCTATGAATCCTTAGTTATTTAATGGCATTTAACTCTACTTTTTGAATACACTCATGACTTTCATGGAACAAAATAAGAAGCAATCGAATATCAAATGCCAACAAAACATTTATGCTAACTGTAAAAAAAAAAAATTGTGCGATCCAATCCCTTTCCATGAATTGGCATCTTGTTAATCAATTAGATACGTAGCTCCCATCTACACTGTTCTAACGTTTGTGGAAAAACCTTACGGAAGTCAAAAGGTCAAAAAACCGGGCCATCAGGATAAGAAAAATATACAGATAGGCATTTGGATTCGAACCAACATTCGTGAATTATTTACATACCATCGGAAATGTTCTATTCCTTGTTAAAAGAGAAAATAAACAAACGGATGAAAACAGGGATATAAGGTCTTTTGGGCAGTCAGTGGAGCGAAGTCTGGGATGGATTTCCATTGGAAAAATAAATACACCAGAATTGGGGACTGACCTATTTGAACAAACGTTTGAATTAACATTGCGAATTCAGGAGTTAAATGAGATGATTCGCTTATGTTGAGAGCCAAGTCCAAAGATTAAATGTCATTTTGGGTTGGAACGCTTGGTTATCAAATTGCCAAGTCTGTATCCTATGTTAAAGTATTGTATTTTAAGGACCATGTTGCCAGTTGATTCTTTTTTAAGACAGCCAATTTAGCTTTGGTGAAATTGCTTGCGATTTAAATAGATGCTTTTAAAGAGTGTAATTCAGGGGCGTAATTTGCTATTGGGCAGGGGGGCAACTTTTCCTCCCAGACCTCGGTTTTCTCCCCCCCCCCCTAGCTGAAATTTAGTTTCTTCAAAAATCTTTTCAAGTCTAAGATAAAACTGCATAATTCAAAATTCAACAGAAGCGCATCAGTTTTCTTAGTATATATATTTACCTTTATAGTGTTAAACAGTACCTTTATAGTACTTTTGTAGTACTAAATAGTACATTTGTGGTACCAAGTGGCTCATTTTTCAGTTTTCACTGTAATTTTCATTGTAATTTTGGGAAAATTGGCTCCAACTTTGCCACCTGGATTTTGACGAAATTACGCCACTGGTGTAAATGCTTTTAATGTTGGATTCAGTTGAATAATACTTTATAAGTCAAATACATCCGCTCCTAGCAAATGTCATTCGATAAGTTCAAAATTGGAAAGTGGATCCTCCAGGATGCTCGAAAGGAGGTCTACAAGCTCAAAGTAAGCGGGTTGGCAGGAATCAGCTTTGATAACTGACCTGAAAAAGTTTTGCTGCTATCCCCCCCCCATATTTTGTAAGACGTCTTTATTGAAATAAAAAAGTGGCGAAATTTGCCCGCTCCTAGATTTTGAAAAACACCGCCCCCCAAACTGTTGTGAATTGGCGCCACTGAGAATACGTCGTTCACTAACGCCGCACGCTTTGGCACAATTTAGAGTCTGATGATAATAATAAAAAAAAAAAACAATTACATGAATTGATGACTGATGCAACAACTATAATGTACGGCTTTTGAAAATTCGATATTGCTTTATCTCCACTGTGTGATTTTAACAATATTGTATACTCCTTGAATTTTTATTGGCTCGAGTCAAACTATCTTTTTTTAAATTCAGAACCATGTTTTTAGGTCTGGGTAGCTGCTATGTTATTCTATTCAAAAAGTTGAGGTAGTCTGTAATCTTCTCAAAAGCCTCGTTTTTTTACCAAGAATATTCTCTTTTTTAGACAAGAAGCGAAACACAGTATGCCAGGTTCAATAGGAAAGCTGATGCTTTCTGGAGAGCTTAGGTCAAAACTGGAAATAGTTCTTTCTAAAAAAAACTCAAAGCAGAAACAAACTTGAGAAGAAGGAAGCGGCCAAGAGGATAGTTGGAACTTGGGAACATCTTTGATTACCCAAGATGTATACTAAAAACGGACAAATTGGTGAATATTTCACCAAAGAAATATCTCAGATATTCTGCTTCGAGTCCTACAGACAGCTTAAAAGTATTCGGTATAAAACAATTCAAAGCGCAGATCCTGAAAGTAACCATTGGATGGATTCAATATAAATAAGATCTGGAATAAAGGTATCAATTTCAAATTCTTGGTCAACCTGCCTGAGACTCTAGGCAGGCGTGCCTTGCTAAAAGATAACAAACAAGTATTGGTCCAATTAGAGAATTACTCCCGCCATTTACCCGTGCCATTTAACCAAACACTTGGAAAACTATAAGTTGTATGACTATCTTAGCTCTATGACTATTTACCTTAGTTCTATTGCCCTAGGAATGACGCATGGACGGATAATAGATAGGCATATCTATTAACAAATGAATATACAATTCTAGTAAGGGGGTTTAATGCCAGAATTGCCACTCACTCAATTGGACTATCTGTCTTGGCTTTTTTTTACAATTAGCCATGATTTGATGCCCACAACTATCCGATTTTAATTCAAAAAATTGTTTCAGAAACTGAACGTTCAAAATAAAATAAATACTATTTTCATTTTTTTATTATTACTTTTCATCCTGTTTCTCTTATTTTCGGATAAGTAAAGAACAGATACGGAAGTATTGGTTCAATATTATTATCAAACTATAGATAATAAAATCAAGAAGACTATTTGCTTTGGTCCTCAAACTAAATCAGAAACAAAACTTCCACATTGCTGTGTCACACACGCGTGCAGAAACTTATTTCAAGAGAGGGGAGAGGGAAAACTTACCAAAAATACAGATATATAAGCCAATAATAAGGATTTTTGGAAAATTATAAAAACTAACGTATATTTCGCGGAGGTTGGCCTCCCTTTCAACAAATTGTATTTTCTAACAAAAGCAAACTTTCTATTCGCCTGTACTGTTATTATTTTCAAAATTCATAGGACTATTTTTATAAAGAAGGTTTTTACAACTTGAATTTCCAACAATATTTGCCATTTGACATTAAAGTAGATAAATGAGAAAGCTACATGTCAAAAGGAAAATGACCATTTAATTCCATAATAATATTTTTAGACCATATTTGTGAAAGTGCATCCGCATCATGCATAAGGCCTTCGCTATTTTTTTTTTTTAATCAGAGGGCAAGGTTGCTCTTGAATCAGATGAGCTATCTGAATTGTTCAAAATATAAAAAGATTTTCTTGTTCATTTGTTCTAATCATCCATGGGGGGGGGGGGGGCTCTTTTGACCCTTCGGTGTCCATGATATTACTTCTAATCAACCCCATATTTTCTCATTTACTTCGCAATTTCAACAGCATTAAGATTCACTGTAAGCTGTATTCATACCTTATAGCTTGATGTATATTTTAAGCTGGATTCATACTTCACGACTCGTCATGTTTTTATTCGATAAGTTTTGTAAGATGTGTTGATTCTTTACAGTTCAAAATTTTACCGACTTAGCTGTATTGATACTTACGGCTCAATATCTTTTCACTTACAATGGTTTGTACGGTGCATTGATGCATTAGAATTCGATTTGTTATTTACTCACTTTTTTATATTATACGTGCACATACAATCAACGCTGATAAGTGAATCAAGCACGGGAAGTTCATCATAAGAAATAATTAGCTAGTGACTTACCCTGGGGCCTGGTGCACCTGGCAAGCCTTTTTCACCTTTCGGTCCTGGAGGACCTGGAAATCCTGGAGTTCCTGGGATACCATCTCGACCTGGATCGCCTTTCATTCCCATGCCACCCTAAATTGAAAAAGAACTAAGGTAAGCATAAGTATTTTAAACGACAAAATGGCTGAAGTTGCTCAAAACCTGGTAGAATTATAGATAATGGACATGCGCATATTCCTATGTTTTAGAGTATTGGCCTACAGACGTTCGATCGAGTTAAGACTGATTAAATATATGCCATTATTCATCTTCAAGATTCCCATACTTCAGATTTGAAAAGTTAGCCTTGGATTTCTAGTGCCGTTCCTTGAATTTGATGACGGCAGCAATCCACCGTTCATTTTAACTAAAAAATGGTACCAATAGCTACATCAAAAGAATCGCATTTTAATGCTGATTTTAAATATATAAGTTTCATCAAGTTTAGTCTTACCCACCAAAAGTTACGAGCCTGAGAAAATTTGCGTTATTTTAGAAAATAGGGGGAAACACCCCCTAAAAGTCATAGAATCTTAACGAAAATCACACCATCAGATTCAGCGTATCAGAGAACCCTATTGTAGAAGTTTCAAGCTCCTATCTACAAAAATGTGGAATTTTATATTTTTTGCCAGAAGGCAGATCACGGATGCGTGTTTATTTGTTTGTTTTTTTGTTTTTGTTTTTCCAGGGGTGATCGTATCGACCCAATTGTCCTAGAATGTTGCGAGAGGGCTCATTCTAACGGAAATGAAAAGTTCTAGTGCCCTTTTTAAGTGACCCAAAAAATTGGAGGACCAGTGCTTACAATAGTAATGGTTATTGGGAAGTGTACAGGCGCTTTCAGGCGGATTTTTTGGTTGGAGGCAGGGGTTGAGAAGAGGGGGATATGCTGGGGGAACTTTCCATTTAGGAATTCGTCATGGGGGAAGAAAATTTCCATGAAGGGAGCGCAGGATTTACTAGCATTACTTAAAAAAAAACAATGAAAAAATAAATATGAAAAAGTTTTTTTCAGCTGGAAGTAAGCAGCAGCATTAAAACTTAAAACGAACAGAAATTATTACCCATATGAGGGGCTTACCTCCTCCTAATACCTCGCTCTTTACGCTAAAGTATTTTTAGTAATTTCAACTATTTATTCTGCGGCTTTTGTGATTCAGGGGTCATTCTTAATGAGTTGGGACAAAATTTAAGCTTTAGTGTAAAGAACGAGGTACTGACGAGAGGGAGAAGCCCCTCATATATGTAATAAAAACACGAGAATACAAAAGTTCTTTACGTAAGCTAATTTGTAAGTTACGTATATCTTTTACTTATAAAAAGATTCGTAAAAAATTAAAAGTTCTAGTTGCCTTTTTAATTAACCGAAAATCGGAGGGCAACTAGGCTTCCTCCCCCGCTCTTTTTTTCTCAAAATCATTCGATCAAAATTATGAGAAAGCCATTTAGCCCAAAAAAATAAATATGCAAATTTAGTTTTAATTATTCCTCTGCGGAGAGCCAAAATCAAAACATGGATTGATTCAAAAACGTTCAGAAATTAAATAAAAAAAACAAACAAGTTTTTTAAATGAAAGTAAGGAGCGACATTAAAACTTAAAACGAACAGAAATTACTCCGTATATGAAAGGGGCTTTTCCTTCTCAACGCCCCGCTCTTTACGCTAAAGTTTTATACTGTTTTAAAATGTAGAGTTAGGAGAAAGAGTCAAACTTTAGCGTAAAGAGCGGGGCGCTGAGAAGGAAAAGCCCCTTTCATATACGGAGTAATTTCTGTTCGTTTTAAGTTTTAATGTCGCTCCTTACTTTCATTTAAAAAACTTGTTTTTTTTATTTAATTTGTAATAAGACCCATTAGGCTAATGAAAAAAGCACTCTTTATCCTTTTCTTTCTTTTGTTTTAAATTTGGCTAATCATCTAAAAACATATTGGTAGCAAGTACAAAACAGATATCAATTTTCAGTATAGACACACCCGCAAAGCAACTTCCACATCAATTGTGCCGCTATAGGATCAAGAGTGTTTTCTTCTATATATATTTTTTTATTTTAACAACGTTGTTGTCAAAACCATTTGCTAATACTTTCTCAAAAGTAGGATTTACAGGGCGATTTATGTTCGACGACGCTTTTATCCTCCTGATCTGCATTTCCCGGCTTTATTCTCTCTTTGAGAACAGCTTAGCAAACTATTTTTGGAAATCATCTCAGAAGTTTGAAAACGTCTGATGTAACCTTTAGGCCTGATACAAACAAAAACTATCTACCCTAATAAAAAAGAAATTTCACATATTTTTCTTATGACCCGTTATCTTCTTTATGTTTTTCTACAGTCCGATTTGTCAACAGATTATCAATCAAACAATGCATGAAAAGTTTTCGAATACCCAAGTTTGATTTTTTTTTTTTTTAGAGAAGTCCCATAACACTTTTCTTTCATGTATGATATCAGCGTTACAATGAGGTAATGTTCAATAGAATTACAGAAAAAACACTGGAGAATAGAAACTAGAGTAATTTTTATTTTTTAGCTTACCTTTTCTCCAGGCATGCCTGGTTGGCCTTTTTCTCCTTTGTAAGAAATAGTTGTATTACCACAGGCTTCTAGGACTTCACCAGGTGGTCCAGGTGGACCAGTGTCACCCTTTTGACCAGGGGGCCCAATTGAAGCTATTCCCATTTCACCCTTCGTGCCTTTTTCACCTCTGTCACCTTTTGGCCCCTAAAAGAGAACGAAGTTTGTATTTTACTATACCAAACTCAAGAGGCTAAATCATTGACTGTTGTAGGTAAAGGGTTTACGGATATCCTTGCTTATAGACTTTTTACGAGGGAGCTTAAACAGTGACTATGCGGCTATTTTCTATGATAATTTGAGATAAATTTCTTTTGTTAAAGGTCTTCTGGAAAAGGTTTGAAGCCCTGCTGTATTCATTTGTGACATTTGAGAAGCCACTATTCCTCTTATTTCTGATTTGTTCTTACTTGAAGGCAAAATATGTCCCATAATGTTCTGTCTTGAATTTTAGGTCATTGAATACAGACTTAGGGAAAACTTGGAATCGTTTATGTCTTGTTCTTTTAAAGGCTTTCTGTGGCTCTTGTTGTTAATTACATACTCGTCATAGACACACGGGTACACACAGCAGAAAATCAAGTCAATTTTTCTTTCTGGGGGGGGATTCAAAATTGGAAAAGAGTTTTTTTAGGTGAACGAGGGTAAAATGACACCCCATGGGGATTTCCTTTTTCAATTACCCGAGGAAGGTCATTCTGAGGTTGAAAGCAATCTGAGGGGGATACCAGTCTAACTCCCTACCTGTATGCAGCTATGCTCGTATGAATTGCTTTTTCTTTTAGAGGGGAAGAATGATAAAACAATATATACTATCATAATGAACGGTATATAAGGAGTGATCCTCATCAATAGAAAGCGAAACTCTATAAAGCTAAAGTTTGATAACAATATGTACATCAACAGAATCCTAATCTTATGCTGATTTCTAGTATATAAAACTCATTGAGCATAATGTTGCCTATTTAAAGCTAATTAGCACAAGAAAATTACTTTAACTTTTGAAAAGAATGAAAATCTTTCAAGATTGGGCGATCAGTGAAAACGATATTTCGTAAGGAGAAGAATGGCCCACGATGGCTTTATATTTTTTATATAAGCTGTTTACCTGTTTTTGCCGTTTATATTTATTTAGGCTGTTGTATTTACCTGGATGGACATATCGAACCAGTAGTCGTAAAATGGTTGAAAAGGAATAATTCGACCGAAAATCCCTTCTTAAGCAACAAAAGAAATCGTATTACATGGCAGTATAGATTTCGGTCATTGTGTGTTGCGTCAGCTCGTTTCTAGCCTGGACGGCATCAAATTGCATTGGAGCAATGGAGCCTACCAGTTTAAAACTATCGAACTTGTGCCTGTCACTTTCAGAGGTCATGATGGCGTATGGGATGTATATCGCCCTCAAACATACTTGCAGTCCTGGTAACAGTTATATTGAATCGCACAGTTACACAACGACTATTTGGGATGAATCAGTGAACGTTTCTGAAGGGGAGGGAATGTTTGAAGCGTCAAAAACTAACTATTTAGACACACATTTTACAAACATTTGTGTGAGGTTGTTAAAGACAAACATGGAGGAGGGGGGTTTTCCGCTAGCCTGTCTCTATTCGGAGAATTTTAGCTGGACTAAGTATTTGCATCTTTAACAGAATGGCGTTACACATAAGATTATGTGATTTTGTAAGTCCTGTTGACTGTGAAGTTGAACTTTGG
The DNA here is from genome assembly GCF_032884065.1 of Artemia franciscana. Classification (NCBI taxonomy): domain Eukaryota; kingdom Metazoa; phylum Arthropoda; class Branchiopoda; order Anostraca; family Artemiidae; genus Artemia; species Artemia franciscana. Next base: position 15,658,980 of record NC_088878.1, read on the forward strand.
AGAAAATGTGCAATATTGGCTTAGAGACTGCTCCTCTTGTTCATTAGACTTTGGCTAGATGACTACAGATTCCAAGATTTGAAACAGATTCTAAGCTAATATTTTTTTTTTTATTTTTTTTTTTTAGCCCAAGAAGATATCGTACTGAAATCTTATTCAGCCTTCACTTGTATTATTGAAAGTTCCTTTTACATTTACAAATTCATGAGATATTAAGGTATCGTGGCGGTGGGTGAGGGGGGAGGAAGAGGAAGAAACCCCAAACACATGTCTCATGTCTAGTATAATCCGCAGACATACTCATGAAATTTTTATGCACGTAACTAAACAACTTTCAGAGTTATCGCAAAGACGCCCTAGATTTAAATATTAGTCTCTTGTTTTCTTTTGATTTTGTTCTTGGCAACGTCTCAATGTATGTCGCTAATTTACGGAAAATATATACCTTTTAATATTGCATGAAATGCAGCAACATTACTTCATTGACAATTTTATTACAAATAAATAATTGGTAAATTGATACTCATGTTTTGTGATAATAGCATGTTTGTACTAAAAATGTCAGCCTATTGTACTATAATATCTATGGCAGAATTACGTAAGAATTATTATTGAAAACATTTTTTTTCGTATCTATTTCTTTTGCATATTGTATGTGTATCATATTAAGTTACACAGTAGTACATAGTTTACTTCTGGGGATTGCTGCCAATAATTCGCTAAACTCACCTCTCTTCCAGATTCTCCTTTGTCACCTTTTGGTCCATCATATCCCTTATCGCCAGTTGGTCCAACAGGTCCTCTAGCACCATCGAATCCAGGTTCACCCTTTTGTCCTTTCATCCCTGGCAGTGCTATAGCAGCGTCACCTTTACCACCTTTTTCACCGGGCACGCCGGGCAACCCACGCGGTCCAGAAGGACCCGGCAATCCTGGAAAACCAGGAGAACCCTAAAATCAGAAGAAAAACTTTAGCAGGTGTTTTTCTAAGTTTAATTGTATTGTTTTAAATTAATGAAGGGTCTAGAATTGAAGTTGGAAACTATTGCTCTGAGAAAGTGGAATCTAACTAAGATTGGCGCTGCAAGTCTGCATAGAAGTGTCTGGCCCAAGGTCATACGTAAAAGTAAACATTGGGGGAGGGTTGTGGGGTTACAAAAAAACTAACGTACCAGAATTCAAAGGGGACCAATCCTACAACTCTTTTGTGTACATGTCTGTTCCAATCCCCCCTCCCCTCGGAGTGCAAGATACGCTGAGAATACAGTCAACAGCTGGTACAGGCGTCTGCAGCACTTTTATGAGTCCAAAATGCTCATAACCACAGTAGATTTTTCAATATAGAAACTAAATCCAACAGTCGTTGTACAACATGAAAGGATTTAATTGTGAAATGATTAGAAAGCCCACACCACCAGTCATTTTTCTTAGAATAAATAATTTGTTTTCAAAAGATATTCAACATTGTTTTGTCAACTATTTTTACTGTTTTTGGTCAGTCTATTGGCTGTGTTTTGGTGGCTGCATTGAAATGGTTTTATGCACTTGACATGCGTCAGTGACGTAGACAAAAATATTGCCTTCTAGAAAAATGTAAAAATGCATGGTGCGAAAACTAACATTTTGTGAAAAATTACTACTGTAACTCTAAAGAAAGTTTATAAGAAAATCTTCCTTTTGTAGTTGTGCGAAAACTACCCTTGTCTCATGTTGGCTTGTGCTTGCTTGTGAACATGTTTTTTTTTCGTGTTTTAGTTCGCTTATTCATTTGAATTAAGATGTAATTTTTAGGACTTGAAGACACTGTGAAATCATTTTCCAATTATGCAAAAGGATAGATATCATGTTTTTGAAAAGAAAATTCAATATATCTTGAGAATTAAATTCAAATTCTGAAGGTGGTTACACAAACCGATCAAGCGGCCATAATAGTTTAAGGGAATAGAGCATAGATTTTGATTTAAAATTTAGTTAGGTAAGGCGTTTTGAAACACCTTAGCGAACATACTATGGACCAGGTAAATAGTTGTTATCAAAATCGAGATAATGTTCTTCTAGTGTACAAAATATTCGGAGTCAGCCATTGGTCTGACTCGTCGTTAGACAGAGCGTCAGACCAGATAATACTAAAAGTAAGACTACGGAAATGGCGATGTGTTTCCGTGTTATGGAATGAAACATATCTAAATTCATTGCAACGTGCATTTATTAAACTGCCTGTTTGTACTAGTCAGTAACCTACTTGCACTACATGACATTATCAGTAATTTTCAGATCAACTGCTTAATTCCTAACGTATTCATTAGTTGATTTGATTAATTTGATCATATTAATAATTCATTGGTGGATAATTTTGAAGTAGAGTTTCCACTTATGCCAACCCTAGATAAGCTTTTCTGGTTTCCACTGTAGGCAAGTGAGAACTTTTTAGATATGAATACAATATTAGTAGTCTTCGGCTTTTAACCGTTGGTTTTCCAAGGCTCTACCATTTAAGTCATCTTCCCTTCCTCTTGTGTGAGTGAGATTCTGGTACTTTGCGCTGTAAAAAGACATTTTACATATCGATTCTTTACGTCAAATATCACATAAATCCGTCTAAGGTGACAACTTCAAGCCCATTCCCAATGATTAAAGCTCAACTTCACTTATCCAATAATTATAGGCAACACTTCATAGTTGCTGCTCTAGGATTTTATTGGAGCTGTGGAAATTGTTGATTTCCAGGAATAGTATCTTTTCAATAAGCATATTTTCTTCAATCTCATTTTGGTGTAGATTTGACCCCTATTCTTAGCCAGACATCCCCTCCCCCTTGAAAAGAAAGAAGATCTCTCGAAATAAGACTATAGCTGCGCCATGCTGGACAGGCAGAAAGTATGCCTAAAGAAACTCTGGTCTGCTAAGGAAGCATCCTTTGGGTAAAAACTTTAATTCTAAGCTAAGTTAGATTTCTGGAAAAGAAGTCCACAAGCAAAATCCACTCCGAGATCCATGATTTTTTCTAAGATATTCTCTATAAAATATGTATTAACAGATTTTTCAGCCTTGACAAGACTGCCAACTCATTCCCAGTGTTCCCATAGAAAAACAAACCATTCTTGCACATATGTCTGTCCGACCTATGTCCCATTTCTATCAAAGTCAACGCTTGACTCTGAAACGGAGAATCTGACGGGCTATGCGCCATTACTGCCTTCATGGTCATCTTACAATATAAGAGATTTGTTATCAACTGTTTGCTTGTACATAAACAACAATTATAGTCGAAGCCATCAAGAGCGAAGATTGAGCCCCGGGGATGAATTCCTTGTCCTAACCTCCACTCGCTAACTTTTTGTTTAGTACCACGGTGTCAATAGAAATGGACGTGATAGGTTATAGCGATGGCTCTGGGAATTCGAAGCCAAAAACTGCCCGCAACATTTCCCTGGCCCTCCCCCGCAATTATATTTTCAGTTTGTACAGAGTGTATTTTCCCAAATCTTTCAACAGCTGATCAGTTTAATTTCCAATTTTCGATTCAGTTGGGGAGAAGGTCATAGCAATTTTCAAAATAAAAGATGTTATGGTTATAAATTTAAAGGACAAAACATTTAAACTTTTAGCGTAAATTTTCGCTTTAAATAGGGTATCGCCCGTTGACCCTCAGAAGCATTGTGTTTTGTAACCTTTTGAGGTCTCTATAATTCGTGTTTCCTTAAACACCAGAGGCGTCTATGTCTGCTATGGCTACATTTTCGAAATATTTTTAAATATAAATTCTGTTTTTAGTGCTGCTCTGTTAAGTACTTACACTTTTACTGTAATGAAGAATCGACTAAATTATTTCGAAAAATCCCGTCTAAAATATTCAGACATGCTGTAATACTTCATTTATTCTTAAAATTTGAATTTTCTACTTTTTTCTTCTTTTCTTCTTGCAGAGCCTAGGGATTTTCATTACGGACGTATGTATTTTGGATATAACAGAAGGAATCCACACAAAATTTGGAACAAAATAGCTAATATTGAAAAACGTGCCAGGGTGGGAGAATTTGCACCAACCTGGTGCATATGGTGCATTAGCCTATTGCACAATCAAAGTATTGTATGCTTATAATAAATACTGGCAACTGGTAAATTAGAGCTTTTAACATTTTTGACTTCAAATTAGGCTATATCGATTTCATAAAGTCTCCCTCAATTTTTGTGTTTTTCGCCCTTCACGTGTCGTACAGAGCAGGCTTTCCCCGGTTATCAAGTAATTTTTTTTTTTTTTCTTTACTATGATATGTAGAAGTTGAACACACCACGCAAAGCAGCTTTTTATGCTCTTTTTAAATATACTAATCTTCCCTGTCACAAATTCTACGTTGAGCCCTTAAATATGATACCTTGTTCCTTATTATTTGCCAGTAGAAAATGGTTTACAAAAATTCTGAAAACTCTTTTAAAGAAAAATAATGAATACTTACTTATCTCATTCCTAAAAGTGTGTAGCTTCACCTTACAACTCTCTGGTAAAATATACAACCCAGTATATATATTCAAACTATATTTTACAATAGCTTATCTCTTTTCTTCTTTATTATTTTACGGCGAAAGCTAATCAATCGTTGGGAAGAAAAGAGTCATGCTATCCTAAAACAAGAGCTGAGAGCTCATATGGCACTTGTGACGAGGTCGGAATAGCCAAGAGCCAAGAGCTCATGTGGCATGAGCTCTAGCAAAATTATAAGAATCAATAGATTGCTTTAAAAGGAAAATCAGAGGCTTAATGCCGGTTGGGATTTAAAATAAGAGCTCTGAGACACGAGGTCCTTCTAAATATCAAAATTCATTAAGATCCGATCATCCACTTGTAAGTTAAAAATACCTCAATTTTTCTAATTTTTCCTCTCCCTTAAGCCGCCCCCCCGATGGTCGAATCGGGGAAAACATCTTTATCAAGTCAATTTGTGCAGCTCCCTGACACGCCTACCAATTTTCATCGTCCTAGCACGTCCAGAAGCACCAAACTCGCCAAAGCAGTGAACTCCACCTCCTAACTCCCCCAAAGAGAGCGGATCCCGGTTAAGTCAATCACGTAACTTCTATTAGTCTTGGAGGATTCCTTCCCAATCCTCCAATCTTACCCCAATGCTCATAGGTTTGTAGATATATATGTGTATTACCAGGCAATTGTTCCCTGTATCTTATCATTCGCATTCCTCTAAACGAACGTCATTGCTTTAAAATCTTTTATGGAAATATTTTGTTTACTGTCTGTGTTTTAATCTGCTTGTTTATCTGTCTGTATTTATTTTAACTTATCCTATAGAGGTTTTTATAGTGACAATAAGGCTCTGGTAAGTTTACATACAGTGATAAAAATTATGCAATATAATTTAGAGGAAAAGTTTTTGGTAAGGGGATTATTGATTAATTGGATAGTCTGACACGTGCAATTGTAAAAAAGAACAGTATCATACAGAAATTAATTCATCAGAAAGTTTGCTCTTTAAAATATTTATAATTTGACCCATTTGATAGCACGATCAGTAGAGCATTTGCGTTAATTACTTCTATAAATCGAACGGTTGAAGATGCTTGTAAGGTTAGGGGTGAGATCCCTAGATTTACTGGCCGATACTTATAGCATGTTCTAAGACTATTTATCAATAACTGTCACTCATTCACTTATTCTAATGATTACGCCAACAAATTAAACATTATTGAATTTTGCATTATAGGCAGCCAAAAGATATTTATTCATTTTCAGCAAAATACTTGTAAAACCAAGTACTTTCATGGAACGATGGGAAGTTGTTGGAAAGATCATAAATAAAGCTTTAGGCGGAGTTTATAGTATAGCACGATTAGAAACATGAAAGGCATAAAACCATTTTTTTTGGGTAATTTCTTCATTATTTTTTACAAATTCGATCCCTATCTTTAACCTCTCGGAGCTTCGTAAAATAACGTAATCTAGAGGAGATTTGGTGGCTAGACAATTCAAATTTTAGTTCCTGAATTTTCGCCATGAAAACCATTGTATGAGGAGGACATTTTACCAATTCAACAGAACTTTTCGTTTATACTCCTGCAAAATGTTTGATCTTTGAAAGAATGAGACTACTTACGTCAGTTCCATTGCATCCATCAAGACCAGGGATTCCTGGAGGCCCCATAGGTCCAGGAATTCCTGGAATTCCATTGATACCAGGGAATCCAGGCATGCCCATTTTTCCCTAAAAAAGAGACAATTGTATTTCTACACGTTAGGATTGTAGTAATAATATCAACATTTTTGCCTAGTTTTTAAGAAAGGGTTTTAAAAAATGAAATGACTCGTTACATGTTTACCAATAAAAAGTTTTTTGAAGGGGACTGGTCTGTAGAAATTTGTCTTAGAGAATAAGAGGTTTAGAAGCATAGTTGTTTTAACTAAAATGGTTCTGTTTTTAATATTCCAGCATTTTTTCACGTAAAGTCTTGTGGTCTCCCATGCGAAGGAGCAAGTCTCTGGCATGTCCCACACCTTTTCCGGTCCCATGTAAAGCATATCATAGGCATGACCATCATGAAATTTCGTTGAATAATTCTATTAATACCTTTACCCACTCATTTTTTCATGTCAAGATCATTCAATAATATACTAGATACAGAAGGATTGTTGGACACTAAATTTTCATGAAATATATAAATAACATGGGGTGTAATTTAAATATTGTCTCAGTAACTTTAAGAACTTCTACACAATCTATTGTTTCATTTGGCTATTGTTGGAGGATGAAAATTACAGCGAATGACAAGTCGTGAGCGGTAATTTTCTCAACTCTAATATTTGCGTATGTTGTATCCGTTTAAATTTTCAAAGAAAATTCGATAATTTTTTTTTAGTATAATGAAGTTATCATTCTTTATAGCTGCTGTTTTTTCTTGTTTATTATTAACAACAGAGATATTAGTCTGCAGGGTTATTTCCTAAGAGAAACGAAGTGACGTATTTTTTAAGAGGTCTGGGAAGTATTTTTTACAACAGCAGTTTAAGCCTCATTATAAGGAAATTATTTGCAATTATGGATGCAATCGTAAAATTATTGGAGCCCGATTTTGGTCCTTTCCCTGACGTATGTGTCTAGTTTGAAAAGAGTGATGTCGCGTGAAGATAATGTAAGATAAATATAATCACAAAAACAATATAAGATCTTTCAAGAACAGTCAGGGAAACAAATCAGGCTGCTTATGAGGGTTATTTTCATCAAAAACAACCCTGAAAGAGCAAAACATAAAGCTAGAAAAGTAAAATATTCAAGCGAAGCAAGCAAATTGCTTCTATAGTAGCAATTTTTTGCAGTTTATCCCAATTCAACGTAATATAAACTCCCAAAGAGGAAAATGTGTTTGGCTGATTCACAAAATAAGCTTGAAAAACGAGGCTGAATGAGCTTAAGTGTGTACAGTAAGCTGTTTTGCAGATTCATAGTTAGAAATATTTAGATTGGTTGAGCTGAACTGGTTCAATTTCAAGAATTAGTGAAAAAGTAAGAAAGGCAAAAATTGAACATTACGATTTATGTACTTGAAACTTGGTAAAAAAAAAGCGCCTGCATTGACAATTAACTGCCATCAATTTGCATGAAAGAGAGTCTGCATATCGATCCCTTTTAGATATGATATTTAGCCTATATATCACCACGAAAATCCAAGCACACAAAATTACCCTTTCTCCTTTAGGTCCACGAGGTCCCATCATTCCTGTTTCTCCTTTGTCACCTTTAGGTCCTTCTATACCTTCTGGACCTTCCATCCCTGGTAGACCTTGAAGTCCTATTGGTCCAGGTGGACCAGGTGGGCCCTAGAAAAAATCAACTATGTTAGTTTCTAGTCGAACAATTTGAGAGTAGTTCCCCTTTATTTAAATTAGAGTAGGTTATATATAAAATAAATTTGGCAATTGATGTGTTACCCTCTTTGAAGTGCTGTTGTGTCATTTTTGTAAACTGTAACCTTTAGGCCTATAGCTATTTATCGCTTATCAATATATTTAGTGTAAAAAACTATGTCACTTAAAAAAAAATATATATTCAAATTGAAATAATACATCACTAACAAGTCAAGCGAAAATAGAATACTTAAAATGAGTTTAAGCTACTTTTTCAATCGCTCAAATATAAGTCAATCCAGTATTTTGGATAAAAAGTTTAAATTGAAATTGAAGCGCACAATTTATGCATTTCTGCCCGAAAGTGTTGAAAGGATAGAAGAAAGGACTTATTAAAGTGATCTGGAAAGGTTCCTTTAAAGTGGTCGAGCCAATATTAATAATTAAACATGTGTCAGTTCTCTGGTTAGACTCTTGATTGTGCTTGATAGACCTATGAAATAACTAATAAATTCAGATTTATTCTAATTGATATCCTGAACTTCCCATACTTATTTAGGTTAATCCGTGTATTGCTACTTGTCGCTTTTGTAGCTCTCTTTCAAGTGTTGGGATGGTCGTGTTGTTGTACGGTGTCTTTCATAATTTATGAATGTCTTTTATACCTTTTGCAATTTTCATAATTCAACAAATCTAAACTAATTTAAAATAATATTAATTGTGTTAAAAACGGAATGGATTTGCTGTTCTAAACTTTCAGACATGGTTTAAAAAGTCAAATTCAAGCTCATATAGTACTTTAAACAGCAAAATAAAACACAGACACTGTTAGCGGCATTTCTATTCAATCCGGTAGGCGAGAAAGTAAAAGAAACCGACGAACACAACTTCGGAGAGCTCTTTGTTTAGAAGATGTAAATCTCTGGCGCAAATAAGAAACTCATCTTTGTTCTAACATCTGTGCTGAAATTGCGATTCATGACCGAGATCTGCTCTAGATTTTCTATTTATTGAAGGAGGGAAATATGACATCTGTGTATAAAACCTAAGGTTTTCTGACGCACAAGAGATAACGTCACCGAGATCGTGGAATTATCTGTCATTGTAATTTTGATAAACTTATTAAAGATTCAAATCCGCTGCGAGATCGGAAAAAATTGATAAGTCCATCAAAAAATGCTACTTTTAAAATTCTACATTAATTAATCATTAAATTAATCAATTAAGACAATCATTAAAAATTTTAATTTGGCTCATTGACAGGATACCAAGAAGCACAGGGACACATAACAAAACTTAGGGGAGGCTTCCCATGAGTTTTGAAGGCTGCAAAAAATTTTAAAATATGTATAATTTTGGACAGCTCAGTTGCTCTGTTTTACTGTCGTTAGGGACGCTACCAGGCTTCTCCCAGCTCAGAAAAATGTATGCATTTTTCTACCGACTTGATTACAACTAATCAACTGCTAATGTTGCAAAAAAGGAAAATTTTGGCAGGATTATAATCAAACAGTTCGTGGTAACGAACTGTCAAACAGTTCGTGGTAACGAACTGTAGTAAGGAGCGACCCGGCTCAATAGTAACCGAAACTCTAAAAAATTGAATTTTGATACTAATAGTTACATCAGAAGGATTGCATTTTAATGCTGAATTTAAATATATAAGTTTCATCAAGATTAGTTTTACCCATCTAAAGTTACGAGCCTGAGAAAATTTGCCTCATTTTCGAAAAAAGGGGGAAACACCCCCTAAGGGTCATACAATCTTAACGAAAACCACACCATCAGATTCAGCGTATCAGAGAACCCTATTGTAGAAGTTTCAAGCTCCTATCTATAAAAATGTGGAATTTCGCATTTTTTGCCACAATACAGATCACGGATGCATGTTTATTTGTCTTGTTTTTTTGTTTGTTTTTTTACTGTTTTAAAAAACAGAGCTAAGAGAAAGAGTCCAACTTTAGCGTAAAGAGCGGGCCGTTGATGAGGAAGCAGCCCCTTTCATATACGAAGTAATTTCTGTTCGTTTTAAGTTTTAATGCCGCTCCTTACTTTCCGTTAAATAAAACTTGTTTTTTTATTTAATCATTGTTAACAACTATAATAGAAAGAATAATACTATGAAATCAGCCCAGTTTTCTCTAATTTTACAAATCATCATCCATTATTTATACAACTAATTGCAAAGAAATATAACTTTTGTGTGAAAATAAAGAGTAAAGTTGAAACTTCATGTTTTTAACAGTTTTATGTTTTTTGGCTTGTTATAAATGTAAAAGCGGTGATATCCAAGAAATTACACAGATAAGTATGGTATCAATAGTCCTGCTGGTCCTGACGACTTCTAATTTTTAGTTTTTGAAAAATCTTTGACCAATAATGTACCTTTAGATAGGTAGAAAAATTTACTCAACAATTAATTTAATACTAAATTTAAACTGTGGCTTCCAATACAGGCAGAAAGGAAAGAAAATCACACATACAAGCACTAATAAAATAAAATTACAAACGGCCACCCACCTTTCACTACCCCCCGAAAACCAAGCCACAGCAAAGTGCCATGCTCAAAAATTAATGTAAATATACTTTCCCAGCTTAGCCCTGAGACATCTGAAGTATGGGGGCATTAGAAAGAAAATGTATCTAAAAAGCAAAGATATTTTATAGTTTCTCTGAAGCCACTAAACTTATGACACTTTTTAGCTGACCCAGGGAGAGTATTCCGGGCAGTAGGAGAGGCAGGTTCAGTACGAACTAACTGATGAAACGGTATGTGGATAATCAGAAACAAGGCATGGACTACCCCTGTGGGCCGTAGGAACACCGCCATATAGTTGGAGAAAAACAAAATACACAAAACAGAATATAAAGACTTCAAGGGAAGTAACGGCTTATTAACAGAGCTATATGTATCAAAGATAACATTCCCTGCTTTTGCCACATACTTTAGATAGGGGTAATGGAAAGGAAGAAAAAGTTAGCATCCATATAGTGATGGAATAAAAGAATAAATTAAAAAAGGAAACAACATTTTTAGAATCAACTCAGAAAAAAGTAAAACCCTGAACGAAGAGAATGTCATATCTTGATTTTAATTAGATTAATATAATGCCCGAAGAAAAGATTCTCATCAAAAGAATACCTAGGAACCAGATATATCGACCTCTAGTTCTACCAAGAGAGCCACTTGGATGAAGAATTTCAGATAGATAAGAGCAATTCTGAGAAATTCAAACGAAATAAATTCCGAGGAAATCAGGAAGCTTGACTTAGAAATATTTAGGGCCAGGCGTTAGCTCGGACCGTAGAATTACTCCCTCAAACATAAGAATTTCACACGAATCTCAGGGTTTGTTCTGACAGCAGCGTCAAGAGCACTGTTGTCAGTGAAGCAACTAATGTCCTCACCTATTGATGGAGTATGGAAAGTTTAGGAAAGATTTTTTGGGGGCAGTTGACAGCAAACTGTGGGTTTCGATTCATCACCGCAACACTAAGAACATTGACATAAATTAAGAACCGAACTGACCCTATAGCTGAAACTCATGGGACACCAAACTCAGCCTGATACGTTGAACGAAAAGAAAATTCAGCAAGTCGAACCAAGCGCTAATATTCCCGGTTATACCGTAATGAGATACGAAAGGTTTTTGAGGGTCAACGAAACGAAAGCTTTTCAAGTGTCCAAAAATATAGTCAAGGCTGGAATAAAACGAGAATCAAGAGTTAAATGCAAAACATTTCAAAGGGTGGTACAAACATGTTCCTTTGAGCGTCTATCTCGGTAGCCCGACTGAAATACCCGAAAAAAAATTTTACTTCTAAAATGATAAGTACAGTGCAAAGCATAGACTTCAAAAAATTTGCCAAACACAAAGAGTAAAGATATTGACCCATAATTAGGAAGATCTCTCTGAGGTTTTATGAGCTTGACTCAAGTGAGCCGAGGTCACTTAAGTGAACTGAGAAAATATCTGTTTTCGATAGACCTACCTGGTAGGCTTTGTGGCCAAACCTACTTGACAGTAACATTCACTGCCTAATCAACTGAAGCGTAATTTTCTTTTAAGGAATGATATTGATAACTTCCTCAGCGCTTTTGAAATGTGAAAATTGGATTCGAGTACTAGCAACATCTTAAGTAAAAGTATTATTGTAACTGAAGAAGTAATTTCTGAACTTAAAGCCAACATTAGGGGCAGTTGAACTCGAAAGAAACAGACATAATAAACATTTAGGACGCATGGACACTTGGGTCGTTTTCTGTTGTTATAGAACTCCATCCTCCCTGCAGTCAAAATTCATGCATGGGTGCCTGTGGAGCTCTTTTTCTGTTTCCGTGGATGGTATAAGCGTGGGGTGATATAAAATGGAAAAAAGAGAAAAAGACGACTACTAATCAATGAAAATAAGCCAGATGATGCAATGAATATGCCGACAGAGGAACAAACAAAAGCGTTGACAGAAAACAGGTCTGTATTTACTTTGGCAATCATTGGAACTTTTTCCTGAGGAAAGACTTTTAGATTTGTTTGTGTTAACATTGGAGATACGATAGGTCAGCAATTTTTGTATGTGCTAAGTTGTCTCTGACAGCCCTGTTTAAAGAAATAAAAGAAAAAAAGCCTTTGAATATTTCTTTCTTTTACGTAACTCACAAGTTTTTCATCTACAACAGTCGTGAGCAATAAAACAGAGTAAACAAAATGAATATTTTTACATTTGGCTGGAAAAATTACTGTGTATCAAATGCAGCAAATCTTGCAAGATATTCGAATATTTTACACTATTATTCATCCTTTGAGTTTAATAATACAAAGAAAACCACTTCTTTTGTTTTGTACGATTGACATTGGTTCTAAAAATATGTAGCAATGCTTCTTGCAGAAATTGTTCAATAACAAATATATTTTCTTGAATAATCGGCTTTATGTACTTTACTAGTGCTTTTGATCAATATCAAGAGGCTGTACACTAAGTCACTTCCTATAAACCAGAAGGGTCGCAGCAAGAAAAGAGGGGTAACAGCTTCTGAGGTGTCGCCGGCAGAAAGGTTGGATGCAAAGAAGCCAAGTACACCTGCAACAGACAACCCCATTGAATTGCCAAAAAGCATACCTTTCAACAGCCTACCATTCTTCATCATAAAATATAACCTAAGAATTTTAATTTTTATTTCGTTGTAGCCCTAGAAAGGGGATCCAACAACTTTTTTCACGTAGCTTATTATCTAATATACTGTCCCTCAAAAGAGGACATAGAACTGCCGTTAGATAATTCTCTTGGAAAAGATCCAGCATATTTTCTTTAGGCGATTTAGTCTTGTGTAAAATTTACTTTTAAACCTGCTCTCACACCTTGAACGCTCTGAAGCTCCAAAAACTTCCCTCTCGCTAACATTCTTAGGCTATATAGGCACTCTCTTTTCCTCGTCCATGTAAAGGGGGAGCCAACTTACCAATTTTTGTTCCCCCTTAAGTACATTAATATTACTTTCATAAGTAGCGCTAGCTACTTTAAGGTACGCCATATATTGCCAGGGACTTCACTATAGCATTGTTACCTATGGCAACACATCCTCTCGCTTCTTCAAAACCGTGCTGTTCCTGTTTAGACCTTTATCTCCATCATCTCCAAACCTGATAAGTAACAGCATGCCTATCAATTCGCTTCCTGCGGAGTTTAAGCTGACGCGTTTATAGCTAATGATTCATTCTTATTTGATTTCTCATATAGGAGCTTAATTTAAATTTTCCTCAAATCACTAGGAAATTCTCCTTCATCAAAACTCAAGCTCATGATTTTTAGTACCTTGTCTCTAAATTCGTAACCACCTTTTTCAAAAATTCCTTTATCCTTCTGTCAGAGCCTGCATCTTTTCATTCCTTAGAACACGTTTCCTAGGCTCTTTTTTGTAAATAGATGTCGCTTCACTTCTAAATCATCAAGCAGCATCTCAATATTTTTCATTTTATTTTCTATAATCTTATCAGAAATTAACACACGCTAAAAATAATTGGTCCCAAACTTCCTAACACTCTCTTTTTAACTAATTGAGATATCAATCGTATCTTTAACTGTGATCACTCCGCACTGAAAACTTCTCAATTTTTTGACACGCCAAAAAAATAAAATAAAAATTAAACAAAGAAAAAAAAAAAATCAAGATTGTCTGATCCATTCAAATTGCCATTGTCGAAAACCCTAACTTGGACACTTAAACCCCCCAACCTTGAACAAAGAGGAAAAATCACTCTTTTGCATGCAGAGCACCAATGTGACCTCTTTTTCTTTTCTTTTCTTCGCCACTAGCGGGGCACTGGAACATCATAAAGAGCTGTTTAAGGACTCATTTAAACGTTATGTTTTATACCTAATCCTTCTTTATAAATTTGACTTGATAGTACCATCATATAATGCTATATGGGACCCAAAAAATAAAATTTTCGTACCATTTCTAGAATAGAAAGACTGGGTTGGTTGAACTGGAGCATCATAGAGAGCTGTCTAATGGCTCATTTAAAAGCTAATTTTTCTTGCTAGTCGTTTGTTATAAAGGTGACTTAATAATGCCATTCCGAAGTAGCATAACGCGCCCAAAAATCGCAATTTGGGTAGAATCATCAAAATCTAGGCAGGAAAATAACTAGGGGGCATGGGCACCCCCTCCCTTAAACTGCCAGCAATAGCACCTGCAATAAAGGTGCTTATTGACAGGTGGTAATAAAATTTTGAGGCGCAGGTTACCTTATTGTCTTGAATTTCTATCATGTAAATGACCTGGAATTCCAAAAAGCAAACAGTATAAAGAAGAGTCTCATTTATAAGACACCCGACTCTGGTTTGTGGCTTTGGTAATAGAAATTAATTACTTTATTTTTTTTTTTATGCGCATTATCTTTCAAGTGCCGATCCATCCAGAATTATCGTTTTGCCTAAGACGGTAAAGTCAAAGAAGTAAAAATAATAAAACAAATATTATTGTAAGTTATTTTAACTACACATGTCAATTTTTTTAATTATTTAATGGATGACTGAATTTTTATTTGCAGCTCCTCAAGCTAGCAAGGACAAATTCCCCATGGAATCTTTTATATTCAATCCACATTTTTAAGGCTAAGTTTAGGAGAGATGCGAAGTTAAATCTATATTTGATGCCCTATTTTAGTAAAAACTCATGTTAATTTCGCCAGTTTCTTTGCCTAAGTTGGAAAAGATCTCTTTATAAGGTTTATTGTCAATATATCCAAAAACTAAAAAAAGTAAAAAAAATAAATTTAAAAAACAATTTCTTTTGCGGAATGGAAAGAGCGAAGTTGAAACTTAAAACAAGCAAAAATTAATGCCTCGCGTTTTATGTAACTTATTTTTGAAACTGTTTCTACCAAGCGCTTTACTGAAAACTAAGCTACCTAGAGTGTTTTTAGAATTAAAACCGTGGAATATAAAACTTATTGATTTTATGGCAGGTAAAATACTACTAAGAGCTTCATGAATTATCCTTTTATTTTCTGCAGGCCACTTAAGGGTTTTCCTGTTTATATTTCAGTTTTGTTGCGTAAATTTTGTGTTTTCAGTAAAGCGCTTGTTTTTCAGAGCCTTACAAATATAGGGAATTGTCACAAGCCAGCTTGTTTGAAACGGTATTTCAAAATGTGTTGTGTACACCACGAAGCAGCTATTTTTGTTTGTTATAAGTGTCAAATTCGCTCTTTACTTTCACCAGAAAAGCTTCGTGTTTTTCGAATAATGAAAGGAAAGAAAGAAAGAAAGAAAATGAAAGAGGAAAAAACAATAGATTTGCCCCTCATTTGGATAATAAATATATATATATATATATATATATATATATATATATATATATATATATATATATATATATATATATATATATATATATATATATATATATATATATATATATATATATATATATATATATATATATATATATATATATATATATATATATATATATATATATATATATATATATATATATATATATATATATATATATATATATATATATATATATATATATATATATATATATATATATATATATATATATATATATATATATATATATATATATATATATATATATATATATATGTATAGATATATAGCCGCACCCCCTCAATTATTGTGAATTGAAACGATTAGCCTAGCTTAGGACTCACAAAGTCACTAAAACGAGCCTAGTTCTGTTCGTCACCAGACGATTTATATATAAATAATGAGGAAGACCACACTGCCTTTCCATAATACAACCACAGAAGAGAGAATAATGAGGACTTTTTTCCCAAGACAGTGAACCAACAAAACCTATTTGAATATTTCGGCCCTATACCTAAAGGCCGTCTTCAGCAAAGAAAATAATAAACAATAAAACACTTACAATAAAAGTTTTCGGTTAAAAATCCATTATTTTTTTAAAATAGCCTGGGCATCATTACTTCTTAACGAAAAGTTCAGCCAAGACTGTGTGATAAAAGCTAACATTTTACAAGCTAAAAAGGTTCATTCATTGAACTAACTGTATTTATTAAAAAATGGAATAATTTCTTATTGCGTTATTTGCCTTCTCTACAGCTAATCTTGTAGTTCTTTTGGGATTGGGCTTGTTTTTATTCGTTCCTATTTTTATTTTATTTCGAATTAGATTATTTTCTATAATTAATTTTGTGTACATAGGGATGAGTGTGTATTTACCCAAGTCTCTATTTAGGGATGTATTATTATTTAAGTTTCGTTTGATTTCGATTGCCTCGCGGACAGTTTGTTTGATTCCTAGGTCATTGCTAATTAGAATTGTTTCATCAAAGAGAACATAATGGTTTGCATTTTCAAAAATATGATTGCTTAAAGCTGAATCGAAAGATATGGAGTTATTTCTAGATTTTAATGCTTTTTCAATACTTTCTTTGTGTTGCTGTAATCTTGTTCCTAAATTTTGGTGGGTTCGACCGATGTAATAATTTCCACAACTACATGGTTTTTGATACACCCCTCTTCTACGAGTAACTGGGGTTTTGTCCTTACCAGAATTGAGAAGATTCATTATACTTAAATTACTTGTGAATACAACACGTAAATTGTTTTTTAAACATTTTTTTAAAACTTTTTTTTAAACCCACAAGAACGATTTACCTACCTTATATTCCGAAAATTACTTCAAAACTGAAAAAAGTTTGTTTAAAAAACAATTTACGTGTCGTATTCACAAGTAATTTAAGTATAATGAATCTTCTCAATTCTGGTAACCCCAGTTACTCGTAAAAGAGGGGTGTATCAAATACCATGTAGTTGTGGAAATTATTACATTGGTTGAACCCACCAAAATTTAGGATCAAGATTACAGCAACACAAAGAAAGTATTGACAAAGCATTAAAATCTAGAAATAACTCCATATCTTTCGATTCAGCTTTAAGCAATCATATTTTTGAAAATGCAAACCATTATGTTCTCTTTGATGAAACAATTCTAATTAGCAATGACCTAGGAATCAAACAAACTGTCCGCGAGGCAATCGAAATCAAACGAAACTTAAATAATAATACATCCCTAAATAGAGACTTGGGTGAATACACACTCAACCCTATGTACACAAAATTAATTATAGAAAATAATCCAATTCAAAACAAAACAGAAATAGGAACGAATAAAAACAAACCCAATCCCAAAAGAACTACAAGATTAGCTGTAGAGAAGGCAAATATCGCAATAAGAAATTATTCCGATTTTTAATAAATACAGTTAGTTCAATGAATGAACCTTTTTAGCTTGTAAAATGTTAGCTTTTATCACACAGTCTTGGCTCAACTTTTCGTTAAGAAGTAATGATGCAAAGGCTATTTTTGAAAAAGAATGGATTTTTAACCGAAAACTTTTATTGTAAGTGTTTTATTGTTTATTATTTTCTTTGCTGAAGACGGCCCTTAGATATAGGGCCGAAATATTCAAATAGGTTTTTTTGGTTCACTGTCTTGGGAAAAAAGTCCTCATTATTCTTTCTTCTGCAGTTGTACGATTTATATAACTTATTAAGGGGGCTGACAGGACGAATATTTAATATGGGGGATATTAAACTTCAGATTTTGACTTCTTTTTTTACCAAAAAAAGAAGATTATGATATTACCCTGTTCATGCTTTCAAGCTTGAAAGCCTTTTCGCTCAAGAAACGGCACTCAAATTATTATTTTTGAGTGCCATATGACTCATTATGATGGTGTTATCAAACCAAGTTTATAAAAAAGCCCATAAATATAAAATTAGTTTTCAAATGAGCCCTCAAACAGGTCTCCATGATGGTTCAGTGCACTAGCGGCAGATAAAAAGAAATCAAGGAAAAAATCTGTGCTTTCCATGCAAAAGTGTTTTTTGGTTGTTCACGGCGGGGTGGGGGGTTGTAACCCAACATCACTTCTGAGGGATTTCAAATTCTTTTTTGGAATTCCTGTAAATTTGTTTTCGCAATAACGTTTTATTATGATTAGCCGAAATAATAGTTATTCCTAAGCCAGCTGCAAATTGAATTTTTTTTTCTCACTATACTGTATTGTTTTTCAAAACACGTTTTTAAACTTTTGGTTGCTATCAATGGTTCTCTCTTTACTAGGTTGTTGCTATTGCTGCAACCATGATTCCGTCTGGTTGCATCTTCTAGATCCTAAGCAACTGAATCCATAGTTTTCATTTCTTTCCTTTTATATAAATAAGTTTCTCTCATCTTCCCTTTCATGTCTTCTCTATCCCCTTACTTTCCTCTTTTTTTTGTAAGATCTATCAACCATAAATTTTCTATACAAGACCTTTTCCCCTTCTACCAAACTCAAAGATTTTAATGTGGAGATCTTTTATCAGGTAATTGGAGTTCACCCAGAATAATGCAGATTTTGTCTGCTGACCATGTGCCTCTGAACATGGGGTCCCCCCCCCCTAAATAAACACTCCGATCAGAGTGGCTGCAACTTTTTGCAGCTGAAGAAGCCCACCTCAGTAATATCAGTATCTGGATCAAATGAGATTCCAGGCCTAGGGTCGGTTGGGCTAGCAACCATCCATAGAAATAAGCGCTACGAATACTGACAAAATGGCCTTGGACCCGGACTTCCTTTTAAGATCTTGACCATCGCACGTCAACAGACGTTCTGCTGACGATGTCAGAAAGACTGATAAATTAAATCTTTTGGACCAAACGGTGCTTCAAATAGCCCCCTAGAATGTATTGGCTTTGAATGCACCTGCGTCAAAGAACCTACTTTCTGAAGAGCTTTACAAGAATAAATTGGCGATTACCGGGCTCACAGGAATCCGTCTTACCGGAAACGTAGAAGAGCAAATAGGCAACAATCACTCATTGCTCTGGTCTGGAAGGAGTACTAGAAGGAACGGCGTTGGCCTCGCGCTAACTAGCCACGCAAGAAAGGCATTACCCTTGCACGAAGCCGTATCTGACAGACTAATGAAGGCCCGTATGCTAAGCCCCAACCAACGTTTCCGATGACACAACCAAGGAAGAGGTCTACTCAGGTCTGACCAGATGTCTCACGACAGTGTCTTCCTACGATATAACTGTTCGTCTAGGTGACTTCAATGCCACAATGCGTGATGATATAGGTGTTTGGCATGGCACAAATGGTCCTGTATTCCCCGACCAATTTAATAATAATGGTATTTGCCTACTAGAACCATGCCGTTCCCACGCTTATTATTGCAAATACCTACTTTCAACACAAAACTATCCACCAGGGCACGTGGTATAGCAATGACGGTTGCACATCGAAGATGATCGACCTTGTCATTATTACTAAACACTGGAAATCATCACTGAAAAACTGCAAGACTTACAGATCAGCAGAGCTCGGAAATGCCGATCACAGGCTTGTGTGCGCTGAAGTTCAGCTTAGCCTCCAAGCACAGCGATGGGAAAGAAGGCCAGTCGCTACAGATATTGAGACACTTAAGGAACCAGACACTTGTCTGAAGTATAGTATTGAGGTATTGAATCGCTTCGAGCTCCTTAGCACACTTAGTACCAGCAAAGGTGCCTGAAAGCATTTTAAATCGCAGACAAGTGAAGCACCACAACTGGTGCTCGGCAAAAGAAGTTTTCCAAAGAAATCGTAGCTAACTAATGAAACGCTGGAGGTCATAGAGCAAAGACGGGGGGTAGGACTCTTTGGGGATATGGCCAATTATCAAAGCCTTAATGGAGTGCGGAACAGACTCATTCACCTGGACTGAACTCAGTTCATTGCAAGGAAAGCAGATGAAATTGAACAAGCAGCAAAAAAAATATAACATGGGTACCCTGTTCAAACATCTCCGAGATCTAACAGAATATAAAACTCCTAATTTGGGACCTGTCCCATCCAGGGATGGGACACTTCTTTCTGACGAAGCTTCCCATCTTGAGCAGTAGAAGGACCACTTTAACTCACTCCTAAATATTGCCTGCCCGTCTGTTTCTCCAAATGATAGTCTCACCCAGTCTAGCAGTCAAAGAAATGAAGCAGATGCTCCTCCAGATGAGCCCTCAGCCCTTCGGAAGTCGAAAATGCAGTTAAAAGGCTCAATAATAAAGCTGCTGGTATCTGTTGCTTAAGCTCCGAACTGTTGAAACTTGTAGGTAGTACTATGCTTTTGTTCCTCCACACTCTATTCTCCATAATCTGGCAAGCTGAGATAGTCCCCGAAGATTGGCGGAAGGTTGTCATTTTCCCCTCATTGAAGAAGAAAGGAAAATTTTCTCAATAATCTTGATGAATCGATGTCGGACTATTATTTGTAGAATTCGTCGACCAGGGCAAGCTTCTTTTATGTCGGACCATTCAACTATCGAACAGGTTTTCAAGATTCGACAGATAAAAGAAAAAGCTACGGAGTTCCGACGTAAGGCTTCTTTTTTTTTTACTTCGTCAACTTCCTGCGTTTGACTCAGTGAACCAAGAAGCTGTTTGGCAGATTCTAGAATTGATTGGCCTTTCTGAG
Organism: Artemia franciscana; assembly: GCF_032884065.1. Lineage (NCBI taxonomy): Eukaryota > Metazoa > Arthropoda > Branchiopoda > Anostraca > Artemiidae > Artemia > Artemia franciscana. The sequence continues at coordinate 15,679,830 of NC_088878.1, forward strand.
AAATATTGTAGACTCTTCAAAGCTCTAGACCATCTTACAGAGAGCTTTGTTCATGTCAACTGCCGGCAAAGTCCTTTCTTACAAATCATGACAACTCTTCAATGCCTTTATAGACCACGTTATAACAAAGGCAACTTCACGTGTCTGTTCTGGGCTCAAAAGATCGCGTCATCTCAGATACCGATTTTGCTGATGAAAGTGCCATCCTAGTGGACTCCATGCATCAGTAGCTGTAGGCGCTTCGAATCTTACTAGAAGAGGCCGCAAATGTGGGACTGCAGATGAACTGGCGTAATACAAAAATTATGACTATAGACCCGTCTTCTCCTGCTGTCAATTCTCTAGTTAGCCTAGACAGAACAACTATCATTGACGTTGTCCGAAGGCTCAGCTACCAGGGATTTACAATTTCCTCAGATGGATCACTTTCCAAGAGTTGCAAGCAAGAATATCAAAAGCGTAAGCAAGGATAAAAATTATTAAGAAACTTCTACAACTTTTTATCTGAGCCCTGAAATTTCAATATACTCTGAGACACAAGGCAAATACATGAATTTTTATATAGATTTCTCCTAGACTATTCTAAAATATATGCTTTTAATTAGTAGCAAGATATTAAAAAAAAATTATCGAAATTTCTCACGTCAGGATTATCTCCATGGGCAAGGCGGACATAATTTTTTCTCATTCCAGGGTCAGTTCAAATGTCACAAATGGAGACAGGATAATATAAAAAAAAATTTAGAGCTTAAATGGAGTGTGAAAAAGAATTCTAATTTAAAAAGCATATTTTAAAATAAAAAAATCACATGTGTATCGTTTGTATTTGAATATCCAATCAATTTTGAGGAGAAAATTAATTTCTAAAAGTTACTGAAAGTTAAGAAAAACTAAAGCTATTGCATACTTTATATAAGAGTTGGACTCCATGAGCTAAATTCCACTTGAATATGGTGCCCACGAGATGAACAGTTTAGAAATAAATTTTATACAATTCAAATATTTTCAATCACAAATACAAGAAAAATTACGCTGTATTTACCTGATATTTTATAAAGATGAGAAAAGAAGCTTTTTTGGGGATAATATTTTTAGAAATAGATTACTACGAAACTTTTGGCTTCAAATTTGCTTTTGGTCTTCACAGACAGTTGATATGCCCCTTGCCCTCTCCCACAGAAATTACGTTTACTTACTCTACTTCCTTTTTCCGCATAGCACTTTGGAAGGCCGCAATCACCGGGTCGTCCTGGGAACCGATTTTGACTTTGTCCAAAGCCGGCTGATCCATCGTCAAATTGCTGAAAAATTCAAAAACTAGTATTTAATTGTCTTCAAGGAACTATCATGCAACTTTGAGATGGGAAAATACATTTATGCAGCACTTAGACGCATAGGATTTTCACAAAATCTTTAGAGGATTTTACTACTGTTTCCAATTTGAAATCTTTTCAAGATAACCAATAAAATTATTAGAGAGATCCCAAAGATATTTTAGCCTCCCCTCCAAAAATAACCTTTTGAGATATACTGAAAGTTGTTGCTTGAAAATAGCTACAAAATCATATACGTGTAAATTTAGCATTATAGATATAACGACTGAACAAAAAGATAATTGTAAAAGTGGCTATCCTGAGGAGAACAGTAAAGGGCATAGAAAAACGAAAATAAGGAAAAGCACCAAATAAAATGGTAAAGTAAAGCTTTCCTGAACCTGGATTCCACAGAGATTTGATGGTTCCAGATGAAAATTTTAGCGAAACGAATTGACTATTTGTGTTTTTGAGAATTCGGGATATGAGAATAAGCTTTAAATAGACCTTATAGAATTTAAACGCTTCCAAAAATTATGGTTTTTACAGGACTGAACGAGCACTTTGCCACATATCTCTCATAGAACAGTAAAGGGCATAGAAAAACGAAAATAAGGAAAAACGTTTTTCCTGAACAGGACTAAACGAGCAATTTGCCACACATCTCACTAGAAATTCAATATTAAACAATGCATTTTTTTTACGTAAGGACTTTTTTTTTCAATTTAGTTTTCAATTTAGATTTTTCTCACTTTTTATACTTACACTAAGTGTTCCATCAAAATTGTATTTTAACTTTAATTTGACGGTTGGCTTGTCTTTACAAAGTGATATTACAACTATATGAGCCTCCCAGGGGTCAAATTGATAAGGCTCAGTTTCTATATCTTGCTCAGGTACTTACGTGTTAGAGCAACCACACTTTGTTCTTGATCTGTAATAAAACCTGTTTTCTGTGTTTACTCGGAGATAATCAGCTTAGCCTGAACAAGATGAAGCACTATGCCGGTATATTTTTATGAAATATTTAATATATAGAGGTGGTTATGTTAAATATTTAATATAAATCGCTCAGGGTGGCCTGCTTTCCATAATTCTCTCATGTAGTTTCCATAATTTTGTCACTAAAGTATTGCATTTTCATCATATTTTGGTATATTTCATTATGATTAGTCTAAGTTCACTTCTTGGATGTGGTCGCTATAATACGGAAGTACCTTTATTTAAACTTTAGCGTGAGGGTACTTGATTGGCTCTTAATTTGTAAGGTTCCCTAAAACAAAACTAGCACCAAAAGTAAGGAAAATGTCTTAGCCATTAAATGCTAGTAATATTCTCAGAAAGACTTTGACTCCATTAAAATATACACAAACCCTTACGAAACACCAATATATTCTGAATGCTTTTTCCACTATGTGAGTCATCTCAAAATCCAAACTGGTGTTGCATATTATTTTTTTTATGTTTTTTATTTATTTCAGTTAAAGAGTTTCGACTCTGGGACTCATCAAACAGTTCTTGGTAACGAACTGTAAGTAAGGAGCGACGTGGCTCAATAGTAACCGAAACTCTAAAAAACAGAACTTTGATACCGATAGATACATCAAAGGATTGTTTCTTTTGCCATTTATGCTAGGTGTAGGTTTCGAGCTGCTATCTGCAAAAAGGTGGAATTTTGTATCTTTTGCCAGAAGAAAGAACACGAATGCGTGTTTATTTGTTTGTTTTTCGTTTTTTATTTGTTTTTTTCCCCAAGAGTGATTGTATCGACCCACTGGTCCTAGAATATCGAACGAGGGGTCATTCGAACGTAAAGTAAAAGTTTTAGTGCCCTTTTTAAATGACCAAAAAACTGGAGGACAACTAGGTCCCCTCCCCCGCCCTTTTCCCCAAAATCTCGATCAAAATATGAGATAGCCATTTTGTTCAGGATAGTTGAAAGGACCAATAGCTATGCCTATGGGTATAACATGACCCCCCCCCCTCCACAGCCCCAGGGGAAAGGTCTTTAAGTTATAAAATTTGTCCATTGTTTGCGCAGAATTCTTTGCCAGAATTCTTATAAAAAATTCTTGTTATGTCTTATTTTCTCTTTTCCGTCTCAATTCTACGCACAAAATGGTTAAGAGTAATTGTTCGGGGTAAATTTTCACCAGGATTGAATTGTCTAGAAGATATTTCCATGGGGAGGGGGTTTCTCCTTGGAGGTGGGGGCAGATTTCCTGGTATTATTTATAAGCGATCAGAAATTAAATTAAAAAAACAAGTTTTTTCAACTGAAAGTAAGGAGCAGCATTGAAACTTAAAACGACCATAAATTATTACGTGTATAAAGAGGGTTACCCCGTCCTCAACACCTCGCTCTTTACGCTAAAGTTTGAATTATGTCCTAATTCTTTAACAATGACTCTTGAAAGACAAGGGAATTTTAATTAGAACAATAAGATACTTTTTTTAAAGTACTACAAAAACCTTAGCGTAAAGAGCGAGGTGTTGAGGAGAGGGGAGCCCTCTTTATATACGTAATAATTTCTGTTCGTTTTAAGTTTTAATGTTTCTCCTTAATTTCAGTTGAAAACTTGTTCTTTTTAATTTAGTTTTGAAAAAAGGGTACATGCTTACTTAAATTAAGCATAGAATATACTCTTCAAGTTAAGCGAAAACGACTCGTTCTCTCCTGCTTAGTTAAGAACAATGGTAAATGATATTTCCATATGATTTACAAACAATGGTCAGAGGAAAACTGATCAACATATGGTTTAAAGAGTAAAGCCTCCATACAATACACAATAAAAGGGTAAAGATATTCCAACTCACCTGGGAGAATAATTTTATTAGTCATTTCGTTACACCTTTCTTTCTACTTTCATTTTTCACGGTGAAACGACTAAGGTCACACAACTAACTAGGGGGAATCGGAGCAGATGTGGGGTTATAACCTGACGGGTGGTGAGGATAATGAATAACGTTGATCATTAATTTGATTCTATGGATTCTATAATAAAGAATAGGTGACACACAAGGTCACAAGAACTTTTGTTCCTACAGTCATAAACAAGTTTTCCAATTTGAACTACTAGTGGAATAAGTTCTTGCAATAGTTCATCGTCTAGCCTATGGGGAGCAGCTGACCTGTGATATCTTTTATTTTATTAGTTTAGGAAAAAATATGCTAATATTATCAATCAACAAAAGTTTTTAGTTTCCTGTAGAAATGAAAACCATATTTTTTCCACTGTCTTGAAAAGAATTTCCTTGTTTCTACTTTGTGTTCGTTTATTATGAAAAGGTCTTCATCGCTATTTTCAATTCTTCAAACTAGCTTTCCTGCAAATTCCAGTGTAATTTCTTATCAGGAATATAATTCCGCGTTAAAACAAATAACCACCCCCTCCCTATTAAAACAAATGTGTTTATATACAGTCTTTAAAGTTCGGAAATTCGTGATGTTTCAGACAAAAAAAGAACTTCAATCAGCTACAACGTTTCAATCATTTAGTATATTTAATAGCATTTCGATATTTAGGAATTTTTTTTCCAATTAAACTTCTTTGGTTCCATAGCAGCCAAATTTTGCCCAATATTTCAAACAGCTAAATTTCCGAAATCTCGAGATTACCACACAAAAATGCGCACAACAGAAAAAATATGAACCAAATTTGGATTTCACGCAAAATAAATAAATAAAAAACCTGAAACAATCATTCATTCATCATTATTTAATAGAAGAGGCTTAAACTTTCTTGTGTCTTTTTTTTTCAAATGACCCATTGAATTGTATCAGAGATCGTTTGATTTGGATCAAAAGTAAATGCTGTCAGCAATGTCATTATCTTTAATCTTATTTAACCCAGGGAGCTTTCATTCTATTGCACCCTCATAAATTTGAAATAAGAAATGACCGAGCTTGACACACATCAATCTCTATTGAAACGCGCGTCAAATACTTTGAATACAAGTCCATCTGTCTCTAACTATTCAAGTAGGGCTATTGCAAATATACAATGACTAAGCTTAGATACACTAGTGAAGCCGATTTGTAAACTTATATAGATAGACCTTTTTGGAAATTCTAAAATTATTCTCTGACTGGAAATATCTTTCATATCTAGACTTCGCTATAATTGCAAATAATTTTTCTTTATTTTATTTACCGGTTTGTATTTTTTAAGTTTACACCCTCCCCCCTAATTACAAAATAAATTTCCATGTACTCCCAGGTTATATAGCCAAGATTCTGTTTCGAGAGGTAATTTTTGAGGTAAAAGAGGTAAATATCGAAGCAATTTTTGTTAGGGTTTTAAGCATGTTAAAGGTCGCTCAAATAACAACTGCATTTTATATAACTTGCAGTTTCAACAAGAAGTTGCATATCAGCCCCGACCCCACTGTGCATAATAAAAAAAAGCGGTTTTAGCAATTCCAGATACAAGTCACTAAGTTCGACGGAAAATGACAGGTAGGAGTATTAAAACACAATCCCTTTTGAATAACAACAAAAAGAAAAAAAACAATAAACAATTTCTCAGACGCCATCCAATCTACACATGGTAATGTACACAATTATGAAAACTGTACTTATAACGTTTTGATTTCTGACAACAAACTGATTTCCATACAAATTAAATAAATAGTTTTATAAATAGTTAAACAAATAGTTTTTCAACAGAAAGTCAGGAGCATCGTTACAAATGAAACCAAGAGTTTTGAACAGAGCAGGTTGAGGAGTGTGGACCTATCCTCAATCCTTCACTCATCCCCCTAAAATTTCTTCAGTACTTTAAAAAGCTCCTAATTCTTATTTATCGTCCCCTTGTGTTTCAGTAGTCGTTCTTAAAGGATTGGGGAATCAAAGTTATTAGCCCGATGGCCAGCCATGACAAAAAAATAACAGAGAGATAAAATTCAATGAACAGACAACAAACGAGTTAGTGGCCAGTAGAGTGAAAAGATGAAAGACTAAAACAACGCGGATAGCCGTCTTCAGCACAAAACAAACAAAGATAAAAAAAAATAAATTAAACTAAAAACAAATAAAATGATCACCAATATTGTCACAAATGATCCGCCTAGGGAACAGAAGCTATTAGAGTTGTTTCGATGAAGACACCAACGCCACTGAGCAAAAAAGTATAACAATTGAAATGAAGTTAATTATTCAGTTGCGAAATAATTCTCTTGTTACCTATTCTTGAAGCAATTCTTTTTGGTCTAGTAGGTTAATTCCATTTTTTATAATTTTTTACTCAGTTGCTTTGGTGTTCCTATCGAAATAACTCTAATAGCTTCTGTTCCCTAGGTGGATCAATTGTGACGATTGTATTTTAATAATATTGGTGGTCGTTTTATTTCTTTTTAGTTTATTTTAGTTTTTTTTTTTATCTTTGTTCCTTTTGTAATGAAGACGCCTAGCTTACATACAGGCGAAATATCCGCATTGTTTTAGTCTTTCATCTTTTCACTCTACTGGCCGCAGTCTTGTTTGTTGTCTTTTCGTTGAGTTTTTTGCTCTATTTGTTGTTGTTTAAAGAATTGGGAAAAAAAATTCAAACTTTGAGAAAAACTTCTTTTTCTTTTATTTAATTTCTGATCGTTTTTAAAATTTCGCGCAGGTCTAACCAAGACACGATGTGGAGTATAGGTCCCTTAAACGCCCCATTTCTTGCCGATAAATCGTATATATCAATTACTAGCTGTTGGGGTGGTGCTTCGTGCCACACGAACACCTAGTTGGTGGGGGTGCTTCGCGCCCCCCAAGCCCCCCCCGCACGCGTAAGTCGTTACGCGCCACATTAGTTACGCACCATTGTAGTTGTGTCCCTGTGTCCCACCTGTGAATACAGATATATATATATATATATATATATATATATATATATATATATATATATATATATTTAGCTACGTAAAACTTGCGAATATACAACATTCTTGGTTGTCCCATTGTCTGTGCATATAAACAAATTGTCAGGTTTACCGACTCTTGAACATGCAACATATAATTGTCCATGGGAAAAACAATCTGCATTCAGATCTATACCTCATTATTCTAATGATTGCCCTTGAGCTTTGTTGATGGTGATTGCTAATCGAACATCCCTGTGTCCCCGTCGTCATTTATATATCCCCCTGTGCCCCCCGGCGTCCCCGTTGTAGTTGTTTCCTTGTGTCCCGGTTGTCATTTGTGTCCCGGTGTCCCAGTCTGTAATTTCTCTTTGAGTGTCGCGGTCGTCATTTATATTCCCTGTGTCCCGGTGTCCCGGTCGCCATGTTTGTCCCGGTCGTCATTTGTGTTCCGGTGTCCCGGTCTGTAATTTCTCTTTGAGTGTCCTGGTCGTCATTTATATTCCCTGTGTCCCGGTCGTCATTTTATATATATAGATTGTAAATTGATTGGTAGCGTCCAGCTTTTTAATTTTTTTTCGGCTTAAGAATTAAAATGTCAAATTGTAATTAAAATTAGAATGGATACCAATGTTCAGTCAAAAATTTTGATGAGCAGTAGTTTTGTTGAAGAGAGGGTATTATTGTTCATATCGATGGAAATTCTGGGTGACCTATGATCTTCTACGCAGCTGGAGCCACTACAGCCTCAACAGGTTCTCTAATGTTTAAACACGGCACACTGCATACACACGTTAAATACATTGAAACATTGTACATAAATAGGAAAAGAGAAATATTACAATTTAAAATCACTGAAAACAGAACCCCGTTAGAACTTGTCTATCCCCCCCCCAGTCTACTGTCGTGAGAAGATTCATGATGTGCCGTCTCACCTTTTCCCTTTCTGTGCTGGTGGGTAAGTAAATGTAATATTCTATGCTACATAGAAAATTAATACAATGGGAGGAACACTATTACCCCACCTCCCTAGCACCAATAATAAAGATGTAGACAAAAAACATTCCTGGGAACCAAAATTGATTAGATATGAATTTCTACCGCCATCACCACCCCCTCTTCTCCAAAACTTATTCTATATTTATCTGAAGGCTCAATGAAAGTTATGATGTTAAGGCATTAAAATATACACTTGAGGAATCTGTCCCCCCCTCTCCACACCACCTTCAAAATCACCTACTGCCCCTCCTTCATAAAGATAAATGTGCACTTATACATTACTGTGATGGTTTTAGGAAATATGAAGCAAATCAGTTTAGTTAAATGTAGCTTAAATATATAAAACTTTTTTCTGCAATGAGAAGGAAGGTATAACCCCGTACACCCCTTATTCATGCTTATTGTAAATTAAGGAAGATGATATATTAAAACTTGCCCCTCCCCCCATAAATCTTTCTATACTCGCCTAAAGGATGATGTAGAGAAGGATCAAGGATCGTTGCAAACAGGCACTGAAATGCTCTTTTTAGGCATCTGCCCCCCCCCCGCCAACACACTGACGGACCGCCCTTCCTTCATAATAGCTGATGCGGAATTATATATCACTAAACATAAATTCATGAAAAATCTAGTGAATCAACTTAGTTAAATCAAGCATTTATATTACCATTAACCATTTTATATTACCATTTATGTTAATATTACCATTTTTATATTACCACTTACGTTCATATCATCCATTTAGCTTGTGTGGACAACGGGACTTCATGAAAGAATGCGCCGTCGTGCGGCATTACTTCCTCTGCAACTGGGAAGCTCGGTGTTTAATTTTTTGATTCTTTTGAATCAAATGGCTATCCCAGAAGTTTCAATCGACAGCAAATTTTTCCTTTTATGGGTAAATTCACATTTTGGTGTTGCAAAATGGCAGAAAATACCACTTTCTCGACGTCCAATTTTTTTGGTTACTTAAAAATTCAGAAAATACCCCTGTTTCGTGGTGCAATCTTTTTGGTCACTTAAAAATGGCACAAGAACTTATAATTTCTTCTCGGAAATTATGGGTCTAAAAGACCAGTGGGTCAGTCAGACCCACTTGCTTGATACCATCACTCTTGGGGGAAAAAAACAAAGAAAGACGTATTCGTAATCTATCTCCTAAAAAAAAAGTGAAATTCCACATTTTTGTACCTAAGAGCTTGAAACCTCTACAGTAGGGTTCTCTGATAAGGTCAGTCCATAGATACAATTTTCATAAGGATTACTTGACTTTTAGGGGCGTTTGGCTTTTTTTTCGAAAATCAGGCAAGTTTACTTCGGCTCGAGGCTTTTTATGGGTTGCAATAAACTTAATGAATTTATATATTTGGAATCATCATACAAAGCCAATTCTTTTGATGTAGTAGTTTTTATCATAGTTACTTTCTTTTAGAGTTACTATTGGCTCAACTCGCTTGGGCCAATTTATTACCACGAATTTGTGGACAAAAATTGTAAGGTCCATTTATGCTTGTATTTCATTACTATAACTGCTATTGAGATTTGATTAATAAAAGTTAAAAGGAATATAAGTCTCTTCAATATTCATTTTAAGGAATTTTCAGTTTTTAATGAAAGGAAATTAAGAGACCTCAAATTATTCCACCAGAAAATTCGTCTTTTTCTTTTTGCAGATAGATCACACGAATGACCAACTAATCCGCTACTTTGTATGGCGCTTGGTATTTACCGAGTGGCAAATTTTGTCGGTCTGTCTGTCTGTCCCGGTTTTGCTAGTTTAGGCACTTCCAGATAAGCTAGGACGATGAAATTTGGCAGGCGTATCAGGGACCAGACCACATTAAATTAGAAATGGTCGTTTCCCCAATTTGACCATCTGGGGGGAGTGGGGGACGGTTAATTTGGAAGAATTAGAAAAATGAGGTATTTCTGACTTACGAACAGGTGATCGGATCTCAATGAAATTTGATATTTAGAAGGATATCGTGTTTCAAAGCTCTTATTTTAAATACCGACTGGATCCGGCGACATTGGGGGGAGTTGGAGGAGAAAACCTAAAATCTTGGAAAACGCTTAGGGTTGAGGGATTGGGATGAAACTTGGTGGGAAAAATAAGCAAAAGTCCTAGATACTCGATTGACATAACTGGAACAGATCCACTCTCTTTGGGGGAGTTGGAGGGGGGGGGGAGAGGGTTAACTCTGAGAATTCAGAAAAAATTAAGTAATTTTAACTTACGAAGGAGTGGTCGGATCTTAATGAAATTTGATATTTGGAGGGGTCGGGGGAACTGGAAATTTTGGAAAACGCCTAGAGTGGACAGATCAGGATGAAACTTGGTGAGAATAATAAGCACATGTCCAAGATGCGTGACTGACATAACCAGACCATATCCGCTCTCTTTTGGGGAGGTGGAGGGGGGTAATTCAGAAAAAATAGAAAAAATGAGGTATTTGTAACTTACGAACGGGTGATGAGATCTTAATGAAGTTTGATATTTAGAAGGATCTTGTGCTTCAGAGCTCTTATTTTAAATCCCAACCAGAAGCGGTGACATTGGGGGGACTGGGAGGGGGAAACCGGAAATCTTGTGAAACGTGAAAACTGAGGTATCTTTATCTCACAAATGGGATCTTACCTTAATGAAACTTGATATATAGAAAAATCTTATGTCTCAGATGCTCCATTTTCAATTGGAATTGGATCCGAGGACATAGCGGATTGGAGGGGGGAAACAGAAATCTTGGAAACCGTAAATCTTGGAAAACACTTAGAGTGGAGATATCGGTATGAAACTTGATAGGAAGAATAAACACAAGTTCTAGATACGTGATTGACATAATTGGGACGGGTCTGCTCTCTTTGGGGAAGTTGAGGGGGAGTATTTCCAGTGCTTTGGCGAGTTCGGTGCTTCTGGGCGTGCTAGGACGATGAAAATTGGTAGGCGTGTCAGGGACCTGCACAAATTGACTTGATAACAGTCGTTTCCCCGATTCGACCATCTGGGGGGGCTGGAGGGAGAGGAAAAATTCAAAAAATTAGGTATTTTTAACTTACGAATGGGTGATCAGATCTTAATGAAATTTGAGGTATTTGTAACTTAGAAGGACCTCACGTCTTTCTAAGTTACAGAGAACCTCTGTGACTTAGAAGGACCTCGTTTCCCAGAGCTCTTATTTTAAATGCCGACAGTGACCGGTGATATTGGGGGAGTTGGAAGGGGAAACGGGAAATCTTGAAAAACGCTTAGAATGGAGGGATAGGGATGAAACTTGATAGGAAGAATAAGCACAAGTTCTAGATACGTGATTGAATTAATTGGAACGGGTCTGCTCTCCTTGGGGAAGTTTGGGGGGATTTCCAGTGCTTTGGTGAGTTCGGTGCTTCTGGGCGTGCTAGGACGATGAAAATTGGTAGGCGTGTCAGGGACCTGCACCAATTGACTTGATAACAGTCGTTTCCCCGATTCGACCATCTGGGGGGCTGGAGGGAGAGGAAAAATTTAAAAAATGAGGTATTTTTAACTTACGAATGCGTGATCAGATCTTAATGAAATTTGAGGTATTTGTAACTTTGAAGGACCTCGTGTCCTTCTAAGTAATAGAGGACCTCTGTGACTTAGAAGGACCTTGTTTCTCAGAGCTCTTATTTTAAATGCTTACAGTGTCCGGTGATATTGGGGGATTTAGAGGGGGAAACGGGAATCTTGAAAAACGCTAAGATTGGAGAGATAGGGATGAAACTTGGTGGGAACAATAAGCACAAGTCCTATATACGTGATTGACATAACCGGACTGAATCTGCTCTCTATGGGGGAATTGGGGGGGGGGGTTAATTCGAAAAATTTGAAAAATTGAGGTATTTTTAACTTAAGATCGGGTGACCAGATGTTAATGAAATTTGATACTTAGAAGGAACTCATGTCTCAGAGCTCTTATTTTAAATCCCGGCCAGTTCTGGTCACACTGGGGGGAGTTGGAGGGGGAAACTGGAAATCTTGGAAAACGCTTAGAGTGGAGAGATCAAGAAGAAACTTGGTGGGTAGAAGAAGGAAGATACGTGATTGACGTAACCTGACTGGATTCACTTCTTTAGGGGAGTTAGGGGGCCAGTACCTTGGCGAGTTCAGTGCTTCTGGACGTGCTAGGACGATGAAAATTGGTTTGCGTGTCAGGGATATGCAAAAATTGACTTGATAAAATCGTTTTTTCCCGATTCGACCATCTGGGGGGTTGAAGGGAGAGGAAAAATTAGAAAAAATTAGGTATTTTTAACTTACGAGTGGGTGATTGGGTCTTAATAAATTTCGATATTTAGAAGGACCTCGTGTCTCAGAGCTCTTATTTTAAATCCCGACCGGCCTTAAGCCACTGATTTTCTTTTTAATCAATCTATTGATTCTTAGAATTTTGCTAGAGCTCATGCCATATGAGCTCTTGGCTCTTCCGAACTCGTCACAAGTACCATATGAGCTCTTAGCTCTTGTTTGTTGCAGTTAGCAACCTGTTACTCAACGAAAAGGCCAAATTAAGTCTCGACGGCCTTACTACGGGGTGAGGCGAGAATATTACATTGCCGTTACCTGCATAACTTTATCAAGATGTTAGTCTTCGTAAATGGCCTTATCAGTCCTCACTTCCGATTAAACCCTTTTTTATACCCGAATGATCATACCTTTCCATTACTTTCATATCACACCTATGACCCTGCTTTTATCCCTCTTATGTCCCTCTCTCGTTCTTCGACCTTTCTCTTCCAGAATTAAGCTTTTTCCTGCCTTTCATGGCAACAAACATACTTTATGTTCTGTTTACATGGAACATTCCATCGAGTATGTTACTTTCTCCTTCAAGAATTCAACAGATTGTTGACAACACTGCACGTCTATCATTATCAATCTCAATCTGCCAAAACACGTGTTTCTCCATTACCTTCATATCGCACCTATGACCCTGCTTTTATCCCTCTTATGTCCCTCTCTCGTTCTTCGACCTTTCTCTTCCAGAATTAAGCTTTTTCCTGCCTTTCATGGCAACAAACATACTTTATGTTCTGTTTACATGGAACATTCCATCGAGTATGTTACTTTCTCCTTCAAGAATTCAACAGATTGTTGACAACACTGCACGTCTATCATTATCAATCTCAATCTGCCAAAGCACGTGTGAAACGGTTTCAACACAAAATGCATCTGTTAACCTTATATCCCTTCCATAAACATATTTTGAAGGTTGAGTGTGTATTTAATTAAAGATGGGATTTTGTACAGATATGACAATATTAACAGAAGGAGCGACGTGGCTCAGTACTTAACGCTAAAAAACGGATTTTTAAATAAGACATACATTAAAAGATTCGGATTATTAAACTGATTCCAAATATGTAAGATCCGTTAAGTTTAGTGTTACCCATCAAAAGATACGAGCCTGAGGAAATTTTCCTGTTTTCCGAAGGAAAACAAACACCATAACTAGAAGTAAGGGGTTTGACTTGAACCTTACCATGCAGAAATTCAAAATGTTATGCATGCAAATTCACTTTTCCAACTTGTGTGGTCTCATAGTGACGTCAAGGTGGAACTTTTACGAGTTTGCCTTACCAGAACAGTGACTGCAAACTGTGCTTCAGGGTGACCTGTAGGAGTGGTACACCTCTAAGAAATAATAGTGTAGTAAACGACAAATCATTTGCTCTTATTCTGACTGATGGATATTTTTTTTTTTTGATTTTTTGGCTGAAAAACCTTCTCCTAACTAAGTTATATATTATGGGCTGTCTCTAGGGGCGTCGTTTGTGGGGAGCTAGGGAGGCTGGCAGTTGCTCCCCCCCCCTCATAATTTGGAAAACAAATAATATACAGCCCATGTCCCTTGACTACCCGGATAGGAACCCTTCTTGGCGGTTGCGAAGTTAAAAATCAATTACTGAGGATTTTGACTATGAATTTTTGAAAAAAGAAGTAACTAGAAATTTTGGGAAATTTTAATTAGACCCTCTATAAGAAAGATGATAAACGTAAGTGTGATAACTGTCAAGGCATTAGCTTGGTTTTATAGGAAGCAAATTACTCGATATTATGATACTTTTTAGACTTAGAGATGCTGCAGATAAGATTCTAAGAGAGGAACTGTTTTGGTTTAGGAAGGGGAGACTGGAGAGGATGTATCAACCAAAATGCCACTTTCAGATGAATAATTGAGAATTGCCTGAGTCATTTTCATGGTCTTTGTCCTAAGGAGTACAGCAAAGGCTATGAGAGAACAAGAATCAAATGGGGAAGTAAAACTCTTCTAGGCTTAGATTATGCTGAAGATTTGAGCATCCTAGATGAAAATGTTATCATAATGAATAATTGATGGAAGTTTCAATAGGTTTTGAAAAAGGTTTGAAAAAAAGAGGACCAAGTCCCTAAGACTGGGACTAATAGAAAGTGAAGAGGTGATCCTGGGTAACGTGAAAATCCATCAAGTGGACAGCTTAACTTAATCTAGGTGTATTATAAGTAAAGTCAGTGGGTGCAGTGAAGATGTTAAAAATAGACTAGCCAAGGCCCAAAGGAACAACTGAAACCAGTTTGAAATAATAGGAAGACAGGTTGAAATGGGTAGGACTCCTTATGCGGATAAAGAACGGTCGATTGCTAAACAGTGTCCTTGTTGGCTAATAATCTAGGTCCAAATGAAAAGCAGGTCGTCCCCACATGGGGTGGTAGAATGTCATAAGGAAACACTTAACAGAAACTGGAACTTCTTGTGAGGGTTTAAAGAATAAAGCTCTGAATAGATTGGGATGGAGGAGGAGCGTGCGTAGCTGCGTCAGCCTCAGACAGCTTGGTTCTTAGTAGTTCTTAGTAGTGAGTTCTTAGTAGTAGTAGCAGTAACTGATTTTTCTTAGCTAACGTGTTAAATATGCACAAGATAGCATAACTGATATAGGGACATGGTGAACACACTAATTGATTCCTTTTTTATGTTCTTTGCATATACACTAATCAATTCACTCGTAAATGCATCGCCCTCTTGATGGTCCCATATAACCCTAATAAAAATGCATTTTCCATTAAATTAATCCAGTCATACGTTGTAGCTTCTAGACTAAAACGGTTATCTTCCTAGTCTAATTTATCTTCGTGTGTTTTAGAGTTCGTAGTTCACCAAAATTTTACTTGAAACGATTTTTAAAGGTATATAGTAAAGGAAAAAAAACATTATAATCTGATTAATAAAAGCATACTGCATATTAAAGAAGATTTTATTGTTTTGGTGTTTTAGTTTTTGTTAATTCCTTTGGCCATCTATATGACCATCAGGACGAGTGTGGTGCATTTACTAGTGAAGTGATTATCATATTTGGAAAGCTAAAAAAAAAGGATTCGAGTAGTGGGTTCACCTTGTCCTTATGTTAGTTATGGAATTTCATGTATGTTTCACCGTTACCACCCCCCATAAATGACTCACATCCCTTTTCCAAATGGGAATTCTGACTAAACATGGATAGTCTAAGATAAAGTAATGACTTCCTTAATCAGACAGCTCATAGTAACGAATTGTATGTAAGGAGCGACGCGGCTCAGTAGTAGCCGTAACTCTATAAAACTGATTTTTGATACCAATAGATATATCAAATACTTAAGTTTCATTAAGCTTATTGTTATCCATCAAAGGTTAAGAGCCTGAGAAAATTTGTCTAATTTTCGAAAGAGGGCGGAAGCACCCCTGAAAGTCAAAGAATCTTAATGAAAATCGCACAACGTCAGTGTATCAGAGGACCCTACTATAAAGGTTTCAAGTTGCTATTTGTAAATCCTTTACGTATAGCACTTTTTATTGGAAAGTATGCATATATTTTTCGAGGGGGGGGGGCAAATTTTCTGCGGGGGGATTTTTCACAGGAAGAATTTTCCATGAAAAGGGAAGTTTCCAGGAGTTGAACTTCTTAGGGGAGCTTTAACACTAGGGAAATTGGCCAGAAATCCTATACAAAATTCTTTTTATATGTCTTGTTTTCTCTTTGCCGACTCCATTTTACGCGTGGAGAAGAATGGAAATTGCCCTAGTAAACTTTCACCAGGATCAAATTGGCTAGAGAATATTCCAGTGGACAGGGGAACTTTTCCATAGAGGTGAAACCAGATTTCCTGTCATTATTTAAAAATCAATCAGAAATTAAATATAAGAAAACAAAGAAGTTTTTTTCAATTGCAAGTAAGGAGCGACATTAAAACTTAAGAAGAACAGATTATTACACATATGAGGGGTTGCCCCCTCCTAGGCACCTTGCTCTTTATGGAAAAGTTTGAATTTTGTCCCAATTCTTTAAGAACGAATACTGAAATACAAGGGTTATTTCAATTCTATTAATTTAATTTTAGTTTTCATTAATTTTTGATGTGTCTCCTTGCTATCAGTTGACAAACTTTTGTATTCAATTAGGATCCAGGTCTAAAATGATGCGCTAAAAAAAAACAATTTGACTTTGTTTTAACCGTCAAGGAAAATACTTAAGATTTCTAATTTAAAGCCAAAATTTGTCGTTTAGCATACTGGAGGGCCTTTGCGCTTACTTTACTTAATTTTATTTTGCTTGTTGATCTGCTTTTTTTTTAGATTGTAAACAATTCAGTCGTTCAGCAGAAAACCTCTTGTAATTTGTGTTTAAACAGACCAGCATAGTTAATTTGCTCCACCGAGTTAATTTGCTCTTTCTGAAGAAGTAGAAAATTTCACAAGAAGAGCAGTACTTATTCCTATTTCCTTGTTCTATAGCTGCATCTGTTATCTTAATGTTTGTTGTGATTTTTTAAATTTCCTTCTATTTTGGGTTTTATTTATTGTTTGATAGCAATTTCTGTACATTGTAAGTTTGAATTATTATACGATTATCAAACGATTTGTGAAAATATGCAGGAATTAAGGGCCATGATTGACAATCTTGGCTGTATTGAGAGTGAGTAGTTTTGGAATATTTCGTGCACGTTTCAGCAAGGATAATTCTTCCTCATGTTTTTTACCTATTAAGTAACAGAACTTGGAAAAAAAAAAAAATCAAGCATAGAACAGAATGATTAGCAGAGAAAATCGAAAGAAAACGAAACTTGATTTGCTTAAAAAGCATCATATATATGTATATATATATATATATATATATATATATATATATATATATATATATATATATATATATATATATATATATATATATATATCAGTTCACTGCTAACACTGTAGATGAAGAGGAATGAAAGAAGAAGCCGAGGCTTGCAAATACAGAAATTGCCTCTCTTTTTGGGAAGAGTCAGAAGCAGAGGAAAACACTTACCCAAAGGGGCTTTTAGGCTACTTTCCAAATCTCGTGATTTTAATTATTTTCTCCAGTCATCATATTAGGCACGTTTTTTTTTTACAATTGAACGAATATGCCCTCCACTCTCCCTAAATACGAGATCCCACCCAAAGATTCTTCTTTTTGAGCCTCGCATAACATGTCAACCTGATGACAGAAGAGACCGTGTCCAAAGTAAAACCCCCTTCTTAACAAAATTACTGATTATATTCTATGCCACATAACATACAAGTCAATCTGTCTCGTTAATCTGACGACTAGCCCTTTTATTTTGTATGATAGCCATCATTAAATGGCGCATTTATAAGAAAGGAAAGATCGGATGACATCGAAAATGCAAAAAGTTGCATTATTTATGCTATCGACATCACTTGAGAATGTTAATCCCAGTAGTACATCTATATTAGTATCGGTCAATCAAGTCAATGAAAATTTTGTAGATTAGTTTTTTAACCCAACTGTTGGCCACCTTTTCTTGTCCATTGTGGCGTTTTGGGAGCAATTTCTATGGAAAAGTTTCAAATAACAACACAATTACTGTCATTCTTAGTGAAAGATAAACATCTTGATGCAAATTTTATTTCGCTGAGTTACACTCGAGGTTTTTTTACTCCCAGCCAGGAACTATCACGACTCAACTGGCATGAATAATGTTGGGAAATGAGGGCACTTTCTTTCAGTTATAGAAGATAGTACACCAGAACAAAGTGCCCCCAAAACCACAAGATTTCCCCATAGAAATCCTAATACCAGTAGGAAAAAATTCTGAAAAAGTTGGACCATTTTTCGTGATCAAAAAACAAGAACTAGAGGTTTACCATGTTAATCTTGAAAGTTTTTGTCTACAGTTCTCACATTAGAACGAAAGAGCAAACCTAGGAAAAAGTGATCCGTGGCTCTTTGTAATCGACAAAAACCCATTTCATTTCGCTGTTTTTACGGATTAAGCCTGTTTTACTTTAAGCAGTGCCTATGGGCAAGTTTTCCTGATGCTGCATGCTAAGTGTGTGACCTAAAATGTTGCATATAATTAAAGTATGGTATATCATGCATAATTGAATCTTCAATATTCATTCCTCAAAATTAGCGCTTAACTTTGTCCTACCTTTCGGAAAAAGTTTCAAAGAGGCAAGAGGTAGTACCCTATCTTAACAAAAACTGACGTTAAACGAATATCTTTTTGACGAATGTCTTGTATATTAAGAAGAACCAGAAAAATCCATTATAAAAAAAAAAAAAAAAATTCCTGATACAAGGAAGAAGCTAAGTTATTTCTTCGCAGCCTATGCAACATACCTCTATAAAACTAGCTCAAATAAGGCAACTCATGGTATTTCCCTAAGTGTTTGTAGAATTTTGAAAAAAAAACTAGCAACTTTAATTGTTTTTAAAGATAGGGGGAATGTAAACCTTCAACTTAAGCTTTTCGATAACGGCAACTCTGACGGTGTATTCTTTGCTCTGATTTGGTGACAAATATGACGGATTTTAGGAGCTTTCTTGAAATACTCTAGGATATGTTTCCATAATTCAAAATTTTAATTCTGTTAAGCCTGAGTTCTTACTTCTGAATAAGTGTCTACAGTAAATTTATTATTTTTTCTTCTATCTCCCAAAACACAGTGCTTTGAGAACCATATTTTCAGAGCTGTTATTTTCGATGTGTCTTAAATTATCTATATGGACCCTATATATTGACGATATTATTCTGGCCACTTCCGACTAGAACCTGCGCTATCACAGCTAAGTCATCATCATTTTCAACGGAAATGTACCGCCTACTCTTTGATAAAGATTTTGCATTTTTTGCATGACTTATTCAATACAACTTCCAAGATGTAAATTTTAGAAACTTAATCATTCGTTAGACTTTTAAGTGAATATCTTGGGAATCAGATGATAACTCCAATGGCGTATTGATTAAAAGAACCGTGCGATTGCGAAAAAAGAGGGTTAACCC
The DNA here is from genome assembly GCF_032884065.1 of Artemia franciscana. Taxonomy (NCBI): domain Eukaryota; kingdom Metazoa; phylum Arthropoda; class Branchiopoda; order Anostraca; family Artemiidae; genus Artemia; species Artemia franciscana. The sequence goes on from NC_088878.1 coordinate 15,699,288, forward strand.
CAAATCTATTACTATACAAATGGCTTTTTCTCTGTCACAGAAAACAAGCGCTAATTCTGGTTCTGAAGAGTCTACGCCATAGCTCTAACACCAATGAAGTTTTTAACGCTAAAATTCAGCTTCATGAAATAACTATTAATTTGTATCGTTAAGTTTGCAGTTAAATACGTTAATATCTTTTAAGGTATACGCAACCTTTGAAGTTAAAAGGACTGTTTTGTGATTCAAACCTTTGAGGATGAGTTGAAAGAAAAGTAGAAACGAAAGAGCTTATAATAAAGCTGTTTATTATCTCGTGTTTGGGGAATTTCAAGTCAAACTGGGCGTAGGGTAAGCACAAGATGTCTAGAACTGCAGTTAGCCTAATCGAACAGAAAAGAGATATAGAATTTTCTTTCCTTTTTTAATCAAGTATATAAGGTAAGGGTGCGTTAGTTTCCCCCATAGTACACAACCTAATCGAATAGAAAAGAGATATTACTTTAATGTAATTCTGTGGCAATCTTAATTTTACTTATTTATGTCTGTGACGTATTTTCTTAAACAAGTCAATGAAATGCAATTTCTTGAGACACAACAAATCTTGCGTTTTTAAAGCCAGGTCGGTTTTTATGTATTGGATAGAACCTCTAAGCTGGTAAAAAGAAAAAAAAAGTTTGATTCCACCTAATTGGTTCTTTTGTGTGAAATCTTAGCCACCTATAAGAACGAAAAATTTTTAAGTCACAAGGCTCTTACATCATTTATGGCTAGACTACTATGATTTCCCTCAAATCAGAAAACTAATCATAGGTTTCTCGTGTATCTGGAAACCGATGTATGTCAGTAAAAACCGAATGTTTCTAAAAATATCTGAAACACGAATTTTTATTTTGCTGGTGAAAGGTCGTGTTTAGAGGCAACGCTATAGCGTTGCCTATAGTAAAGGCCTTAACCACTCCAATGTTTATTATTTTTCCGGGAGGCACTTCATATGTAAGGTGAGGTCGTATAAACTTCGGTGGGGGCTCTTCCGAATGGGGATCGGAAGTTCTAGAGCCCTTTTTAAGAGTCAAAAGCGATCAGAAGAAAACAGAGCCCACCACACGCCGTTTTCCCCCAAACGCATCCAATAATTTTTTTTTAGACAGCCATTTAAAAAAAAAAATAGTTCTATCATCAGAAAACAAAATCTCCGGGGTCAATACAACCCCCCAGAGCCCAGGGGCAAGTGTTCCAAGTTATGCCCCGGGGCCGTATAAATTTTTATGTAAGGGGTGGTAATTTATGCCATGGCGGCATATAATGTTTTTATGGAAGAGGTGGTTGTATAAACTTTGGAGGGGACTCAGATGATTAGAAATTGAAAGTTATAATTCCCTTTTTAAGAGTCAAAAGTGATCTGATGGCAACTAGCCCTCCCCCCTTCAAACCCTCTTTCCCCCAAATGCGTCGAACCAAATTTCTTATATAGCCATCTTGTTCAGAATTGACCAAAGATCATATAGCAAAACTCCACGGATAACACAGCCCCCCAGAACAGAGGGGCAAGCGTTGTAAATTGCGCCTCGGAGGCATATCAGGCTTCTATGGAAGGAATGACCGTACAAAATTCGGAGGGGGATCATCCGATTGTAAATCGGAATTTCTAGTAACGTTTTTAAGAGTCACAAGTTATCAGAAGGCAACTAGCCCCCCCCCCCCCCCCGAGGCCCTTTTTCCCCAAATGCATCCAATCAAAATTTTAATATACAGATTTTGTTGAAAATAGTTTAAAGATCAAATGAAAAAATATGGGGTCGAAACAACTCCCCAGATCCAGGAGGCAAGTATTGTAAGTTATGCCACGGGGGAATATGCATAAGGTTTGTATGCAAGGGGTGGTCGCATAAGCTTCAGACGACAATCATTTGATTCCAAATTAAAAGTTCTCGTTACCTTTTAAAAGTCAAAAGTGATCAGAAGGCATCTACCCCCCCCCCTCTGACCAACACCCTCTTTTACCCAAATGCATTCAATCAACATTTTTGAGATAGTCATTTTGTTTGAAATAGTTCAATGATCAGATAGCAAAAACTTTGGGGTCGACACAACTCCTACCAGAACCCAGAGAAGGGTTGAAACTTTTAACCCGGCGGCATATTAGGTTTTATGCAAGAGGTGAACTTCGGAGGGGACTCAAATGACTGGAAATTGAAAGTGCAAGCTCCCTTTTTGATAGTTAAAAGTGATTCAATGACAACTAGCCCCCCCCCCGTACCAAACTCCTCTTCCTCAAATGCCTTCGACCAGCTGTTGTAAATTATGGCCCGGGAAATATAGGCTAAGGTTCTTATGGAAAGGATTGTTGTAAAAACTTTAGAGGAGGGTCATTTTGTTGGAAATTCAAGTTCTTAGTTCCCTTTTTAAGAGTCAAAGGGAATAGAGGATAACTAGCCCCCCTGCACTCTTTACCCAAAATTTATCTAATCAAATTTTTAGATAGCCATTTTATTAAAATAAGTCAAAAGATCAGATGACTAAACCTCTAGTGTCAACACGACCCCCCCCCCCGAGCCCAGGGCGTATAAGGTTTCTTATGCGAGGATTTTCCAAATCCACTTAAATACTTATTAACGATATTTTATTTCAAAACTTATCGGAACTGACCTGGTCTTGAGCTGGTGAGCTTTCAGCATTTAATATCATTATATATCAAATATTCAGTTTAATTTTATTAGTTCTTGCCAAAGCTGCTAATTTATTTTTGAATAACAAAAAAATTTTGAAACAGAAAATTTTGAAAAACTTGAAACTTTGGCAATCAGAAACAAGGATAAATTAATCTAAAAAAAAACTTTCCAAAAAACAAGTTTCTAAAGAAAAGTATAGGTCATATTAAACTTAAGATCAGAAGAAATAGAAACCTACTATAACTCAAACTCAAAACGACCAGAAATTATTATTAAAGAATAAATGAAACCCAAAATGAACTGAAATTACGTAAACAATAATAGCAAAAAATATACAGCAGGTACTAATATAAATAAACAAATAAATCTTAAAACGAGTAAAGCTTAAACTGAATATACAAATCAAGCTTAAGAACCCAAAAATAACAGAAATTAGAATAACATTCATAGCAAAAATACAATAGGCACTAATATAAATGAATAAATAAATCTTAAAACAAGCAACTTAAACTGAATATGCAAATGGGCTTGAAATGAAAAGAAAAAACACTACAAAGATTTGGGTTTTACCTCCTTCTCTCACTGTAAAAGTCTAAAAAATACTACGTCATTGGTGCTTAACTGGAAACGAATTATAGTAGAAATATTTTTCTTTGTTCTTACTACGACATTGAAAACAAACATAAAAATTAAAGTAAGATTAAATTTTGTATGAATTTTCATCAATCAATATCATTATATATCAAATATTCAGTTTATTTTTTTTAGTTTTTTCATAGACTATTCAAGACAAATATAGTTTCAATACAAACAAAAGTTTGGGTACTACCCTATTCCCTAAAGCTTAAAGCCTTCTGTGTCATTGACGCTTCCCTGAAAACGAATTATATTACAGTTTTTTTCTTTTCCAGTTATTACAGCGTTGAAAATAAAAATTATGGTGAAATAAATCTTGAACTGGTGATCTTTCACCAAATAATATCACTATATACCAAATATTCAGTTCGATTTTATTAGCTCTTTGCAAGGCTGTTAAAGACACATATAGTTTTCAGAAAAGTGCTAATTACGAAGTAGGTTTTAAACTTTTATAGTGGGAGAAGGAGGCCAAACCCGAAATCTTGTTCGTAGTGATTTTTCTTCGATTCAAGCTTGATTTGCACATTCGATTTAAGTTTTGGTTGTTTTAAGATTTGTTTATTCATTTATTTATTCAATTAAGATTTATTTATTTATTCGTTTGTTCTATGATTCATTTATTTATTTTATGTTTGTTTGCAATGATTGTGTTCTTTTTTTTTAATTTCTGTTCCTTTTGGATTTTATTTATACTTCAAAAGTAAAATATTTTGATAGTTTTAAGCTTGATTTGTATATTAAATTTAAGTTTTTACTCGTTTTAATATGTATTTATTCATTTATATTTATACCTGTTGTATGTTTTTTTTAGTTTTTTTTGCTATGATTGTTCATTTAATTTCTGTTCGCTCTGGGTTTCATTTGTTCTTTAATAGTAATTTCTGGCCGTTTTGACTTTGAGTAAAGTAGGTTTCTATTTCTTCTGATCTTAAGTTTAATATAGCCTTTACTTTTCTTTAAAAACTTCTTTTTCGGAAAGTTTCTTAAAATTAATTTTAAAGAATATAAGGATTTCTTTGCATATCGGTTCCAGAGAAATTCCCCCCCCCACCCGAAAAATTCCCTCCATAGACAATTACCCCCAGAAAATCATCCTATGGACAATTGCTCCTCAACAATTACCTCGTTAGACAATTCTCTCTGGAGACAATTATCAGCCTCTTCCGGAAAATTGACCCTGCACGTGAAACTGAGCAGCCAAAGGAGAAGTATATTCTATCTATATTCAAAATATAGGTAGAATATACTGCGAAGAACATCTTGTACCATTATTTTTTTTAGTTTTAATTCTTTCTTTACAGTGTTTCTGGGGGTTGAGTTATCATAACATGCTAAGATAAAACTTAATGAATTTAATATAGAAATATGAAATTAGTGGCAACAGGGGAAGTAGTGCCCAATTATGGCAGTGCTGGAGCAAGAGGTACATGCTGGGACTAAATATACGAGCAATTAATTCCCGTAGACATGGCCTGACAACAACATCTATAGTACACGACACCAGTTTACCCCTTGCGATCGAGAAGGAGCGGGCACCGGAAGGTTTTCCCATCTGGAGTACCTTTAAGGGATTTTTTTTTTCTCCTAAATTTAATCTAAATAACAAGGAGTCAAAAGCTAGATCAGACCCAAGTAAATTTAAAATGGACAAAATCCCTTATTTCAAATAAGCAAGCAAATTGCTTCCTCCAACCTTTATCTTACTCTACTATAATAACTCAAATCCCAAGATTGCCAAAACAGATAAAAGAAATGAAAATAGATGCTATAAGAATTATACATTATATATACTACTTATATATTTGGAATAAAAATGGAATATTCCAAAATCTCTTCTTTTCTTCATTCTTTTTATTTGTCTTACTTTCCCTATGGTTGTTCAATGTAAAACGTGCGAGGAATTTGCAGTGGGTAATAGCCTGTGGGGGATTGTCTGTGGGAGGGGATTGTCAGTGGGGAGTTCTCCGAGGGGCAATTTCCTTGGGGTATCAGTTCAGCACTTGCAAATCATTTATACCCTTGTGCATTCCCTCCCAGCATTACAGAATGTAAAATATTCACGAAAACATTGGGAACACTCGTGGACAACGTTGATTTTCAAGAAAGCTAGACTTTTTACTTACCACGAATACTCCACCCTTTCCAACCACAACCTAAGCTACTGAAATGTTCTGATATGTGGACGTTTGTTAAATAAAGCCCTTTCGTGAACTTCCTGGATTTTGAACTGACTCTCCCTCACAGCATTTTATGAAGAAATTTACGCTGAATCCCTCAAATCACTCGAACTAGTAAAAAGCCCAACTTTAGACTTTTCGTATGAAGAATCAGTTTTTTTTTTCAAAAGGAGACAGCATCATTTATGTTATCTGTTAGAAGTCAAATCAGGCAAGCACCCTCGGGAGGGGGGCTAAAGGGGCTATAATCTCCTCCCCTCAAAAAATTACATGAAATTTCTGAATCTCAATCTGCTCAGATTTGCCATTCCTTCCTTGTTCCCTACTCAAAATTTGCATTCAAAGAGCTAAAATAATCTTCAGACTATGACTTAAAATACCATTTTTTCTAACTAAGTTATAAAGTTTTCCGTTTGTTGGCCCAGGGACCCCCGGTCAACGCCCTTAATTACTTTCTGAGTGCGTCACTTAGTTAAATAGTATTTTTACTTGATTAACTGCACCTAACAGTGCCTCCTATGCAGATTAGTTTGCAAGCTGCTTATTAGTCATCATAGACAAGGAGGAACTTCTTGCTTGTAGATTTGCTCAATGATTTTTATTGTAAAATCTTTACTTGATTAGGTCGAGACAAGTGTAATAACCCGAAAAGCCTTGTAACCTGATAGAATTTCCCAAAAATGGAGTCATCTATCTTCTTTTTTTACTTTTATTTTTGGCTGCCGCTTTCATATTAATTTTATGCTGTTGCGTCCATATTCGTTTGTAAATTTTCGTGTTGTCAAAAGCGGATTTAAGAACAATAGCTTCAGAATTTTATTTGGTGGCAGGAAAGTATTTTTCGGATCACACGAACCCAACACCAAATTTAGGAAACCCCTAGTAAATTAATCCGTCTTTACTAAATTAATAGAAACTATAAAAAAACACAGCTTAGAAAAACATTTGTTTTACTATCATAAAAGAAAACCGAAAAATAAATTAAAACACTTACTGTGGAGTATTGACCAAATAAACAAGATGAAATTGCAATTATCAACCTGTAAAAAGAAAATGAAAATAAAATTTAAATAAGAGATGGCAAATATTGAAATTAAACGGTTCAATAGCTTATCAATTTAACTTCCAGCTGTTTAATTAAAAAAAAAATTCAAAAAAAGAAAAGAAGTAGAATTAAAGAAATAATCAAGCTCTAACAAATCTTCTAAAAGACCTGATAAGGAATTTCGAAGTGATACAAAAAATCTCAATTAAAAATATAGCAATCTACATAGCTGACGCCGCAAAACCTTGTAAAAAAGGAAAACCTTAAATGGTGCTAGAAACACTATATCTACTATCTGATTTTTTAAAATAAATACTTTCAAACTGAAACCAGGTTTTATTATTACTCTATTTACAAACAGCTTGAATGTAAAATCACACTCGCAATAACTTGCATATTGAAACCAGAAAATTCTCTGCAATAAGAAAACAAGTACATCCACCGGGAAACCGTTGGAGCATTTTCTCCAGCAATTCTGTTTGTTGATTTATCATTGACATTTATAAGAATTTTCGCTAAGATATTTAATGAAAACCAGGGAGTGACATCTAAGAGCTGGTACTTGACCTACATTGAAGGCATCGTTAAAGAGCCTACGTAAAGTTTGCGAATATTCAAGTAGAAATGTATTTCAATTCTTACGTTGATTGAAATAAGTGAAAAACATAGACAAATAAAAAAAATTGAAAGCACTCTGAAAGAAAGAAACACGAATAGGAATAAAAATTAGGAATTAAAAAAAACATTAGGAAAACAAACAAAAAAAGACACTAAATGCAAGGAACATATGAGTCAATTTCGAGTGGACGGGGAATTAATGAGAATTCCAACTTAAGTCCTTCTTGGTTTGAGCCCTTCAAAAGCTGTTCGTTACATCGTCATACCCAAACCGAAGGGTATATCTCATATTTATTAAATTCATCCAACTATTGTCCTAAAACCTAAATTTTGATAATTATTTTTTTATTTTTTTGAACATCACAACAGATCGTCGAAGTAGATGATCCCCTCTACATACTCCAATTCGAGAACAAACGATTAGTACTATTCTAGGGCGGGGGCCACTGAGTCAAACTGCAGAACTCGTATAGTAAAAATAGGAGAATCTTGTTTCGACTTTGGTAGCAGGTTTTATATCAATTTTCATTGAAATGGAATGGCCAAACAGAGTTCGATAAATTCCTGTCCGAATTTAGTAATAATGCTGCATTGCAACACTAATACTCCTGTGCCTGTTTTTAATTTGCTTTGTTTCGCTCTTTTTGTCGTTTGGGGTTTATTTTTTTCTCAGTAAGGGGTTTATTTTTTTTGTAAGCTTGGAAGTTTAGGCGGGGTTATTCACTGACAATCAATCGTACAAAACAACTCAAACGCTAGACAAAACGACATCAACAACAGCAACAAACTGGAGAACAAGAATTGTAATGCAATGAGAACCAAGAACCGGCTGTTTCCCTAAATTACTCTCGAAATAAACGAAAAATCCGTGCATGACTCGAAAACATCACGACTGGAAGAATCCTTCACATGATTAGGCAGTACCAAACTTGCTGAGATATAATAGCTGATGTCCTAGTTTGTCTTTTAGGGAATCCAAGATTAATCTGATTTCTCTCGAGGGGGGGGGATGCATGATAGAAGGAAACGCTGCGGTAGCCCAGTGGATTATTCGGGGTATCTAAATTATAGTTATCAACAAATCTACAAAAAAGGTTTTTTTTATGTCAGCAAAACTTAGTCAGAAGTAACAGTTAATGTCCTCATTTTAACATCGCTTTTAGTGGACTTGAATCAAGTCTGATAGAAACTTTCAAGTCTGATAAACACCGTGACTTGTGTTGTTCCAAATTGTGTTGTCCCAAATATGTTGTTCCGTTGTGTTATCCATTGGTTGCAGTTGCTGCAATATATCACGTGGACTTGCCACAGGAGGTCTAGTCATTCCTCCTTTTTTTTTTAATTTCACCGACAGGGTTACCAATTAGTTTGAAACTTGTACAACACGAAGAAAGTTTGGCTAGACTTTCGGTTTTCTGGCTAAACAAGAATAACAGTTCTCAGCTCTTAAAGAACTTTTAAATAATTGAATAAAAAGCATTTTGTATGTTGCTGAAATACCTAAGAAAAAGAAGACGGGAAAAGCCCAGCGAACATTAGGCAATACAATGCAAGAGCCGTTCAAAAGAAAGGGGAAACTAAAGCAAGCTGCCCGGGCACCGTGGCTGGGAGTTTGCCTCATATGATCAAACTTTTCGCTTTGGTCCGGCTTTTTTGCTTATATTTGAGTCGGGGGAGATGTAATTAATTTTTCTTCGGGCAGCACCCCACCCTGGGAACGGCTCTACGAAGCTAACAAAAATCTTACTTTTCCAATAAAATATCGAAATACCTTTGATCTCATACATATGTATGTTTATTTTGACAATTATAAAAAAAAGAACTCCAAAATAGTACTTTATACGAAAACATAAAAAAAGAACCTAAAAACATTGTCAGTTTTAATTTTTTACACAACTAGCATACTACTTCGATTGCAGAAATTTTCAAAAAGAAACTTACATTAGAAGGGGAAAAAATCCAAACAACTAATGGCAAGTTGTTTGAAGAAGGAATCATTTTGGTCAATAAGTTGGAAAATATTTTGCCAAATCTTTGTTCGAACAGGGTAAGAATTTTGAGATGATTTTCGCAAGTTAGTTCCGAAAATGAGTTTAAAAGTCAGAATGACTTCTCTAGGTGGGTCTGTAACCAACAGCTTTAATTGCAAAGGTGTGCTTACTAGGTATGATGTCGGGAAAACCAGCAATGATTGGAAAAAAAAAATCGTTTCAGTGGCTTTCTTAAAGAACACCTTACATAATTGTATACGCATACCGCCCTAAGTTGCTTTAAGGTCATCTGTCATTTTTCAACTTCTGAAATAATTGCCAAAAGCTGTTCGCTAAGCTAATCTCAAAGGGAGATTCAGCTTGGGCAACGTATGTTCAATCACAATTTGATCCCCCTTAACTAATATACTCTACTGTTCATCCCTTTGAAGAGAGCTTCTTCAGAGCTTTGCAAACAACTTTTAGAAATTTTTTTCAAGAAGTGTGAAATGTCAGATAAGACCTTTAGGCCTGACGATGGCGATAAACCAAGTCGAAGACAGATTAACTTGTTACGGCACTTTAAATCTTGCATATTCTTTGTATTTATTAGTTGTAGTTTATAATTCTTATTTTTCAAAACATTTAACATGCTTTTTTGAGAAGAAATGCTTTCAGGGGTGTAATTTTGTCAAAATCCTGGGGGGGGGCAAATTTGGAGCCAATTTTCCCAGATCAAGTGGAAATAACAGTAAAAACTAAAAAATAAGCCATTTGGTTCCATAAAGGTACTATTTAGTACTTAAAAGTACTATGAAGGTACTTCATAGTATTATATAAAGGTTAATTATAGTACTATAAAGGTAAATATGTACAAAAAACTTATCTGTTTCGGTTGATGCTTGAATTATACAGGTTTATCTTAGTTTTAACAAGATTTTGAAAGAAACTAAATTTCAGATGGGGACGCAAACTGGAGTGTGGGGGGCGGGGGCAAACCGAAGTCTGGGAGGGGCAGTTTCCCCCTGCCTCATAACAAATTACGCCCCTGCTTGAGAAATATTGAACGTGCAAGATGGGCTTTTTTCAATTTTGGACATGGCTATATGTTATAGTATGTACTTGCCAATACAAACTTAATGAAATTCCAGTTTTATTTTTATTATTATTTTTTATTTTAAAAAAAGCTCTTGTGAGTTCATGTAGCTCTCCCAGCTTCTACCTAGCTTAATGTAGCTCTTGTATAGTTTTGTAAATCCAGATGAAATGCTAATGGTTTATACGATTTTATACTAAATGTGAACTACAATAATTTTTCCTGTTTAATATAGGCTACAAGGTAACATAGTGTCATAAGTGGCATAAATTCTCTTTCTTTCTCTTTTCGGGGGGGGGGAGGAGGAGGGGGGGGGCTTAAATTTAGAAGTTGGAGTATTTTCGAAGGAAGTCCCAAAACAGGCGGATTATATTCAAATATTTTGTATTTGAGTTTCAGTCATAAAAATTTCGAGATATCGAGGGGACGGGACCCTCAAAATATCTAGTTTCATTGCATGCACATTTGCTCACGACTAAAATTTTTGTGTTAATTGATAATTAATTCTCGTAGCCTGGGCAAGTCAACAACTCCAAAAAGTGAGTTTTCACGCCCAGACGGCTGGGTTTTGTTTCTCTGTAATTTGAGGGCGTCATAAAAATTCCTGAGGATGGGCAGTTCTCCGACGATTCTAGTCCCAGCTTACTCTTCTGTATGGGTATGAATACTACACCTTTCAGCATGTTAAAAGTCAAGAAAATTGGACACTTGTCACAATTATAAAAGTACAGAAATAATGCAAAAGCTTGAAAAAAATAACAAGTAGGGTTTACCATATATTTTTACGACTAGATTGTAGCGATTCAACTAATCCTATCGTTCCCATTTTCAATACATATCACAAAAAATGAAGCTGAAAAAGAGGTGAGAGGGAACTACCTCACACACTCTTTGCACTACACAACTTAGGCACGCAAAAAATCACAGTCAAAGTACATGCACTCGGAAATCCTCCAACTTCGAATCTGATGGAACAATTTCTTCCTTGCCCTACTCAACTTCTGGACATGTTAAACTCCTCCCATCAAAAATAGTTCCTATGCAATCTTATCAGTTCGGCATACGGACAAAGTACAATTAGGTCTTGTTGTCGGAAATGAGGATTATTTCTTATCTAAAGATAAATTGGAACTAAAAATTTATGATTGACTACCCGATATGTTGAAGGGTTACTGAAACACTTGGGTTATGTCCATCCTCCTCTGCTTCAGACCTTGCGGATGAAATGGAACTCCGCGCTAGTGTCTCCTGGAAACTTGACGAGCTAAGAGATGTTGTTTCTTTAGAGCGAGATGATTTAGCGAATGATAATGTCCGTGAAACATATATTTTTTGTGGCAGCTATATTGGCGGTGACATTAAGAGAAGTTGATTCTGCGGTTAGTAGTTTATTTATTCACTTAGCCTATATGGTAACAAATGACGTCTAAGAACTGTTTTATTTGTCACAGATATAATCATTCCAGGCCCGTGTGGAAGAGTAGGAAGTTTTCCCAGGAATGGGTAAAAGACAAAACAAACAAATATTTACCAGAGACGACCTTTATCAGAAAAAAATTTGTTCTAACCGCCTGAAATTTGACTTGGAAGAGCATTAATCAATTTTTTTTATCAAATCATAATCTAAAATGATCCATCTTAAAGTTCTTGTTTGGTTGACAAACACGAAGTTCGCTAAAGAAGGTTGATGCTATTTATAAATGGAACACGCTTTAATTTTTCTCTGTTATCCCTTATAACCAATTAGAAATGATTCATTGGGTCGAATGATGATGACAATTGGTCAGAACATGACAAAACAGGTTACTTGGCGCAAGAGTAATCTTTTGGATACTGATATTTTATCCTAGAAAAACTTATTGGGGGATAACAAGGGATCTAAGGACTTGAAAAGCCGCAAGATATTAGTCGAAAAGGGAAAGGTTGATAACGAATATCTTAGGAAGTGACTCTCGCCGGAAATTCATGTTCCCTTGGGATATTCCTAGGCCTAGTAAAACAGATGTAGACGGCTGAATTTGTGTTTATTCGAACGTCTGTACCCAGGGCACCATGCCTGGAATTATATGTCGATTCATCTGGGTACGCAGGGACAAATTTTACCTCCAAGAGATACCATAATGCGAGAGGCCATATTTCATTGTATTCGTTCTTTACGGCATTGAGGCGGATGCCGCAGCCAGAAACAAGGGGTAATAAAAGATACGATTTTAGCTAAGTGTGTGCGATTACTCATAATGAACTATTAATGAAATGATAAAGAAAAGAAAGTGAACTTTTAGTTAAGGGGCTTCTTTCTATATTGGAAAGCAGTTTAGTTATTACCTTAAATTGCAGCTTGGAGCAATATAAGGATTTTTCAGTTATGTAGTTATGTGAATGAAACTTCCAAGAATGAATCTAGTGCCTATAATATACGATGAAAGATGTTGCCTTGCTACTACCCCTCCCCCATTATTTCTAGATCTTTGGTGTTTACATCGAGAACAGGTTGATGACCTACATTCATGACTAAATTATGTAAATTACATTGATAACCTATCTAAATTTTCACAAAAAAATGTTTTACCTTTTTTTGGTTTTCAGTATCTTTTCTTTGGCTTTAATCTTAGAAAATGGAATTCCTAGTATTATAGCAGGAATTTAAGCCACATCAAGTGTTTTTGCTAAATTGAAGAAATAGTCTTAAGAATTTTATTTAAGATGAAAATAGCGACGAAGACCACACTGCCTTTCCACAACAAACACATACAAAGTAGAAACACTAGGGAAAATCTTTTCAAGACAGTGGAAATCAGTTCTGTGAATATTTTCACAACAAATTATCTGTACGTAGTTTTTACTAATAATTTTAAAATAACTAATTTCTTAAATTCCGGTAAAGATAAGACCCCAGTTACTCGCCAAAGGGGGGTCTATCAAATACCCTGTGATTGTGATTACTATGTCGGCAGGACCCAAACGGTTACAACAGCGTAAAAAAGACATAGACAAGGCATTAATTTTAAATAGTTCCAACAACTCCTTTGATTCTGCTTTAGGTTAGCATATATTTAATAGTCCGTCCCACACGATACTTTTTGAAAAATCTTCACTCATTGTTAATGATTTGGGGATAAAACAGGTGGTTTGGGAATCAATCGAAATTAGTCTTAAAATAAATAATAAAATTTCTTTGAACATGGACTTATGGGAATACTCACTGAATTCTTTATACTCAAATTTAATTAAAAACAAAAGCTTAGAGCTCATATGGCACTTGTAACGAGGCAAGAAGAGCTAAGAGCCAAGAGCTCATATGGTATGAGCTCTAACAAAATTCTAAGAATCAATAGATTGATTTAAAAGGAAAATCAGATGCTTAGTGCCGGTCAGGATTTAAAACAAGAGCTCTGAGTCACGATGTCCCTCTAAATATAAAAATTCATTAAGATCCGATCAGCCACTCGTAAGTTATAAATACCTCATTTTTTCTAATTTTTCCTGTCACTTTAGCACCCCAGATGGTCGAATCTGGGAAAACGACTTTATCAAGTCAATTTGTGCAGGTCCCTGACACGCCTACCAATTTTCATCGCCCTAACACGCCCCGAAGCACCAAATTCGCCAAATCACTGAACGCCTACCCTCCCCCAACTCTCCCAAAGAGAGCGAATCCAGTACGGTTACGTCAATCAGGTATCAAGGACATTTGCTTATTCTATCTACCGAGCTCCATCCCGATTCCTCCACTCCAAATGTTTTCCAAGATTTCCCCCTCCAGCTCCTCCAATGTCAAAAAATCTTGTCGGGATTTGAAATAAGAGCTCTGAGACATGAATTTCTTCTAAATATCAAATTTCATTAATGTCTGGTAACCCTTTCGTAAGTTACAAATACCTCATTTTTCCAAATTACCCCCCCCCCCCAACTCCACCAAAGAGAGCAGATCCGGTCCGATTATGTCAGTCACGTATCTAATACAGGTTTTTATTCTTCCCATCCAGTTTCATCCTGTTCTCTCCGCTTTAAGTGTTTTCTAAGATTTCCGGCCTCCCCCAACTGCCCCCCCCCCAATGACGCTGAATCCGGTTGAGATTTAAAACAAGAGATCTGAGTTACGAAGTCCTTCTAAATATGAAGTTTCATGAAGATCCGATCACTCCTTCGTAAGTTAAAAATATGTCATTTTTTCTAATTTTTCAGAATTACCACCCCTCTCCCCCAATAGAGCGGATCCGTTCCAATTATGTAAATCACGTGTCTAAGACTTCTGCTTATTTTTCCCACCAAGTTTCATCCCGACCCCTCCAATCTAAGCGTTTTCCATGATTTTAGGCCCCCCAAACTCCCCCCAATGTCACCAGATCCGGTCGGGATTTAAATAAGAGCTTTGAGACACGATATCCGTCTAAATATCAAATTTCATCGAGATCCGATTACCCGTTCGTAGGTAGAAAATACCTCATTTTTTCTAGTTTTTCAGAATTGCCCCCCCCCCCCTAACTACCCCAAAGAGAGCGGATCCGTTCCGGTTATGTCAATCATGTATCTAGGACTTGTGCTTATTTTTCTCACCAATTTTCATCCAATCTCTCCACGCTAAGCGTTTTCCAAGATTTTGGGTTTCCCCCTCCCAACTCCCCCCAATGTCACCAGATCCGGTCGGGATTTTAAAATAACAGCTCTGAGACACTATATCCTTCCAAACATCAATTCCATTAAGATCTGATTAACCGTTCGTAAGTTAAAAATACTTCACTTTTTCTATTTTTTCCGAATTAACGGGCCCCACTCCCCCCAGATGGTCAAATCGGGAAAACGACTATTTCTAATTTAATCTGGTCCGGTCCCTGATATGCCTGCCAAATTTCATGAAGATCCAGTCACTTCTTCACTCTAGGCGTTTTCCAAAATTTCCAGTCCCCCCGACCCCTCCAAATATCAAATTTCATCGAGATCCGATCACCCGTTCGTAGGTAGAAAATACCTCATTTTTTCTAGTTTTTCAGAATTGCCCCCCCCCCTAACTACCCCAAAGAGAGCGGATCCGTTCCGGTTATGTCAATCATGTATCTAGGACTTGTGCTTATTTTTCTCACCAATTTTCATCCAATCTCTCCACGCTAAGCGTTTTCCAAGATTTTAGGTTTCCCCCTCCCAACTCCCCCCAATGTCACCAGATCCGGTCGGGATTTTAAAATAACAGCTCTGAGACACTATATCCTTCCAAACATCAATTCCATTAAGATCTGATTAACCGTTCGTAAGTTAAAAATACTTAACTTTTTCTATTTTTTCCGAATTAACGGGCCCCACTCCCCCCAGATGGTCAAATCGGGAAAACGACTATTTCTAATTTAATCTGGTCCGGTCCCTGATATGCCTGCCAAATTTCATGAAGATCCAGTCACTTCTTCATAAGTTAAGAATACGTCATTTTTTCTAATTTTTCAGAATTACCCCCCCCCCTCCGATAGAGCGGATCCGTTCCAATTATGTAAATCACGCATCTAAGACTTCTGCTTATTTTTTCCATCACGTTTCATCCCGATCCCTCCAATCTAAGCGTTTTTCATGATTTTAGGCCCCCAATGGCACCAGATCCGGTCGGGATTTAAAATAAGAGCTTTGAGACACGATATCCTTCTAAATATCAAATTTCATTGAGATCCGATGACCCGTTCGTAAGTTAAAAGTACCTAATTTTTTCTAATGTTTTGGAATTGACCCCCCCCCCAACTACCCCAAAGAGAGTAGATCCGTTCCGATAATGTCAACCATGTATCTAGGACTTGTGTTTATTTTTCTCACCAAGTTTCATCCCGATCCCTCCACTCTAAGTGTTTTCCAAGATTTTAGGTTTCCCCCTCCCAACTTCCCCCAATGTCACCAGATCCGGTCGGGATTTAAAATGACAGCTTTGAGACACGATATCCTTCCAAACATCAAATTTCATTAAGATCTGATCAACCGTTCGTAAGTTAAAAACACTTCCTTTTTTCTATTTTTTCCGAATTAACGGGCCCCACACTCCCCCCTCCCAGATGGTAACATCGGGAAAACGATCTCTAATTTAATCTGGTCCGGTCCCTGATACGCCTGTTAAATTTCGTCGTCCTAGCTTACCTGGAAGTGCCTAAAGTAGCAAAGCCGGGACCGACAGAATTTGCGATTGCTATATGTCACTTGGTTAATACCAAGTGCCATAATGAACTAACGAAATATTTTACTGAACCGATTTATAATAGTATTGAACCAGCTACGGAAAGGCCTTTGAGACAGGCTGCTAAGAATCATTTTGTTCTCTTTAGTTTGAATGAATTTATATTCTCACTTCATTCTTTTTGTCAGTCCTGGTTGAACTTCGTTGAAGTAAGGATGCTAGGGCTGTTTTTAAAAAAAAAACTTTTTAAAAACATTATTAGTTTTAATTTTCACAATTTAATGTAAGTTTATTTATATATACATATTTTCTCTCTCGGTCTCGTATTGTGCTGAAGACGGCCCTTGGACATAGGGCCGAAATATTCATAGAACTGATTTCCGCTGTCTTGAAAAGATTTCCCCTATTGTTTCTACTTTGTATTTGTTTCTTATTTAAGATAATTAAGAAACAGAACTTCGAGTCTTAAAAACCCTTGTAAATCAAAACTGAGCAAGGACATGGGGTTCAAAAACTTTCTCTATGCCTCATTTGTGGAGCACATCTATTTCTAAAGGTTGCAATTTTATAGCAAAAAGAATGTAAAAGGTCATCAAGGGTTAGTTTCTTTTTGAGGGGGAAAGGGGCGGAGACAGTTACTTCAAAATACCTCTCCAGGGGATCATTGATGCTCTTGATTTATTCCTGAGAGTGTCTTTCAACTTTCTCTGCTACTTCCAAAATAGACAAAAGCCCCTCATCTAGAACTTTACCGAAAAGAACTAGATTCACGCTTTTCTTGAGATAATCGCTTGAACTCGATATTCGCTTTTCCTAAGTTGTCTAGGACTGTCTACTTTTTTCTAATTTTGCTAAGGGTTTTACTCTGAATTAGTTACTCGTTTTTTCACTTATCGAAGATTTCATTTGAGCGTCCTGGTATCTTGTCCTGTAGTTTTTCACCAAATATCTCGTGGAATAAGGATCAAAAGCTTAGACAGATCCCTGAGTTTCCATTATCTAATAACTAGGCCTTTCATTCGAACATGAACAAGGAAAAAATTAGGCTAGAAGCTATGTTTTAGTGTAACTGTTTCCTCACCTTTGACGGCAAGGAACAAGAATTTGAACTCAGGAATACAGGAAGAATTGGGTAGTGGTTTTCCCCTAGTTTAATAAAAAAAAAAATCCCTCGGCCTCTTAGTTAAACCGAAAAGATCTACAGTAGACGAGCGTATACAGACCAGCGCATTATTGTTGAATATAACCCTGGGAAAGAGCGAAGCGTTTCCACTGCATTACCTTTTTTTTTTACCAGGGGTCACCTTATAGAAAAAATGGTCACAGAAAACTGAGGTAGGGCTCACTCAGTCTCAAATCTGGTGCCTGGTAACTCTTAAAGATAAAAAAACAGATTACACAGTAGAATAGCCTACCACCCCTCCAATGTCTCAAGTAACCTCTGTTGCCCCTACAGCCTACAGAGTATCAGGTAAGAATCGTGAAGGGTCGAAACTTGAAATGTCCGGTAGATATGCCTCTGAGGATGACACGATACGTATAGTCCTAGAATTAAAGGCCTAAAATCATGGAAATAGCCGCTTTAAGACGGAAGCTCCAGAGATAGATATTAATATAAATCGCGAGGATGTTATTACTTTGGAAATAAGATTTATGCAAGAATTGTCTATCCTTGTGACTGTAGGGCCCAGAGTGAGGACCTTGGGCTTATTAACATTCTAACTCCAACCCTCACATGTTGATATATATATATATAGCTTGTACTTCTTTCGTGGTCATTCTTAGATTGCTTAGAGAATGGTCCCAAATGATTGAAAGTTAAAACATATTAAGCAAGTTTTGCAAATTTTGAACATAACAGAATTTGCTAAAATCAGAGACACACATGGATTTTAATCTTTGAACAAATTAAAAAGGGCTCTTGGGCAATGCCCTCTAACTCTCTTCCCTACCCTAAAGTACGTACCTATAGATTATTGTACTTTTTTGGCTTATGATCCATCATATGGTATTTAGAAAATTGTCCTAAATGAACAGATTTAAAACATCAGGAATCATTAAGACAGTAATATGACTGTACTAGATTCAGTGACACTAACAACACATTTCGTAGACTATGATCTATTTTCACCATACAGTGGTGTCAATAGGGTGGGAGGTGGGGGTGGGCATTATCCTCCCCCGCCGAAGATTTGTCGCCCTTAATTTTTAAAATACCTGTTTTTCGGTATTTTCATTGAAAATGGCTTTTTCAAGGTATTTTTATTATAACAACTGAATTTAGGGGTGAATCCACCCCTAGATTTTAAGAGATAATTTTTTTCCCTACCTCCTCAAATTTTCGTGAATCTACTTTTCGTGAGCTTACTATCTGTAAATATGGGGCTAATATTACAATACAGACCTGCAGACATCAACACATGATAAGCATATATCGCAAAAATGATTTAAACCCTTCACCTTATTTCAAATCAGAGTTATGAAAGAAGTTTCAATCTCTATGATTGGAAGACCCAAAATGGGGTCCTGATCTATTCAAAAACCAACTTTTCTTCATTCCCAACTTTGCACATATAAATATGTACGTCTTTCTGCTCATGGTAGTTTAGGTACTATGCAGGGAATGGAAAGTACTAAAGTATTAAATATTAGTAATATCTTAGTATGATGTTCTTAAATCAAAACACACTATACTTATTGCACATGTGGTGTTTGGTTTTCACCAAAGTTGATTTTAAAAGATTTCTAGACTTATTGCAGCGTGGTTTTCATATTAAAAAAACACAACAACAAAAAACTAAAGAACACCGACATATTTCGAGAATGGTGTTCAGTTCCTTCGAAAGCGGCATACAAGGGTTTCTGGGTCGGTAATACTACTAATGCTAGGGAAAACAACTGACTGCAGCTACAACAAGTATCGTGGCTTGCAATATTCGAATCTTTATTCACATAGATGCTGACAGATGTCGACACAGAGAGACGAACACTCACGTGCACGTATGCATGCATTGCCCACAAACACCCACACACACATAAAAAAAACACTAACAGGGAGGCTAGGGATAACTCCCTCACACCTTTCCCTAGACTAATCCAACATACCCTCCGTTCCCAGAAAAAAAATCTTAGCCTGAAGTAGAACGGTTCGCCTGGAAAAATTCTCTGATTCTCTTTCTCCTGTCCACCTGTGCACAAACACACACCTCGACAAGAAATTCTTCCGTTCATAATTAAAATATTTTTTTCAGGCTTGCAAAGGCTGTGTAGCTGGTTCAAGATGTGACTGTCAGCAGATGAAAGGGGCTCCGGGGGAAGTGGGTATTCCTGGACTGCAAGGATCCTATGGTCTTCCTGGAGTAATAGGACCAGAAGGACCCCAAGGACCGAAAGGATCTAAAGGAGACTTTGGAGCATATGGAATGATGGGAGAAAGGGGCTACAGGGTATGATAAATTTTTATTACTGAACTTGTTTTTTTTTTCAGACTTAACTTGTTCTGTCCCTGACCCTGCCTTAAAATATCTCACGAATTCAATTTTGCAATCAGATTCGAATTAGGTATAAGTCATTACAAATGTGGAAATTCAAGCTTTTTTTTAGCATAAAAATTTTATAAGAAGAGAAATGGCAGTACAAAAATAAGAATTGAAAAATGTGCTTCATTTTAAAGAAAAATAAATAACACAGAAAGATAGGGAGGTGTAAATCATGGTCGCAGCAATGGCTGCAATCTATTAAAGAGCAAACCACGACCTATAGTAACCAAACGTTTATAAACTTGTTGTCTAAGAAACTGTGTCGTGGAAAACATGATATATGTCCCAATAGAAGCCAATTCAGAAATAAAAAGTATATAGAGTCTAAGACTTCTCAAAATGATGTCAAATTGGCATGAAGACTACAGAATAAAGTGCCACCTGGGCCAAAATCGGAACTCTTTGGTGCCACTTAGAAAAGTAAAGGCTAAGAAACATAAAAATTGCTCAATGAAAAGCCTTAAGAGGAGGCTTAAAACCTCCCATCGTGGTTGTAGCTAGCAGAAATCTAGTGAAGAGCGGACCGCAGATAGATATTTATTGCGACAAAATCCTCTTAGGACAAAGGCAAAAAAAGAGAAACCTACCTGCACAATAATGGCAATAGCATAACAATAATAATAAAAAACACATGGCAATAAAAGTAACATAAAAAACAAATATAATATGACAAATAATACCATAATAATACACAAAATAACATATATTGCTGCTACTACTACCAACAAGTCAATGCAGCACTATGCCGCCCGAGGCCAATACAGCTTCTCTCTTTAGACCCTCTTAAGAAATTCCCATTTTTCTTAAATCTTTCCTTACTTCATTTTTCCATCTCATTCGGAGGCGACCTGCTTTTTGTTTGGCCCAGACGGTTGGCCGACAAAAAAAATCTTTGGCAATCTTTCATCCTTCATCCGCAGAAAGTAGCCTAGCAATTTCATCCTTTATCTCATTTTTGCTCTGGAATAAAACGGAATTGAGCCACATTTTTCGTACAAATTACTGTTTGAGACATGTTCAGTCAGTCGGGTATCCAAAACGATCCATAATCAATTTATCTGGAAAGCATCAAGAAAAACCTCCTCCATTTTTCGGAATGCCGACGCTTCAAAACCATACCTGACCACTGTCATCGCTATAGCTTCCAATATTCAATTCTTGGTTCGCAGACTTCTTAATCCGTTGGTAATTTCTCTGGAAAGCATCAAGCAAAACCTCCTCCATTTTTCGTAGCACGGATGCTTCAAAACCTATACCTCACCACTGTCATTACTGTAGTTTATAATATTCGAATCTTGGTTCGAAGACTGTATCTTCCTATTCTCCGAAGCTTTTTTTAACTGTAAAAAACACTGAGTCTTGGCCCAATCATTTTAGTCTGAATTCTAAGGGTTTTCAACCCAAGAAATTTTCTGAAAACATGTGATGTAATAATGTGATGTTTTTGAGCAAACTGTTTCATCATTACGCAATAATATTATTTTTCTATGACGTAAAATTATTTAAAGAAATACATGATGCCTCTAAGCAAACTGGCTGGTCAAAAGAATTGTAATACTATTTTAAATTGCCATGGCTCATATAAATGAAGGGTTCAAAGGCCATTATACCATATAAATTAGTATACTACTAACTCACCGCCCCATCAAGCCAACTGGGACCAACACAGCTACGCACGCTTTTCCGCCATCCTAATTTACTGAAAACCACCCTCTTTACAGCTTCCCAGGAAGTTCCCATTTCCCTTAAATATTTCTTTACGACATCCTTCCACCCCAGCCGCAGACAACCTGCTTTCCGTTTAGGCCTAGACGCTTGGCCGAAAAGGACAACCTTCGGCAATATGTCATCCTTTACCTGCAGAACGTGCCATAGTCATTTCAACCTTTCACTCATTGTAGCCCTAGAAAGAAAGATTGTACCACACTTTCCGTACAGCATACTGTTTGATATGCGGTCAGTCCTCCGGGTACCCTAAACAATCCGTAGGCAATTTCTCTGGAACATGTCTAGGAAATTTACAGTCGTTTTTCTGAGTGCCTGTGCTTCAAAACCATATTTGGCCACCGCCATCACTATGGCTTCCAATATTCTAATCTTGGTTTAAGGACTTATCTTGCTATTCTTCCAAACTTTTTTAAACTGTGAAAAAAAACCCTGAGCCTTCTTCTTTTAACATCTTCACTGCACCATCGTTTTTGCTAATAATACTGCCCAGGTAAGTGAAACTGTCCGCTTTGTCCATCCTTTCGTTACCCAGCATTACCTCTTCACCTTCACTTAGTCTTAGTGGCTTAGTGTTCTTGACATTAATTTTCAAACCTATTCTTGCACTCTGAACTCGTAAACCCTCTTAAGGCTCATTCCTTTTGCAAACATTTTATCTAGGATGCTTAAATCATCAGCGTAATCTAAGTGTAGAAGAGTTACTTCTCCATTTGATTCCATGTTCTCCCATTGCCTTTGCTGTGCTCCTTAGGAAAAAAGTCCTTCAAAATGATCCATATAAATGGGGATAGGACGCCACCCTGCTTAAATCCTGACCTCATTTCCTGCCTTAACCACAGCAACGTTATTCTCGTACATAGCACTAATCACTCAATGTATTTATCTGATATACCATACGAGGATAGGACCTTCACTAAAGCTCTCCCATCACCTGAATCAAACGGTTATTCATAATCCATAAAACTGAGGACTAAAGGCGTTTGATGACTGAAGCACTTCTTAATTACTAAACTAAGAGTGAAAATTCGGTCAATGTATCTTCTAACCTTCTCAAAACCACACTATTTTTTTCTTAAAACTTTATCTACAGCATCTGTAAGTATAAAAAGTATAATCGTACTAAATAATCCCCTTCCTACAGAAACCAGGCTATTGCCTTCATAATATCACTCTTATCACCTTTCTTATTGAAGGGTCATCTTCAGTAACTTATCCCTAACCTCGCAACCACCATATTTAAACACACTATCAGCATCTAGGGTCTTTTTCCAATCCTTCTAGAACTGTCACTAATTCTTCTACACAAAATAAACCTTCCTTCAGATCCAAAGTGTCAAAAATATTTTCATCATTTTCTGTAGCTCTATCTTGGTTTGGAACTTGTTCTGCACATCTCTCTTTAAATCTTCCTCTCTCACTAATTTGTGGCCCCGTTCCTATCATTAACTGGGACAGGTCAAGATTAACTATTCCCTCTTAATTTATTAACATGCCAGTACATTATTTTACTATTATGCTGTCTAACTGCATCTTCCAGATTCTCGGCAATTTTATCCATGGCCTCCACTTCACTCCTCCTTAGTTCATATTTTAATACTTTCTCCACTTTCTTTACATTGCTTTTGTTTTCATATGATCTATCACTCAGATAATTCATGTACCAGCCCATTACCTCTACAGCTTTTTCACTAATATTCCTAGCTGCGGTCCTAACTTTCTTACCTAAGACACCATAAGCAACTTCACAAATTGTTTTCCTAAAATTATTCCATCCATCTTCCACGTTGTCAAATTTAAAACTCCAGTTTAGTATTCAGCTGTTTACCAACATCATAACTTCTTTCCTCCACTTTCTTTACTTTCTCCATTTTCTTTGCTTTCTTCTGATTTTCATATGATCTGTCAATCAAGTAATCAAACAGTTCGTGGTAACGAACTTGTAGTAAGGAGCGACCCGGCTCAATAGTAACCGAAACTCTAAAAAACGGAATTTTGATACCAATAGTTACATCAAAAGAATCGAATATTAATGCTGATTTTAAATATATAAGTTTCATCAAGTTTAGTTTTACATATCAAAAGTTACGGGCCTGAGAAAATTTGCCTTATTTTAGAAAATGGGGGAAACCACCCCCTAAAAGTCATAGAATCTTAACGAAAATCACACCATCAGATTCAGCGTATCAGAGAACCCTACTCCTGAAGTTTCAAGCTCCCATCTACAAAAGTGAGGAATTTTGTATTTTTTGCCAGAAGTCAGATCACGGATGCGTGTTTATTTGTTTGTTTGTTTGTTGTTTTTTTTTTATTTCCCAGGGGTGATCGTATCGACCCAGTGGTCCTAGAATGTCGCAAGAGGGCTCATTCTAGCGGAAATCAAAAGTTCTAGTGTCCTTTTTAAGTGACCGAAAAAATTGGAGGGCACCTAGACCCCCTACAACGCACACTTTTTTCCTAAAGTCACCGGATCAAAATTTTGAGATAGCTGTTTAGCTTAGCCAAAAACAAAATAACTATGTTTTTGGGGACGACTTAATCCCCAACACATCCCGGGGGAGGGGCTGCAAGTTACAAACTTTGACCATGGTTCAATAGTAATGGTTATTATGAAGTTTACAGACGTTTTCAGGGGGGACTTTTTTACGTTGGGGTGGGGGTGGGTTGGGTTGAGGGGGTTACGTGGGAGGAACTTTCCATGAAGGAATTTATCACGAGGGAAGAGAATTTCCATGAAGGGGGCGCAGAATTTTCTAGCATTATTTAAAAAGCAATGAGAAAATAAAAGATTTTTTTAACTGGAAGTAATGAGCAGCATTAAAACTTGAAACGAACATAAGATATTACGTATATAAGAGGATTTGTCTCCTCCACAATACCTTGCTCTTTACGCTAAAGTATTTTTAGTAATTTGAAGTAATTATTCAACGGCCTTTGTGATTCAGGGGTCAATCTTGAAGATTCGGGACATAATTCAAGCTTTAGTGTAAAGAGTGAGGTATTGACGAGGGGGCGAACCTCCTCAAATATGTAATAAAAATACACAAATATAGAAGTTTGTTACGTAAGTTAATTCGTCAGGTACGCATGTTTATTACTAACAAAAACTTTCGTAAAAAAAATCTAGTTGCATTTTTATGTAGCCAGAAATTGGAGGGCAACTAGGCCTCCTCCCCCACCGCTTTTTATCAAAATCGTCCGATCAAAACTATGAGAAAGCCATTTAGCGAAAAAAAATATAATATGCAAATTTCGTATTAATTATTCATGTGCGGTGAGCCAAAATCAAAACATCCTTTAATTCAAAAACATTCAGAATTTAAATAAAAAAACAAGTTTTTTAACTGCAAGTAAGGAGCGACATTAAAACTTAAAACGAACAGAAATTACTCCCTATATTAAAGGGGTTGTCACTCGTCAACACCTCGCTCTTTACGATAAAGTTTTTTATTGTTTTAAAAAGTAGAGTTGTAACAAAGAGTCAAACTTTAGCGTAAAGAGTGGGGTGTTGAGGAGGGGACAACCCCTTTAATATGCGGAATAATTTCTGTTCGTTTTAAGTTTTAATATCGCTCCCTACTTGCAGTTAAAAAAAAAACTTGTTTTTTTTTATATTGAATTTGTTTACAGATTCCTCCTCGTCTCTATTAAACAATAAGCGTTTTCACTAGTGTTCCTAGCTACCTTTCGAACTTTTCTCCCTAAGACTCAATCAGCGACTTTACAAAACGATTTTCCTAAAATTATTCCATCCATCTTCTATGTTGTCAAATTTCAAACTCTCCAGTTTAGAATTCAACTGTTCTTGGAAACTGTCTCTTAAGTTCTCATCCTGGAGTGTACCAATTTCATAGCTTCCCGGTATTTAGTTACCCTTTCTAAATTTCAGCTTTAAATTAACCGTATACACTTTTATACCTTAGTATCTTGTATCAATCCTGCCTGTCTTCGGTTTAAATAACATGATTAATAAGGTTACCTGTTATATCATCGTGTGAATACCATTTCAAACAGTTCATGGTAACGAACTGTAGTAAGGAGCGACCCGGCTCAATAGTAACCAAAACTCAATAGTAACCAGAAGACAAATCACGGATGCGTGTTTATTTGTTTTGTTTTTTTTTTCCTAGGGGTGATCGTATCGACCCAGTGGTCCTAGAATTTTGCGAGAGGGCTCATTCGAACGGAAATGAAAAGTTCTAGTGCCATTCTTAAGTGACCAAAAAACCGGAGGGCACCTAGGCCCCCTACCACGCTCTTTTTTTCCCAAAGTCGTCGGATCAGGGTCGACTTTCAGGGCATGATGAGGGGGATGTACAACTGACGAAAAGGCAATATGCGCATACTTCCTTATATGAAATTACTCCGTATATGAAAGGGGCTTTTCCTCTTCAACGCCCCGCTCTTTACGCTAAAGGTTTTTACTGTTTTAAGAGGTAGAGTTAAGAGAAAGAGTCAAGCTTTAGCGTAAAGAGCGGGGCGTTGAAGAGGAAAAGCCCCTTTCATATACGGAGTAATTTCATATAAGGAAGTATGCGCATATTGCCTTTTCGTCAGTTTTACATCCCCCTCATCATGCCCGAAAGTTTCCACTTAATATTCTAAAGCCATTCATAAAATTAAAAATCTTTATTTCGATCTGAATGTTTCTATTTCTCGTAATATCAGAAAAGAAACGTTATAACCGAGATTAACGAAAAAAAAGGAATTTAATTCAAAGAAGATGCCTGCAGTATACTGATATGCTGCAGTATTGAACTAGCTCTCAAAGAGATTACACCTGTTTGAACTTTTGAATTGTTTGAACTTGATTCCTTAGCCATGAATTAATTCAGTGACTACAGAAATTGTGCAATCTGATACTTGAATTTATCACACAATGAGATTTTTGGCGTTTTGAATTGAGAAAATTAGATACGATAGCCAAGTGTGGTGTGTAGAGAAAATTAGATATAATTTGCCCGCCCGTTAATTACACTTTTTAGTGTCGAGAAGGATTAGCAGTTGGGCCGATCTCGTACAGTTTGGACTGATTGTTCACTTGGATACGTTAGTGAGGCTCGGCCCTCATGGAAAGATAAGTTTCTTTCACTTTATACTCTTTCATTTACTAGGCATGAATCCTGCAAACATTAAAATCGGTGATTTATTCCTTGCCAAATTTGCAGGCTATCCCCTCTGGCCAATTCGAATCCTAGAGGTAATGACGACGAGTACCGGAGACTGCAAATTTGCTGTTTTTTGCTACGGCAAAAAACACGTTTTTTGCTACGGCAAAAAAGGGGCTGTTCCCTCTTCAACGTCCTGCTCTTTGTGCTAAAGTTTGACTCTTTCTCTCAACTCTAATTTTTAAAACAGTAAAAACTTTAGCGTAAAGAGCAGGGCGTTGAAGAGGGAACAGCCCCTTTCATATACGGGGTAATTTCTGTTCGTTATAAGTTTTAATGTTGCTCCTTACTTTCAGTTAAAAAAAACTTTTTTTTTATTTAATATACCTAAGGATCACTTCATAACCAAATACTTTATTGGTTATAACTAGATTGTTATTTCTATAAAATTTGAGTAGTCTTTAACCATTACTGTTTTTTTCTCATATCAGATTTGCCAAGGCTAGGACACCATCTACCGTCTGTCCCTGTTTCAACCGATCTAGGCCATAAAATTCCTAATAAAACTGCCTTATTTTAATCTGGTACCCTGTTTATTTGTTCCTGTAGCTACAAGTAAAATACATCTGAGTCACTACCACATCCATTAGTCGGTTCTACAAGGGCATGTACTACTCATCACGAGCCCTGCTCCCTGCCTATGCACTCAATCCCTCCTGCCTCGTGAAACAAATTCTATATCACCTAATTTCAAGCTTCGTATTCCTGGGATATGAGTTTCTGAAACTTCTAGTAAGTCTAGTTCGAAGCGTCTAAATTAGTCAGTCAAATGTCAATACCATAGTTGTTTTTAACGTCATATAATTCCAAGTTTCAATTTTCGAAATCATTAAATCTTTGAAACTACTGTGGCCTCAGGAAAAGCAATGGTCCCAGAATTAGTGCAGAATGGAAGCTACCACATTTTTTCAAGACTCACGAAGCGTTTAATCCGCCTTAAAATCAAACAAAAAGAAGTCCCTGGGACCTCCAGTTGAATGGAGGCTTTTTGCAATCCTCCACCACACATTATAATAATAAAAACGTCACTAACGTTAATATACCCACAATTATCAAAAATTTTCTCTACGTTCCATGTTTGCACGGGCAAATTTACCCAGCTTCTTAAAATCATCAGAATTTTTATGACACTTGGTATTAACCAAATGACATATAGCGATCGCAAATTCTGTCGGTCTGTCTGTCTGTCTCTCTGTCCCGGTTTTGCTACTTTAGGTACTTCCAGGCAAGCTAGGACGATGAAACTTGGCAGGCGTATCAGTGACCTTGGAGGTGTATCATTTTCCCCATTTGACCATCCTGGGGGGGGGGGGGGGGTGAGTGGGGGCCGGCTAATTTAGGAAAAATAGAAAAATGAAGTATTTTTAACTTACGAACGGGTGATGGGATCTTAATGAAAATTGATTTTTGGAAGGATATCGTGTCTCAGAGCTCTTATTTTAAATACCGACCGGATCCGGTGACATTGGGGGGAGTTGGAGGGGGGAACTTAAAATCTTGGATAACGCTTAGAGTCGAGGGATCTGGATGAAACTTGGTGGGAAAAATAAGCAGAAGTCCTAGATACGTTATTGACATAACCGGAACGGATATGCTCTGTTTGGGGGAGTTGGGGGGGTTAATTCTGAAAAATTAGAAAAAATGAGAAATTTTAACTTGCGAAGGAGTAATCGTATCTTAATGAAATTGGAGTTTAGAAGGATATCGTGCCTCAGAATTCTTATTTTAAATCCCGACTGGATCTGGTGACTTTGGGGGAATTTAGGGGAGGAACCTAAAATCTTGGAAAAGGCTTAGAGTGGAGGGATCAGGCTGAAACTTGGTGAGGAAAATAAGCACAAGTCCTAGATACGTGATTGACATAACCGGAACGAATCCGCTCTCTTTGAGGGAGTTGGGGGGGGGGAGGGTTAATTCTGAACAAATTAGAAAAATGAGCTATTTTTAACTTACGAAGGAGTGATTGGATCTTAATGAAATTTGATGTTTGGAAGGATATCATGTCTCAGAGCTCTTATATTAAAGATCGACCTTATCTGGTGTAGGGGAAGTTGGGGGAGTGGAACCTAAAATCTTGGAAAATGCTTAGAGTGGAGGGATCGGGATGAAACTTGGTGAGGTATTTTTAACTTGCGAAAGAGTGATCGTATCTTCATGAAATTTCATGTTTGGAAGGACCTCGAAACTCATATCTCTTATTTTTTTTATCCCGACTGGGTCCAGTGTCATTAGGGAGGGGGCCGAAAATATTGGAAAACGCTTAAAGAGGAGAGATCAGGATGAAACTTGGTGGAAAGAATAAGCACAAGTCCAAGATAGGTGACTGACATAACCAGACCGGATCCACTCTCTTTGGTCGAGTTGGGAGGGTGGGAGAGTAATTCGGAAAAATTAGAAAAAATGAGGTATTTGTAACTTACGAACGGGTGATCAGATCTTAATGAAATTTGATATCTAGAAGGATCTTCTGCTATAAAATTCTAATTTTAAATCCCGAACAGATCCGGTGACATTGAAGGGAGTTGGAAGGGGAAGCCGGAATTCTTGGAAAGCGTACTTACGAATGGGTGATAGGATCTCCATGAAACTTCATATATAGAAGAATCTTATGTCTCAAATGCACCATTTTCAATTCGAATCGGATCCAGGGACATAGAGGGTTGGAGGGGGGAAACAGAAATCTTTGAAAACGCTTATAGTGGAGATACCGGGATGAAACTTGATGGGAAGAATAAACACAAGTTATAGCTACGAGATTGACATAATTGATACGGTACGGATCCGTTGTCTTTCGGGGAGCTGGGGGTTGTTAATTCGAATCGGATCCAGGGACATAGAGGGTTGGAGGGGGGAAACAGAAATCTTTGAAAACGCTTATAGTGGAGATGTTGGGATGAAACTTGATGGGAAGAATAAACACAAGTTATAGCTACGAGATTGACATAATTGGTACGGTACGGATCCGTTGTCTTTCGGGGAGCTGGGGGTTGTTAATTTGGAAAAATTAAAAAATTGAGGTATTTTTAACTTAAGAACGGGTGACCAGATCTTAATGAAATTTGATATTTAGATGGAACTCATGTCTCAGAGCTCTTATTTCAAATCCCGATCAGATCTGTTGACATTGGGGGGGGGGGGCTGGAGGGGGAAACCAGAAATCTTGGAAATTGCTTTAAAATGTCGCAGATACGTGACTGACATAACCGGACTGGATCTGCTCTCTTTGGGGGAGCTAGGTGGTGGGGTTCAGTGCTTTGGCGAGTTTGGTGCTTCTGAACGTGCTAGGACGATGGAAATTGGTAAGCGTGTCAGGGAGCTGTATAAATTGACTTGATAAAGTCGTTTTCCCCGATTCGAACGTCTGGGGGGCTGAAGGGAGAGGACAAATCAGAAAAATTGAGGTATTTTTTAACTTGCGAGTAGGTGATCGAATCTTAATGAATTTTGATATTTAGAAGGACTTCGTGACTCAGAGCTCTTATTTTAAATCCCGACCGGCATTAAGCCTCTGATTTTCCTTTTAAATATCAAAATCTATTGATTCTTAGAATTTTGCTAGAACTCATACCATATGAGCTCTTGGCTCTTCCGATCTCATCACAAGTGCCATACGAGCTCTTTTCTCTTGTTATTTTTTTTTTAAAGAATTTCATTTCAATCAACCCTCCCCAATACGTTGAAAAACACCTCCCCCTTTAAAGCAATCAATTCCTCAGTTAAAAATTTATTCCCCCCTCTATGTTTTTGTCGATGGTCCATACTAGTCCTTGCAGGGATATCGCCCGTTTTTTTCATCTTCCCGTCCATCATGACGTCATTCCGAATGGGTATGATCGACAAATTGGGACCATGGCTCTTGCAATTAAAGCTTTTAATTGTTTTAAAAAGCAGAATTGTGGCAAATAGTCAAACTTTAGCGTAAAAAGCGAGGGATTGCGGAGGGGACAACCCATTTCATATACGGAGTAATTTCTGTTCGTTTTAAGTTTTAATGTCGCTCCTTACTTTCAATTAAAAAAAAACTAGTTTTTTTATGTAATTTCTGAACGTTTTTGAATTAATGCGTGTTTGATTTTGGCTCTCCACACATAAATTATTAAAATGAAATTTGCATATTAATTCCTTTTTTTGGCTAAATGGCTTTCTCTTAGTTTTGATCAGACGATTTTGAGAAATAAGGGATGGGGAAGGAGGCCTAGTTGCCATGCAATT
This sequence comes from Artemia franciscana, assembly GCF_032884065.1. Classification (NCBI taxonomy): domain Eukaryota; kingdom Metazoa; phylum Arthropoda; class Branchiopoda; order Anostraca; family Artemiidae; genus Artemia; species Artemia franciscana. The sequence goes on from NC_088878.1 coordinate 15,730,273, forward strand.
TTTCGGTTACATAAAAAGGCAACTATAAACGTTTATTTAAACGAATTTTTTTATTAGTAAAAAATATACGTAGCTTAAGAATTAATTTACGTAACAAACTTTTATATTCTTTAATTTTTATTATGTATATGAGGGGATTTGTACCCTCGTTAATACCTCGTTCTTTACACTAAATAGTAAGTTTTGTCCCAATTCTTTAAGAATGAACCCTGAATCAGAAAGGCGTAGAATAAATAGTTGAAATTACTAAAAATACTATAGCATAAAGAGTGAGGTATTTATCTCCTCCTAAATACCTCGCTCTTTATGCTAAAGTATTTTTAGAACCCCCTCATATGCGTAATAATCTCTGTTCGTTTTAAGTTTCAATGCTACTTTTACCTTCAATTGAAAAAACTTTTCCATGTTTATTTTTTCATTTTTTTATAGTAATTTTAGAAAATCCTGCGCCCTTTTCATTGAATTTTTGTTCCCCCATGACATATTTCTCCAAGGAAAGATCCTCCCACATAGCCCCCTTCCCTCAACCCCACCCCCAAAACCCCAAAAAATCCCCTGAAAACGACTGTACACTTCCCAATAACCATTATTATATGTAAACACTAGTCGAAGTTTGTAACTTGCAGCCCCTCCCCCAGGGACGGTGGGGGAGAAAGTCATTCCCAAAGACATAGTTATTATGTTTTTTGACAATGCGGAACAAAATGACTATCTCAAAATTTTGATCTGTTGACTTTGGAGAAAAAATGAGCGTGGGAGGGGGCCTAGGTGCCCTCCAATTTTTTGGTCACTTCAAAAGGCCACTAGAATTTTTCATTTCTGTTAGAATGAGCCCTCTTGCGACATTCTAGGACCACTTGGTCGATACGATGACCCCTGGGAAAAAAAACAACAAAAAACAAACAAATAAACACGCACCCGTGATTTGTCTTCTGGCAAAAAATACGAAATTCCACATTTTTGTAGATAGGAGCTTGGAAATTTTGCTATAGGGTTCTCTGATACGCCGAATGCGATGGTGTGATTTTCGTTAAGGTTCTTTAACTTTTAGGGGGTGTTTCCCCCTATTTTCTAAAATAAGGCAAATTTTTTCAGGCTCGTAACTTTTGATGACAAAGACTAAATTTGATGAAACTCATATATTTAAAATCAGCATGAAAATCTGATTCTTTTGATGTATATTTTAGCATCAAAATTCCGTTTTTTAGAGTTCCGTTTACTCTACTTTCCTTACTACAGTTCGTTACCTCGAACTGTTTGATTAAATAAAAAAAACTCGTTTTTTTAACTGAAAGTAAGGAGCGACATTAAACTTAAAACGAACAGAAATTACTCCTTATATGAAATGGGTTATCTCCTCCTAAATACCTCGCTCTTTATGCTAAAGTATTTTTAGAACCCCTCATATGCGTAATAATCTCTGTTCGTTTTAAGTTTTAATCCTACTCCTTACTTTCAATTGAAAAAAACATTTTCATGTTTATATTTTCATTGTTTTTTTAATAGTAATGCTAGAAAATCCTGCGCCCTTTTCATTGAATTTCTCTTCCCCCATGAAATATTCCTCCAAGGAAAGATCCTCCCACATAGCCCCCTCCCATCAACCCCACACCCAAACCAAAAAAAAATCCCGAAAACGTGGGTACACTTACCAATAACCATTACTGTATGTAAACATTGGTCAAAGTTTGTAACTGAGCCCCTCCCCCAGGGACTGTTGGGGAGTAAGTCATCCCCAAAGACATAGTTATTATGGTTTTCGACTATGCGGAACAAGATGGCTATCTCAAAATTTTGATCCGTTGACCTTTGGAAAAAAATGAGCCTGGGAGGGGGCCTAGGTGCCTCCAATTTTTTTTGTCACTTAAAAAGGGCACTAGAACTCTCCATTTCCGTTAGAATGAGCCCTCTTGCAACACTCTAGGACCACTTGGTCGATACGATGACCCCTGGGAAAAAAAACAAAAAAAACAAACAAACAAATAAACACGAACCCGTGACCAAACAAATAAACACGAACCCGTGATTTGTCTTCTGGCAAAAAACACGAAATTCCACATTTTTGTAGATTGGACCTTGAAATTTTTTATACAGGGTTGTCTGATTCACTGAATGCGATGGTGTGATTTTCGTTAAGATCCTATGACTTTTAGGGGGTGTTTCTCCCTATTTTCCAAAATAAGGCAAATTTTCTGAGGCTCGTAACTTTTGATGATAAAGATTAAATTTGATGAAACTTATATATTTAAAATAAGCATAAAAATCCGATTCTTTTGATATATCTTTTAGCATCGAAGTTCCGTTTTTTCGAGTTTCGTTTACTATGGAGCCGGGTCGCTCCTTACTACAGTTCGTTACCACGAACTGTTTGATTACAAGAATCACTTTTCAGCCAAATCACCGCATTTGACGACAAGAAAAAGTCTGAAATCAAAATATAATATACCACCATAATAACGACTATTTCTCTAGATTACAGTATTTGCACTAGAGCAGCTTTACTAATTTACTATAAAAGCTTCTCTGCACGCTCCTCCTTCAATCCAATCTATTCAATTTTCATTCTTTATCCCCTCCCAATTTGTTTTAAATCTTTTCATATGGCCTCTTCCCGCTCCCTTCGGGGAGGATATGCTGTTCCTTTTGTTAAAGATACATGGCCAAAAAGCACAATCTTTGGCAATCTGTCATCTTTTATCCACAAGTCATGACCTAGTCATCTTAACATTTTGCTTATTATAGCCCTAGTAAGTGGGATATGACTACATTTTTCGTACAGCTTATTTTTTTTTACATACGGTCAGTCAAACAACCTAAAATCGTCCTAGGACAATTTTTCAGGAAAACATTTAACAACTCCTCCTCGATCTTTCGAAGCGCTCGCATTTCAGAGCCATGTTTGAACACTGTCATTACCATGGCTTCCAGTATTCTAATCTTAATTGGTAAACTTATCTTCATGTTCTTCTCTGTTTTTTCCAATTTTGAAAGAAATCTGTGCCTTGGCTATTCTACTCTTTTTACATCTTCACTGCATCCACCATATTCGATATTAATAGTTCTAGATTAGTGAAGCTATTCAGTTGATCGGTTTTCTTTTTACCTAACTTTATCCTCCACTTTCATTAGTCCTAGTCTAAGTGACTTAGTCTTCTTATCATTATTTTTCAAACCTGTCCTTGTACCATGAACTCTCAAAACTTTCCAAAGAATCATTCATTTCGCTAGCATTTTTTTTATCTAAGAACAAACTTTTTTAGTACTTCAAAAAACTTCTTGTTCCAATTTAACATCCCTTGTGTATCATGAGTTGTTCTTAAAGAATTAAGACAATAAGTCAAACTTTAACGTAAAAAGCGAGATATTAAGGAGAGAGGATCCCCCTCATACAGGAATGATGTCTGTTTGTTTTAAGCTTTAATGTTTCTCCCTTTTTTCAGTTGATTTTTTTTTATATTTAATGTATGGTTGTTTTTCAATAATGCCGGGAAATCTATCTTCCCCTCCATGGAAAATCCCTCCCGCAAAAAAGTCCTCTATGGAAAGTTCCTGCGGTGTAAAACCTCCGGAGAATTCCATCCTTGCTGAAAGTCCCCCAGATGATTCCCTTGGACCATTCCGCCTGGAAAATTCTTAAATATCTACATTTATTTGAAAAAAGACTTTTTTTTATTTAAATTTTGAACATTTTCAAATCATGTAGGAAATCTCCCTCAATGGAAAATTCTTCCCAGAACTCCCCCTCCTCAATGGAAAGTTTATCCCACAGAAAATTCCCCCATGGAGAATTTCTGCCGTGCAGAATTCTCTCACGAAGAATTCCCCCCCCCCGCGTGTATATCCCCAAACAATTATAACCGCACTGAAAATTTCCCCTCGGCAATGCCCCGAGACATCTCCACATGTAAATCTGAGTCGCCAAAGCAAAATTAAGACAATTAAAAGAATTTTGTAGAGGAATTCGGGGAAATTTCCCCCTTGTAAAATTTCCTCTGTAAAGTTCATCCCGGAAACTTCTCTCCTCATCGAAAATTCTACCCTTTAAAAAATCCCCCCTTTCCCGAAAAATCTCCGTATGTATCCCAATAACAAATACTACATATTAACAGTGGGCAAATTCATAACTTATAGCCCTTTCCCTAGAGCCTGTTGGGGTCATGTGATCCTCAAAAGCATAGTTATTGGACCTTAAACTGTGCTCAACAAAATGGGAAATTTTGATAAGAGGACTTCGGGGAAAAAGGGGACTTGGGAAGGGGGCCAGTTGCCCTCCAATCTTTTTGGTCCCTTAGAAAGGGTGCTAAAACTTTTAATTTCAGTTTGAATCAGCCCTCTCTTAGTCTTCAAGGACCATCGGTTCGGTACGATCACCCCCAGAAAAAATAAAATAAACTCGCGTCCGTGACCTTTGCTCTGGCAAAAAATACAAAATTCCATATTTTTGTTGATAGGAGCACGAAACCACTACAGCAGAGTTCTCTAATACAATAAATCTGAAGGCACAATTTTCATTAAGATGATTTCACTTTTTTGAAGGGAGGTTGGGGCAATTTGGAAAATCACGGAAAGCTCTCAGGCTCCTAGTTTTTGATGGGTAGCATTAAACTTAATGAATTTTGTATGTTTGAACTGAGGATAAAAACCCAACTCTTCTGATGTATCTATAGATACCAAAATTCAGTTTTTTAGATTTTTAGTTACTATTGGCCGAGTTACTCCTTGCTTACAGTTGCTCGGGAGTTACTTGTCTGAGTTGAGTTGCTCGGGAGTTACTAGTCATCGTAAGGTTGCGCATGAAACCAAAAATGACCTTTTTTATGGTCATTCCTGTAATGGAAAGGGGGCTAAGCGTAAAGAGAGCAGTATTGTAATCTCCATGGTAGAAAACCCAAAAGTAAAGGTCTAAACCCCCCTCCCGCTCCCCTGTGCACTTTCTCTTTTAGCCCCCTTAGCAAGTGACAACTAAATTACGCGTTTGGAAATAAACTATCTGATGAACAAAAATTGTCATTCATTTGTTTTCATTTTCATGAAAATAATTGAATCTCTTACGTGCAAACGCTCAATGGTACCGGTGAACCGGTGACAATATACCCTCATACTCGGTCTATATTGCAAAATTATACATGTTTCGTGGGAAATTTTACGGGTGTTAGGTGCCTATATATAATGCCCTAACTTGACAAAAGCTCATGATGGCTTCATCGCCTAGGTTAGACAAAATCTTTTGTAAGCCTTATTTCGTATATTTAAAAACACAAAAATGAGAAAAATTAGTTTAAATAAACGAAGTTTTTCTTACGGATGTAAAGAGCTAAGTTGAAGCTTTAAACGAACGAAGATTATTGCTTTGCAGTTGACGCTAGTTAATAATTTACATAACTCGCTCAAATAAGCTGACTCTTGGTACTTTATGGTTTCTGTATTATTCTCGAAACCAGCACTTTACTGAAAACTGAGCTTGCTTGAGTATTCTAGAGAATTATGATTGTATATAGAAAGTTACATATTTCGTGGGAAATTTTACGGGTGTTAGGTGCCTATATATAATGCCCTAATTTGACAAAAACTCCTGATGGCTTCATCGCCTAGGTTAGACAAAATCTTTTGTAAGCCTTATTTCGTATATTTAAAAACACAAAAATGAGAAAAATTAGTTTAAATAAACGAAGTTTTTCTTACGGAAGTAAAGAGCTATTAAATCGATAGTCTTTGAATTATTTTTAGCTGTGGTAGCCTAAATTTGGGGTGAACTTCGACTTTGGAAAACTTTGTTGTAATTAAAATTAGGGCTTAAGAAATGAGTTATTTCTAAACTCATTCCTTATATTATTGAAATAAGTTAAAAAAAATTCTTAATTCTTTAAGTTTTGCTTTTACATTCATAATTTTTATAGCCCTAATAAGAATTTTATACATCATCTTTGGAATCGGCACCTTCCGGATCACCCTATGACTAATTTTCCCCTTCCTCGATAGTATCCAAGATTGACGAAGTCTTACAAGAGATTTATATATATATGAGAAAAAAACATAATCTCTTACTGAAAAGAATTAAGTTTGTAAATATTTTATTAAACGCTTGTATTTTATCCCATGAATAAATAATAACAGTTCTGTAAACAGCGACAATTGTGGTGAAAAGGCGGACTAACAAAAGATAATCCTTATGTTGACGCTGAACTAGCGTAAAGCTAATAGAATTTGGGTGGATACCTCGGTGGTAGGACTTAGGATTATCCCTCCCCCGAAGTCAAAAGGTTTTTGTAATTTCACTGTAATTTCCCATATTTTATTATAATGTCTGCCTGATTTTTGTTTCTAGCTTGTCCCCTTCCACTTATTGAACCGGAATCCCTTTGCAACGCCTTACAGCATGATGTAGCCTACATATCAAGGGTGTGACCTTGAGACCTACAAGTGTTTTTTTTTTTACTACTTGAAAAATTGTTTACTTAAGCTTAAAAAATGAGCCAAATGGATTGTGGGCAATCATTTTCCTATTAAAGGGCAAAATTTTAGTAAATTACCCCTGGCTCTTTGGTCGCCTCCTTCTCAAATTGCACCTGATTTGACTTTAGGAAGCCGCAATATTCCGTTATAAAACTTGATTTAAATTTTTTTTTTACTTTATTTTGAAGTTTAAGGGATCTCTGTGGGGGTGGGAGGAAAGAACCGAATTAAGCCACCTCGCACTGTTTCTAATTTTCATGGTAGGGATACCCTTCAGACAAATCCTATGGGTGGGCTCAATTTCTTTATTTCATTACAATGCACTGTTGCATCTAGTTTACTGTTGTGCCAATTTAGTACCAGAGAGCAAAGCTCTAAGAGTTGGCCGCTTGTTTTAATTTTTTTTTTAATTTTGTTTTACTATGTCATATTAGTATGTATAAACTTTGCGTAATTTTTGTTGTTGTTGTTAATTTTAAATATTTCCAGATTGTTGAAGGTTTGATAGATAGTGCGAGGGAGATACTTGTATTAGTGCTTGTGGATACAGTCTCATTAATATAACTCAACTAATGACATTTCCAATTTGAATTCAGGTTATCTTCAAGGAAAGAAAAAACGTTTAATCATTGCCTAATCCAGATAATTTCGTCATTTTTATTAAAACTTCTTGGCCTCTCCTTTGAATTAGATAAGCGTTTTATTCTAGATTTTCAATATTTGAACAACCGATTTGTAGGCCATCAGAGATGTATACATGACTTAGAATTAGTTTACCTTTCATTTAAGTAATTTGTAAAACTAATTTACTTTAATAGTTAATAGTCTATTGTAAATGGGTTATGGATTTGGTTGTAATTTGTATTTATTTCATCAGTTGTTTACATTCTATAATACATTTTGAGAATTTTGCTTTAAAAAATTGTTAGTTTGTTTGTTCACTTTCTGTACATGCATATTAATCTTCAATGAGATTTACCTTTCTCCCTTTATAATTTTTTGTCTGTGGTTCCGTTTTAAGGCTCTTTAAGTAAACAGATACTTAAATAATACAAAAAAAAAGTTCACTCTACTGAATTGACTTAAGTTGAGTTGTCTAGTCGAACATACAAATTTAGACATAAGGAAACTATATAGCTAGAGTAAAATTCCGCAACGATGCCAAAAATATGCAAAGAGTCACAAATATTGACTTAAAACATGACCACCTTTCAGTTATAAAAATAAGAAAAGAAATTGTATATAATAGGGATTTTCAAGATAATGAACAAACTAAAAAAGACACATTTCAAACACTGGATATTCCAGCTACATAATTAATAGCTGTCGCCAGGTGAAGAAAACAAAAATCTGGTAGTCTTACATCTGACAATTAGCGTTGCCTAAGTAAAGAGCCATGTGCCTTCAACGTATTATTCTTCCTTCTTCTTTTCCCCGGCCACTTTTTATGCGGGAAGGGTCTTAGAAATTTTAGAGGGGGTTTCTTTGATAAGCAATATAAATTTCTAGTGCCCTTTTTGATACTCGTGAGTTGTTGGAGGTCAGCCAGCCTCCCATTCCTATGTTCTCAGCCCCCGCGTAACCCCTGAGACATCAAATAAAATTTGATATAACCTTTTTTTCAGAATAGTCGGAAGGTCCAATAAATGTGCCTCCGGGGACGGCGTCACCCCACAACCCCTGAGGCAAGGGAGATAAATAATGCATATTCCCTAAAGGACTACATATATTTCTAGTTGTGGAAAAGGGAGCACGTTTGATCTTTGTTTTGTGATTCGCTCTAACTTTCATTGATTGTTTTCTGGGCCAAGAAGACATTTCGCTGGAGGATGTGGGAGAGTGTTAGAAGGCCCGGCAATGAGTCAACATACCTCTTGTTCCCGGCCAATTTGAAACTTGTAGTCATAAGTGTTCGGGCCGAAAACAACCTAATGTATACAATAATTGTTTGGGACCACAAGCCATATACATATAGGCCTACATATACATATATATATATATATATATATATATATATATATATATATATATATATATATATATATATATATATTATATATATATATATGTATATATATACAAATATATATACATATATATATATATATATATATATATATATATATATATATATATATATATATATATATATATATATATATATATACTGTTCCCCCAACACGGGGTCCCACATAGGGCTAAAAAACTACTTTTCTCTGATCGATCTGAATTTTGTGACTTAAGTTACTGGGCCCTACTGTGACTTAAGTTAAAATGGCCCTACTGTGCGAAAACTGTTTTAGTCTGAGGAGCCTGGGCTTGCCAAGAATGGCATCCCAAAAATAGTCTATTCTTCTATTAGCTAGAAAGTTATATCCTTAAGTCCTTGGGCCATAGGGACTCAAATCCACAAGAAAATTTGACAATAAAGCTTAGTTCCCGCAAAAAATGGGCCTCTAAAAGGGTCAAATGTCCCCTTTTTAGCTTGGGCCCGAACCTAAAAATGTTGGACCCCAAGATTTTTCAAAATATTTTTTCCGATTGAATTTGAACTTTCAAGATTCGTTGCCAGGACCAAGGGGCTCAAAGATCTGTTGGAGGAAAAAGGGTGGAGGGCCCTAATTGGGCCAAAAAGATATTATCCCTGACCAGTTTGAAACTTTCAATCTCAAAGCCCTGGCCAAGGGGAAAATAATGTACATAAAATTATTTGGAGCCATGGTCCTCCCCGCAAATGGGGTCCCAAACGGCCAAAAGTTTTTTTCAGATCGGCTCAAAACTTATATTCCTAAATCATAAGGGCATGAGCACCCCAATACGCAATAAAATTTCGAAAAATCCGAAAATATGAGCTGGAAAAGAGCCTTTTTATTAGCTAGCACTAGTTGTTGCAGCTTTTAGACTCAAAAGGGATCCAAAAGCATTGTTTTTCCGATTTGTTTGATACTTTCACGAACTGTTGTATGGGCTAAGGGGATGAAACATCTGACTGGAGATAGGTGGGTGCTAGGGGGGCTTGAAATTGTTCAAAATGTGGTTGTGCTTGATAAGCTCAAGACTTTTGGCCGTAAGTACCCGGGCAAAGGGGAACATAATGTTGAAAAAAAGTTATTAGGGACACGGTTTTGCCTAAAAATGGGATTCTAAAATGATTTTTTTTTTCATGAACCCCTATCCAATTGAACCTTTTTGTTGCTTTAACAACTTTTAACGATACTTCATCTGCTCCACAGGATTTTGATTTCATATTCATAATTATTCATTTATTTCATTTTCATCACAATTCAGACATAGTCAGATATGGATTTATTACCCTAATAACAGCTATTAGGGATAGTTTCATTAATTATGAATGTCCTTGTATCTGTCCAAAGCGGCTGAATTTATTACTTTAGAAAAGCTGATTGTATTTTAATTATTTCTTAGAGTAAAATTTAGCAGTTGAGCTCTTAAAAGCCTTTGGTATTGTTTAGTTGACTAATTATACCCTTCATACCCTCCTGTTTTAACCTAGTTTTTAACTATAAATAGTTATTAAGGGCTTGGGTATTTTTTATTGCCCTTTCAAACCTTTTATGTGTCTTTGTTCAGTGGAGACGAGTTATTATTCCTAATAAATCCTAATAAATTGAACGTCAAAATCGACCTGTAGTTCTTTTAGATCTTTTAGAATCTTTTAGAAGGACAGAAGAGAAACATTTGTTTAAATTACACCGGACCCTGGTGTTCTTGTTGTTTGATTAATAAAATAAATGCGTTTATGTGGTTAAGTTAAACGCGCTTGCATTTTTCTTACATCCAAAACACGTAACGATATTGATTGTAGCAAAAAATTTGACACGTCCGTGGGACATTAGGGAATTATGATGTTTTTAAAGCCATCTAGGGATTGGAAGCTGCGGAAGCTGCGAAAGTTGCGCAAGTAATGCGCAAGATTTACTCTAGCTAGATTGAATGCCATTGAATGGATCACTCAAGATCGCACCGACTGGAAAATGGTAGAGATAAGAAATCCCTCGCGGACTTGTGTCTTTAGGGTATGGTGTTGCGAGAGGATGATTTATACCTGATCTTCAAGGGTACATTCAAATTGTATTTACAAATTTACTACCTTGCAGGGTAACAGTGGTCCCCCAGGGTTTACTGGACCTGCTGGTATTAATGGCTTGTCTGGTCTAGAAGGGCCAAGAGGTGTACCAGGAATTGATGGCTGCAATGGAACAGATGGAAATCCAGGTATTTTATTTTCGTTTTACCCTTTTTCAAGGGCCTGGCAAGTATAACTTTTTCTACGGGTACTATAAGACTGTAACGCCATCTGCTAGACTTTTAATGTTTAAGGCACGGACGCAGGGAAAAAAATTGGTAGGTCAGCTCAGTGCTAATCCTATCAAATGGGACCAACTTTTGATAGAATAGCTTTAGCCACGGTCTTATCCTTATATGGTATACCAGACAAATACAGTAAAGTGATTAGTGCTATATACGAGAATAATACTGCTGCGGCTAAGGTCGGAAATGAGGTTAGCAGCTAGTTTCGTATTAAATCAGGAGTTAAGCAGGTTTGTTTTCTATCCCCCTTGATGTGGATCATTTTGATAGACTTTGTCTTAAAAAACACAGGAAAGGCAAAAGGAGACCAGAGAATCAAATGGGAAGGAAAACTCTCCTGGATTTAGATTATGCTGATGATTTAAGCATCCTAGATGAAAGTGTGAGCAAAATGAATAAACTTTTAGAGGTTTTGCGAGTGCAGGGTGCTAGAATAGGTTTGAAAATTAATGTTAAGAAGACTAAGTCACTAAGGCTAGGGATAAGTGAAGATGAAAAGGTGACGTTGGATAACGAAAAGATTGATCAGGTGGGCAGCTTCACTTACCTTGGTAGTATTATTATTAAAGACGGTGAAAGCTGTGAAGATGTTAAAAATAGAATAGGCAAGGCTCAGGGTGTTTTTTCACAGCAAAAAAAGCTTGGAAGAATAGAAATATAAGTCTGAAAACAAGTTTTAAGATATTGGAAGGTACAGTGATGACAGTGGTCAAGTATGGCTCTGAAGAATGGGCACTCCGAAAAGCGGATGAAGATTTACTAGATGTATTCTAGATAAATTGCCTACGGATTGTTCTGGGTACTGGCTGACTGACCGCATTTCAAATAGTAGGCTGTACGAAAAATATGGTTCAAACCTAGTTTTTAGGGCTATAGTGAAAGAAAGATTGAGAAGGCTAGTGCATGCTCTGCGGCTGAAGGATGACAGATTGCCGAAGATTGTCCGTTTAGGCTAACTGTCCATGGCTGAACGGAAAGCAGGTCGTTCTCGTCTGGTGTGGGAGGATGTCATAAAGAAAGATTTAAAGGAAATGGGTACTTCCTGGGAGGGTGTTAAAGAGGGAGGCTTTGAATGGATTGGGACGGAGGAGGAGCGTGAGTAGCTGTGTTGACCTGAGGTGGCTTGGTGCTGTGGTGAGTTGTTAGAAGTAGTACTAGTAGTAATTGTTTGGCTTAAAGAATGGGTTGTCAATAAAATATTTTTATATTACTCTTATGCGCCTAGACGAGCAAGTGTTTTGTTAAGTTTTTTTTGTTAGTGTATCCAGTTCTGAAACAGGGAGTTAAATCGACTTGCAGGTTTTTTTTTTACATTAAAAACATTTATGCTGGTTAAAGATGCCTCAATTCACATGTCTTCAGACGTTTCCTACTTGTTGATGCACTAACCAATACTATCTTTTCTCTACTTAACATGAAAATCGTAAAAAATAAAATTAGCAAAAGGACAGTTTTTCTGACCTTGTCAAGAGAGTTCCTGAATACAGTATGGTTTTGTTGAAGTCAGTGTAGTACGCCCAAGAGTGAAAAACAGGTAAATAAAACAGTAATGTAGTTTTGAAAATGGCAAATCTTTTTGAAATGTAGAAAAGGGAGGCTTGTATTGAATTGGGCTGTATTGCAAAAGATTACCGTACTGGAATTATGAGAAAATTTCCCTTTTGTAAATATATCTTCTGAACTATTGCATTAAGTCATGCGACAAAAATCAAGGATCTTCATCAGGCCAAATTTGCTGGAAATTTTAAATAAGAACAAGCAGATAGCCTGGATGGGTAAGTTTTTCTAGTTACTTTTTTACATATTCTACCAGTAACCCACAAGTATGAATGGTTAAATTGCAAGTTTAGAGCTAAAGAGGGAGGTTGTATATAGTAGCATATTTTCTCATTCCATGAAGACTTTAATTGAAAAAAAAGCTAATTCTAGAATAATATTTTTGGCTGCTTTGACAACCTATTTCTGCTAAGCAATATTATTCTCCGGGTTATGAAACACTCTTTAAAAGTGTTTTTAAATAAAGTTTGGGGTGAGTCTTGTTTACTCTGCTTAGAAGCATCAGCAACTACTTATTCCGCCAAGTTTTCTTGCTGTAACGTCTGAAGTTATTCCAGTTGGTGTTTGCTGCTGCAGTGACGGTTGAAAAAAAGATACAATCGTAAGAACGATTAAATCGTAGTGGAGTAATGAAAATCCATTGAGAAAGGCAATTAAAGATTTAATAAAAAAATTACATCTAATTCTAGCGTTTAGTAAAACATTCTATAATTAGCGAAAAAATCTTTCAGAGTCACAATGACAGTGACTAAACATTTCTAAAGCACAAAACTTTCCTTTGGATTAGTCACTTGTTTGCGTTTATTTGACTAAGTACAGTTGAACTTCTTGTTTACCTACATAGCCTTATACGGACGAACGAAAACAAACTTGTCAATGTAGACGTGTTAGTTCTAAAGGGCTGGACAGATTTAATATTATTCTAGCTATTACCAGCTTTATTTGACGAATACGGATGTATTATAGCCTACGCCAGTTTGCCATCTACCGTGTTTTTTCTGTATTAAAGCTCAGCATTCTTCAAGACTTTATTCACACTGACTCACTTACCACATTCCCCGTCAACATCAACTTATACAACTAAACATCAACTTATCATCCAGACATTCTATTTTATTGCTACTGTGCTGACTTTGCAACAGCGTATCATAATAAGGCTTATGCAACGTAAAGCTTTATGTAAAGCTCTAGTCTGCTATGGAGTGCCTTTATTATAAAGTTGGACTCGAGTTTGCTATGAAATGTCTATATTACTGACAAAATCTGCAGAAGGATTGCATAACGTACTTTAAGCTAATGCTATCGTGACAGGTTGTACAGTGAAGCGCCAAAGGTCTCTCTCTCTCTCTCTCTCTCTCTCTCTCTCTTTCTCTCTCTCTATCCCTCTATCTCTCTCTCTCTGTTCTGTGTTATAACACATAATCGTCATGATTTCCTTTAACCGTTTCAAACCATGACGACTCAGATATTGATGACGTAATTGGGCCAGTTGCTCAGAATACTTGCATATCATCAAGCTCTTCTGCTGATTCTTAATAAAGGTCACTTTAAAGACATTAATGCACAACTTAATATCGTCCTGCAGCATCTATTTTTTTCTGTTTTTAATTTGACAAATTTATTTAATTTAACAAATCACTCCAAGACTTCAACAATTTATTTTTAAAAAGTTCAATGCAGGTCCAGTAAGATCAAGATGACTTTGACGATTATTTCCATTGACTTTTGTCAGTGATTAAAAAACAAAACAAAAAAAAAACAAGTTTTTCCAAATAAAAGTAAAGAGCAACGAATCTAAGAAATTTAAAACGAACAGAAAATATTTATTATATGACGTTGACTGCCTACAAGTACAGAATGGAGGAGAGGAGTATCTTATTCTGCATAAAAAGGGCATAAAATCTTTAATTTCCCGTCCAAATGATCCGTGTCCGGATATTATGGGCAACTTGATGCGGTCACCTTTTGGAAAAACGACCACAAAACAGACAGGCATCAGTGACTATGGCTCTTAGAAAAGTGCGAAACGAAAAATTTCGTAGTTTTGGATACAAGAATTTTGAGGACATGTTAAATATAGTGGTATAAATTTTCATTAATTTCCGAAATATATCCTTGTTGTCCTTTGATTTTAGACTTATTAATTGCGTTATTCGCTTTGTAACTACAAAGCGAATGTAACTACAAAATGTAACTTTGTAACTACAAAAGCGCAAAAATCCTAGACATAAAGTTTTGTGGAAATAAGAAGCAATTGTGAATGATTTAGTCTGCATACTGCGTTTTGAATTAGAGAGTTCGCTATTGCAAAATAGTTCTGTACTTTAAAGCACTCATGCTGCTGTTGTACCCTTTCATTAGTAGCTTGTGATTTCGAAACCTTTAAACTCCAATTTAGATGAGCATCAAGCATTATTTGTGAAATGTACTCTCACCAATTTGCTCTGGGGAAGGGATTGCAACTGCCCCTCCCGGCCTCGGTGTGCCCCTCCCAGACCCCAGTTTGCCCTCATAAGCTGAAATTTAGTTTCTTCTAAAATCATGTCTAAACTGAGATAAATCTCCATAATTTAAGCATTAACAGAAACAGATCAGTTTTTTTTAGTAGATTAATTAAAAAACAAACTTTCCGAAAAAAGGTTTTTTAAAGAAAAATGAAGGCCATATTAAAATTAAGATCAAAAGAGATAGAATCGTACAGTAATTTAAACTCAAAACAGCCAGAAACTACTTTTAAAGATTAAATGAAACCCAAACCAACAGAAGTTAAATAAACAATCATAAGAAAAGAACATACAACAGGTACTAATATAAATGAATAGATAAATTTTAAAACTAGTAAAGCTTAAGCTGCATATTTAGATCAAGCTTAAAACGCACAAAAATATTTTGCTGTTGAAACATAAATGAAACCCAAAACGAACAGAAATTAAATAAACAGTTATAGCAAACAAACATACAACAGGTACTAATATAAATGAATAAACAAATCTTAATATAAGCGGAACTTGAATTAGATATGCAAATCAAGCTTGAAACGAAGAAAAATCTCTACAAACAAGAATTTGGATTTTGCCTCCTTCTCTCACTGTAAAAGTCTAAAACCTACGGCATCATTGGCGAATAGGCCAGTCAAGCTTTACTGTCATTTGCGCTTTACTGAAAACTGTGCGTGTCTTGAACAGTATTGAAAAGTACAAATAAAATCAAACTGAATGTTTCATATGTCATGCTATTAATTTTTTAAAGATCATCAGTTCAATATTTTAATTCACTGTAATTGTATTTTCATTTTCGATGCTGCAATAACTAGAAAAGAAAATATTTGTAATATAAACCGTTTTCAGTGAAGCGCCAATGGCATAGTAGGCTTTAGACTTTTACATTTAGGGATGGGGACAGAATCCAAACTATTGTTTGTAGTGAAGCAATATTTGTCTTGAACTGGGAAAGAACTAATAAAATTAAACTGAATGTTTGATATATAATGATATTAATTGCTGAAAGCTGCCGAAAGCTTGAAAGTTCAAAATCTAATTTTACTGTAATTTTTATGTTTATTTTCAATGTTGTAATAAGTACAAAGGATAATATTTGTAATATAATTCGTTTTCAGTAAAGCGCCAATGACGCAGTAGGTTTTGCATGTTGCTGAAAGCTCGTCAGTTCAAATTTCAATTTTACTGTAATCATTATGTTTATTTTCAATTTTGCAATAAGCCAAAAGATAATATTTGTAATATAATTCGTATTCAGTACAGCGCCAATGATACAGTAGGTTTTAGACTTTTACAGTGAGAGAAGGAGGCAAAACCCAAATTCTTGTTTGTAGAGATTTTTCTTCGTTTCAAGCTTGATTTGCATATTTAATTTTTCACTTGTTTTAAGATTTATCTTTTTTATCATTTATATTCGTATCTATTGTATGTTTGTTTGCTATAATTGTTTATTTAATTTCTGTTTGTTTTAGGTTACATTTATGTTTCAATAGCAAAATGTTTTTGTTCGTTTTAAGCTTGATTTGCATATTCAGCTTAAGCTTTACTCGTTTTAAGATTTATTTGTTCATCTATATTAGTACCTTATATGTTTTTTCCTATGATTGTTTACTTAATATCTGTTCGTTTTCAGCTTCATTTATCTTTTAATAGTAATTTCTGGCTCTTTTAAGTTTGAATTCTTGTAGGTTGTAGGTTTCTATTCTTCTGATCATAGGTTTAATATGATCTTTACTTTTCATTAGAAAACTTTTTTTTGAAAGATTTTCTTTAATTAGTTTCTATTCGGTTTTGATTTACAAAATTCAAGTTTTTCAAATTTCCTATTGAAAAATAATTTTTTATACCCGAACAGATTAACAGTTTTGGCAAAAACTAATAAAATGAAACTGAATATTGTATATATAATAATATTAGTGGCTGAAAGCTCACCAGCTCAAGATTTTGTTTCACCTAGGGCCGGTTTTTAAGCTTTGACGCTTCTAGGCCCGAGCGTTTTTGCCGCTCCGTTTTGGCAAGATTTTCGGAGAAATCCCCAAAGTTTCGGAAATGGTGAAAGCAACAGGGCCTAGTGGGCCTATTTGTAGATCCTGGTCTGATTTCACAGTAATCTACATTTTATTTTCAATATTGTAATAAGCACAAAAGATAATATCTGTAATATAATTCCTTTTAGTATAGCCCCCAATCCGAAGTCGGCCTTATACTTTTACCGTTAGAGAAACCGGCAGTAACCATTCTCTTGTTTGCAGTGAACACACCATTTAGTAGAGGTACATAACCCCTACTCTCTGAAGACTCCTCCGTTGGGAGGGGGGGCAAATTGCCCTTCGATCTCTTTTAACTCTTTAAAAGTAAACTAGTACTTTCAATTTTCGATCAAATGAGCCCTCTCTGAAGTTTTTTACGACCATCCCTTCTATAAGAACCACATATGCCCCCAGGGCATAACTAACAACGTCTGTCCACGGGTCCTGGGGGATTTTGTTGGCCACGAAGTTTTAATATCTTATGTTTGAGCTATTTTGAACAAAATGGCAATCTCAAAATTTTGAATTGATGCATTTGGGGGAAAAAGGCATTGAGGAGGGGGAGGGTTGGTTCCCCTCCGATCTCTTTTGACTCTTAAGAAGTAAATTAGAACTTTCACTTTTTTAAAAAAAATTAGCCCTCGCTGTCGTTTATACAAGCATCCCTTCCATAAGAACCACATAAACCCCCAGGGCATAGCTTGCAACGCCTGCTCCTGGGCCCTGGGTTGTTATGTCGGCAAAGAATTTTTTTTATCTGACCCTTGAACTATTTTTAATAAAGTGGCTATCGAAAATTTTTATGTGATGCATTAAGAGGAAAAGGGTGTGGGGAGATGCTATTTACCCTTTGATCACTTTTGACTCTTAAAAAGGGCACTAGAACTCTCGATTTCCAATTAAATGAGCCCCTTTGAAGTTTATACGACGATCCATTCCATATGAGATGAATCTGGGAAAAAATAAGTAATAATAATGATAATAAAGGAGTTTTTGTTGTCTAACCTTTTAACTATTTTTAATAAAATGGCTATCTCAAAATTTTTATTTGCTGCATTTGGGGAAAAAGATGTGGGGGGGCTGGTTGCCCTCTGATCTCTTTCGACTCTTAAAAAGTGAACTAGAACTTTTACTTTTCAAACAAATGAGCCTTATCTAAGTTTATACAAGCATCCCTTCCATAATAACCATATATACCCCCAGGGCATAACTTACAACGCCTGCACACGGGCCCTGGGGGACTGTGTCGACACTGTTTTTTTTTTATCTGAACTTTGAACTATTTTAAACAAAAATGTCTGTTTCAAAATTCTCATCTGATACATTTGGGGAAAAAAGGGCGGGGGGGGGGCTAGATGCCCTCCGATCACTTTTTACTTACAAAAATTGAACTAGAACTTTCAATTTCCAGTCAAATGAGCCCTCTCTGAAGTTTATACGAGCATCCCCTCCATAATAACCTTATATGGCCCCAGGGCATAACTAACAACGCCTGTTCCCGGGCCCTGGAGGGTTGTGTTGACATCGGAGTCTTATCATCTGACCTATGGGCTATTTTTAACAAAATTACTGTCTTAAAATTGTTATCTGATGCAATTGGGGGAAAAGGGCGTGAGGGGGGGGCTAGTTGCCATCTAGGGCGTGAGGGGGGGGGGGCTGATCTCTTTTGACTCTAAAAATGTGAACTAGAACTTTCAATTCCCAATCAAATGAGCCCTCGCTGAAGTTTATACGAGCTTCCCTTCTATAAGAACCATATTTATCCCCAGGGTATAACTTACAACGCATGCCCCCGGGCCCTTGTGTCGACCCTGGAGATTTTGTTACATGATCTCTGAACTATTTTTAACAAAATGGCAACCTCAAAGTTTCTATTGGATGTATTTGGTGAACTCTTAAAAAGGGTGAACTCCTACTTTGACTCTTAAAAAGGGCAGTAAAATTTTCAATTTCCAATTAAATAAGCCACTTTGAAGTTTACACGACGATCAATTCCATATGTAGGGACTCTGGGAAACATAAAAAAAAATAATAATGATAATAAAACATTGGAGCTGTTTGGCCTTTACTATAGGCAACACTATAGCGTTGCCTCTGATTCTCTTACAAATGGTTCATGGTAACAAACTTTAAGTAAGGAGCGACCCGGCTCAATAGTAACCGAGATTCTAAAAAATGGAATTTTGGTAGAAATAGATACAACAAAAGGATTAGATTTTTATGTTACGAGCCTGAGAAAATTTTCCTTTTTTCGAAAAGAGGGGAAACACCTCATAAAAGTCATAGAATTTGAATGGAAATGACGCCATCAGATTCAGGTTATCAGAGTACCGTAATGTAGAGGTTTCAATCTCCTATCCGCAAAAATATGGAATTTTGTATTTTTTGCCAGAAGAAAGATCACGTATGCGCGTTTATTTGTTTGTTTTTTTATGTCTTTTTTACCAGGGGTGATCGTATCGACCCAGTGGTCCTAGAATGTCGTGAGAGGGCTCATTCGATTGGGAATTAAAAGTTTTAGTGCCCTCTTTAAGTGCCCCGAAAATTGGAGGGCAACTAGGCTCCCTCCCACGCTCATTTTTCCCGAAGTCATCGGATCAAAATTTTGAGCTAGCCATTTTATAAAGCATAATCAAAAACTCTAATAACTATGTCTTTGAGGACGATTTAATCCCCCACAGTCCCCGAGGGAAGGGCTGCAAGCTATGAACTTTGTTTATTGTTTGCATATAGTATTGGCTATTGGGAAGTGTACAGACATTTTCAGGGGGGATTTTTTCTGGTGGGGCATCTGGGGTTACGTGGGAGGATCTTTCCATGGAGGAATTTTTCATGGAAAATAGAATTTTCCATGAAAATCGCTTCTGGCTTGGGAGTTGAACCTGAGATCTCGCAATAACTAGTTGAGACTACCATCACTAGACCAACAGGTACAATTACTGATCTTTTTAGGGGTGCCATTTGGTGGAGGGGGTAACTGCCCCCTACGAGTAAATTTTTTTGTCATCACCTAGATTTTGAAAAATACATTTGTGTTGTATATTGTCTTCGTAACTCAAAACCACACAGGATGGACGATAGACTATCTATCAACAAGTCAAATGAATAATTTTTCACTAATTTTTAAAATTTTTTAGCCGTCCTAACCAAGTGGTTGGCGCGTTGGGTTGGGAATCTTTTGTCCGAGGAGCACGGCTTGAATTCCTGGCGCGGCCGGTTGTTTGGTTTAAAACGGGGGTCAGAAGTGTGACTCTCTGAGTTCATCCAGAGTCGACCCAGCTGTTAATAGGTACCTGGAGAAATCTAGGGAAGGCAAGCAGGAGGGAGGTGCGAAGGTACAGGATGACTGGCCCCCAGTATACATTATACAATACATTTACAATATATGCAATACATTTGTATACAAACATATTTGTATTTACATATACGGATTTGTGTACAATGCATATACAATGCATTTTTATATTGTATACAAAAATACATGCATTGTTTTCCAGCACTATATAAAAACGATCAGAAATTAAATAAAAAACAAGTTTTTTCCAGCTGACAGTAAGGAGCAACATTGAAACTTAAAACGAACCGGAATAATAACTTATATGAGGGGTTCGCCCCCTCGTCAATACCTTGCTCTTTACGCTAAAGTTTTTTAGTACTTTCAGAAGAGCCATCTATTATAGTTAGACGGCCTTTGTGATTCAGGGGTCATTTTCAAAGAATACGAACAAAATTCAAACTTTAGCGTAAAGAGCGAGGAATTGGTGAGTGGTTTAACTCCCTCATATATGTAATAATTTCTGTTCGCTTTAAGTTTTAATGTTGCTCCTTACTTTCAGCTGAAAAAACTTTTTTTTATCAATTGGCTCCAACTCTGCCCCCCCCAGGATTTTGACGAAATTAAAACACCGACTCTCACTGATTTTTGATTTCTTCTCTTGTATGGCATTATTGGCCTCTGTTTGCATTCAGCTAGCTCAAAAGTCATTAGGTACAAACAAACTCTGGGTGAACATGGAAGGTATTTGGAAAATATGAAAAAACTTGGCTATATAATTCTTTTTTAGGACCTCTTGTCGAAGTTTTGGCCCCATATATGTAATTAGTATTCAAGACATTGAGATACAAACCTTACAGGAAATCAAACACCATCAGCGATATATGTGTTTGCTGCGTTTTGGATACATGAGAGTCGTTTCGCTATCTGAATGACTTTGCTAATAGTATCCCTTACGCAAATACTGCTGAAGCCCTATTCCGATATACTACTGGAGTGGCTAACCCCTCGTATATCTTCAATGGCTCCTGCGACACACATATCCTACCATTCCTACAATAAACATAGAATTATCTTAGCTTCCAGTGATCAGAACATTTCCAGGAAACAATGCATGTCAGGTTCTATTTCTTCTACCATTCCTACTGTACACATAGCGTTGCCATAGCTTTCGATGATAAGAAAATTTTTAGAAATATCGTTTTGAATACCAATATGTTTGATATAAAAGAATGGGAACTGACCCAAGTTATTATCAATAGTTAAATTGATTTTAGTCTAGAACCATGTCTAAAAGGAATTCTGACGAGGGCTCGTTCTTGAACTATAGACTTGAATCCATGGGAAATTTTCGAACCAAGAAGTTCATGGGACGGCAAAGAGCAATATCAAAACTAAAAAGCGCATAAACACTGTCTTCGATGGTTTAAGATCTTAGTCCTTGAGGCGAATCTTGTTTATTTTTTATTCTGAGCATTTTTTGGAACTTACAACTATATTTGGATTTTTTTTGAACTGAGATTTTTGGGACTTTGACTTATTTTTGAATTCAGAATTTTTTTCGACCTAGAATTTTTTTTGGGACAAAATTTTTTTGGATTTGTAAGTTTTTTTTGGAACTTGGAATTTTTGGGACTTGATCTTCAAATTGCATTGTATATACATATAACAGATAATCCGGCTGAACTTTTTTTTGGAACGTGAATTGATAGTAAAATCGTGTATGGTTTTATCAAAATCTTATCAAGCATTTAAAGAGTACATTGAGCGTCAGGAAATCGTCTATCTTTTCTATAAAATCACTGTCTAGTGAAACTGTTTGCACAATGCATACGCATTTGACGGTTATTATTACTTAATGTTTGATAAATATATTTTTTAGTTTTTTTATGCGGCTCCCCCCGTGGTACTCTATACACACAAACTAACACACAGATATATAGTCACATAGACATAAAACAGAACACATGCACACAGGCAAAAAAACGGACACACAGGCACACAGACGCCTATGCATATAGACATATGGGCAAACAGACTCATAGGCTTACAGACTTACAAACAAAAATACAGACACAGAAACAGAGGAATTAGAGATCTAATCTATATTTCAGGAAAATTTCAGCCAGGAATAGACTCCTCCGGCATTTTGGTTAGAATATTTTATACCTTCATACTCACACGAGTCAGGTTTTTCCTCTTCGATACAGTGAATTTTACAGTTTTATTAAGGACAACTTTGAACAAGTTTACCTTATTACTACATATATACTTACACTACAAGATATTTTAGATGCAACTGTGAAATATATTAAAGAAACAGACTTGGATCAGTATGTGAAAATAGTGAGATAACCATGTTATTATTATTGTGTTTTTGAAAATAAAATGTTTGAAATAAAAGAAGTTGGAGTTATGATTGAGCACTCTTGGACTTATTACAGCGGATAGACAGAGAAAAAGACAGACAGGCACACAAACACACAGGCACACAGACACAGAGGCACACAAGCACACAAGCACACAAGCACACAGACACACACACACACACACACACACACACACACACACACACACACACACACACACACACACACACACACACACACACACACACACACACACACACACACACACACACACACACACACACAAACAATAGTTGCTGACTGAGAAAAAAAAATAATAATAAAAGTACTTTTCAAGTATAATAAACTCAGCTAGCTGGTAGATTCTGAGTGATTTAGTTACTGACTGGGCATCCAAAATTTAATAAGAATACTTTTAGATAAAATAAACTCAACTACTTGCCAATTTCCAAGTCTTTTAGTTGCTGACTGCAAATAAAGAAAAATTAATAAACTCAGCTAGTTCCTAAATTCCGAATGTTTTAGTTGCTGACAAAGAATCAAAAAATTTAATAAAAGCATGTTCGACTACAACAAACTCAGCTAGTTGGTGAATTCGGGGTGTTTTAGTTATTGACTAGGTGTCAAAAATTTTAATATAAGCACTTTTGATCATAACAAACTCAGGTAGTAGGTAAAATTCCAAGTGTTTTAGTTGCTGACCGAGTAGTAGGGATCGAGCCAGATCCGTACTGCTCCAGACTTCTCAAAGCCAAAATGATTACACAATACTCTTTTCATCTGACCAAATGACAAGGGGTTGCCGTCGGAGCCTTTATGGAAAATGAATTAAAACTGCCTAGCAACCATATCGGACTGATGTCAATAATTTCCGGAAAACAATTATCTCAATGCATAACAAAAACATAACCGGATGGTGAATTTCACTCTCAGTGAAAGCTATATAATAATCTAATAATCCATACGACAACCGACTACGTAAAAAAAAAATAATAAAAGCACTTTATAACAAACTCAACTATTTGGTAAATTCTGAGTGTTTGAGTTGCTGACTGAGCATAACAAGTTTACTAAAAGCACTTTTAAGTACAACAAACTCTGAGAGTGTACAAATTCTGAGTGTTTTAGTTGCTGATTGAGTATAAAAAAATTTAATAAAAGTACTTCTGAGTAAAATAAATTGATGTTCTACACATAGTGGATACCGAGGGACATACCTCATCTCGATATGTACATCCAACACAGTAAATTAGTATGGTATATCATAGGACCCCATTTTACGGATTTGTAATAATGAACTGTAAGCAATAAAGCTCTTTAAGCTTAATCTGTCTTTATTTTTTAGACTTGTTACCAGAAGCCATTGCACTGCCAGGCTCAAACTAAGTTATCATGGATGAAAATACTAAAATATAAATATCTTTTTACTGTGATCGTATCATCTCTAAAGGTTGTTATTATGATTTCGCCAATTCTTATGAGCCTGTCTAATACAACCAATTTAGAACATGTTAGGATTAGAATAGATAAGGTGAATCCGTAATAGATGAGGAGAAAATATTGAATAAAATGAATACATTTAGAATGGAGAGAAACTCAGTTTTGGATTTGTCAAGTAAGAAAATAGCAGAATAAAGGGTGACCTTACTGCCCCATGAAAGCTCAAAATCACAGCAATGGTCTCGGGAAAGGAGGTATTGTATAAAAGAAAGGAATCACGAAGAGCAAAATAAAATATCAAGAAATTCAAGGTTTCCCTGCAGGGTTTCTTCACATTCCTTGAGGAATGACAGAGAAGATTCGTATAAAAGAAATAAGGTATACAAGAATTCATCATCGTTCAAAGAGAACTCTCATTTATCAATTTATGCTAAATCTCGTTACTGATGGAACTTATAAGAATACTTTTTGTTATTATATTTTCAATAAATACTTTTTACCATATTCATTTTCTCTTAGATTCTCATAAGAGCTGGGTTATTGATTAAAAAATTAAACTTACTTGTTTTTAATGCTCGAAGATGGATGAACAGAATTTTTCATCAAAAATTTAATAAAAGCATATTTGGGTACAGCAAAGTCAGCTAGTTGATAGATTCCAAGTGTTATAATTAATAACTGAGTATAGAAAGAGGCACTTTTGAGTACAACGAGCTCAGTTACTTTGCAAATTCCAAATGTTATAGTTGCTTACTGAATAGAAAAAAATTAATAAAAGCACTTTTGAGTACAACGAACTCAGATAGTTGGTAAATTCCATGTCTCTTTAGCTGCTGACTGCATGTAAAAAATTTAATAAAAGGAATTTTGAGTACAGAAAACTCAGTTACATGGTAAATTCCGAGTCTTTTAATTGGTGACTTAGTATCTGAATGAAATAATAGCACTATTGCACACAACAAACTCAGCCACTCGGTAAATTCCTAGTGTCTTATTTGCCAGCAGAGTTTCTGACTAAAGCACTTCTGACTACAATGAACTGGGATAGTTGATTAATTCCAGGTTTTTTTTAATTGCTGGCCGAGCACTGACAGATCCAGGCCCCCAAGCTTTCTTCTGGTGGCCTCTTTCCCTGTTGATTTTCCTTTTTACTCCTTTTTTAGAATATATTTGTCAATTTGGTCAATTATTGACACTTTTGTCCCATTGGGCCCCAAGATTTTTTTCTGGTGGCCTCTTTCCCTGTTCTTTTTCCTTATCACTTTTTCTTAGAATAAATTTGTCAATTTGGTTAGTTATTGGCACCTTTGTCCTGTTCGTCTCTCAAGATTTTGCTCATTGGCGCTCTTGTCACTCCCCCCACCCCCCAAGATTTTGATCTAGATCCGTCCCTCTGGATGACTATCAAAAATCTAATAAGAACACTTTTGACTACAAAAGGCTCAGTTGCCCGAAGAGTTCTTTAGTTACTGAATGCCTTTAAGTACAATAAACTTAGGTAGTTGGTAAATTCTGAGAGTTTTAGTTACCGACTCTGTATAAAAAATACTTTTAAGCACAACAAACTCAGCTTGTTGGTGATTTGGTTACTGAGTATGAAAATTTTATAAAAAACACTTTTGAGTACAACAAACTCAGATAGTTAGGTAAATTTCGAATTTTATACTTGTTGACTGAGTATAAAAAAAAATAAAAGCACTATGGTTTTGATCGATCGGTAAATATCCGAAGAATTATAAAAGTACAAAAACGTTACCGTTGGTTCTTGCTAAAAAAAAAAACAAACTAAAACTCATTCATATATTCTTGATAAAGAAAAAATTTCCCACTAACAACATTTGATAATATGAAGTGAATTTCAGTAGCATCGAAAAATATTTAGTTCGGTCATATCTCTACTACGGGCATTTATTCATTTACGGACATAGCTGCAATTTTTAACTACCCGAAGAGTGGTCATTTGTTCCACTACAGCTCTGAATGGCAGCACATTTGATTTTTCATAGGTCACACTATGTTAACTGATCTTAGGCTAGGTTCGTTTGAGTCCAGTATGCTTGCGGGCAAGCCTCCTGAGTCAAATCGTGACGGCTTGGGATGATCTCTATTGCACTCAAAAGAGCATCTATTACTACCGATTCTAAATGACCATGAGACTGCTGCCCATCTCCCCTCGAAATGTTTTCACCATTCCTGCTCTTTTTCAATGAATGGTTGAGAATTAAAAAATATTTTAATGTTGGTTTTTATTCAAATTTAATTTTTTTTAAAGAAACCGAGTTTGTACTCAAAAGTGCTCTTATTAAATTTTTGATGCAACTAAACACTAAGCAATTAAACTACTTGGAACTGAACACTAAGCAACTAAAACACATCTAATTTTACCAACTACCTCAGTGTGTTGTGATCAAAATTGATTATATTAAATTTTTTATGCTTAGTCGCAACCAAAATACTCTGAATTTACCTACTACCTGAGCTTAATGTAGTCGGAAATGCTTTTATTATAATTTTTGATACGCAGTCAGCAATTAAAATACTTCGAATCTATCGACTAGTTGAGTTTGTTCTAGTTGGACATGCTTTTATTATACCAACTACAAGGAATTTACCAACTACCTGTTTATTAATTTTGTTGGATATGCAGTCAGCAATTATAAGACTCAGGAATCACGAAGTACCTGAGTTTGTTGTATCTGAAATGTTTTAATAAGTTTTCTTATGCACAGTTTGTAACTAAAACCTCAGAATTTAACAACTAGTCGAGATCTCTATACTTGAAAAGTGCTTTTACTATTATTTTTTGCTCAGTCAGCAACTATTGTGTAAGTGTGTGTATGTGTGTCTTTGTGCCTTTGTCTATGTATGTGTATGTGCTTCTGTGGCTGTGTAACCTCGGTGTCTGTGTACCAGTGTGTGTGCGTGCCTGTCTGTGTCTTTATCTTTGTCTGTCCGTTCTAAAAATCCGAAAAAGTTCAATCATATCACCAACTTTTTTTATTTCATAACATTTTATTTTCAAAAGTAAAATAATAATAACATGGTTATCTCACTGTTTTCACATATTGATCCAAATCATTGTCTTTATGTTTCTGTCTCTGTATGTCTGTTTGCATGTCTATAAGCCTAGGAGTCTATAAGCCTATGAGTCTGAATACCTATGTTTCTGTAAGCATGTGTGTCTGTGTACCTGTGTGTCTATTTTTTGTGTGTGTCTGTGTGCCTGCGTTCTGTTTTCGTCTGTGTGTCTATGTATCTATGTGGTAGTTTGTGTGCAAAAAGTACCACGGGGGCACCCGCATGGAATAAATAAAAAAATGTATTCGCCAAAGATTATGTAAGAATAACTGTCAAATGCGTATGTGTTTTGCAAACAATTTCACTAGATGAATATTTCATAGAACACTCCTGTGGTTAAAGGTACTGTTGAAATGCTTCATAAGATTTTAATAGACCATACACAAATTTACTATCATTTCATGTACAAAAAAAATATCAACCGGATTTTTTCGTTATAAGTAGTTGCAGTGACATTTAAAGATCTATGTCCTAAAATAATTCTAAAATAGAATTGGAAAAAAGTTCTAAGTCCCCAAAAAATGTTCAGAATCAAAAATTAAATAGGATTTGCCTCAAAGGCTAGGCTCTTAAACCACCCAGAGGCAGTGTTAATGCGCTTTTTAATTTTGATATTGCTCTTTACCGTCCCCTGAAGGGCCAGGTTCGAAAAACATTCACGGATTGAATTCAGTAGCCCAAGAATGGCTAGTAGGGAAAAGTGTTTTTAAAACTAATTATTATATATGATATACAAATATATACAGACAATTAGGGAACTAAAGGGAATGTAAATGTCTTGCGATAAAACAAGACTAAATGAAAAATAGTCCCTATTCACTGATTATGCAACAAAATTCATAAACTACGAACCTCCTGTATACTACAGTCCTTGACAAAATTCCTTTTAGAGAGGATGCTTGATTAAACTCAATTTGACTATTGATAATAACTTGGGCCAACTCCCATTTCTTATATCAAATATTTTAGCATTAAATGTGATATTTCCAAGAATGTTCTTATCACCGGAAGATGCGATAACTCTATGTATGTTGTAGGAATATTAGGAGAAATAAAACCTGGCATGCGTTGTTTCCTGGAAATTTTCTTATCACCAGAAGCAGAGATAACGCTCTTTGTGCTATAGGAATGGTAGGATATGTGTGTTGCTGGAGTCATTGAAGAGATACGAAGGGTCAACACCTCCAATAGTACATCGGGATAGGCCATTGGTGGTTCTTGTGTAAGGGATAGTAGTTTTACTATCCCGGAGGCGTATCTTTGTTTTTTTGTGACGCTGCTTTTTTCATCATTACGAATTTCCTATTTTGAAGTTGGTTCAATGCCTTGTGGTACTCATCAGAGTTGACAAATAGCTTTTGTTTTTTCTCTAATAGATTTCTTGTAGAAAAAGAGCACTGAATGTCAGAACTTATGATTGAATGAGTCTTCTTCCAACTTTGTTTGGTTATCCACCCCATATGATGAGGCCATGGAAAAGAAAGAACTGGATCCATAGGAAACTCATTGCTCTTTCCTTAGTCAACGCTATTGCATTGACTTTGGTTGATTCCACAGTTACTTACTTCATGTATCATTACTTTTGAGACAGCCTATGTTTAATTCAACTGTTTGTGCTTACTTTTTTTTAAATTCATCTCTGCTTACTTTGCTTAATATGTTTTTTTGATTCAAAACATAGATATATCTGGTAGAAATTTCTAACATCGTTTGTATTCTAGGACTGCAAGGCCTTCCTGGAATGTCTGGTGGTCGTGGACTTCCTGGCTTTCCTGGTCTTGATGGAATCCAAGGGGATCCTGGAGATGGAGGTATTAATTCTATTGGGATAAAAGGTGAAAGAGGGGATCGTGGTTTTGAAGGTCTTCCAGGCTTCAAAGGATTTTCCGGAGAGGAAGGTTCACGTGGCATGGGTGGTGATATTGGTGATGACGTAAGTTCGAAGCTTTTGCAATGTTTTTTTATTAAATTATTTTTTGTATTTAATTTCTTTATTATAGTCAATAACACCTGCTTGTTGCTAGGGCCTGCTTGGATGTGGTTGCTAGGGCTTTGCATAAGTAAACAATTGACTATTACATAGCAATCAGGTGTCATAATAGATCAATAATCAATAATACTTGTTGGTTGCTAGGGTGCCGGTCGGAACTGGTAGCTAGGGAACCACTGGTTAGATTAGGCTCGGTGTCTTGAAAAAAGCCCTGAGCGGAAACATATTGAAAGTAAAAGAAATCTCGGTGCCACGGTGGCATGAACTGTGTTGATGTTCGAAAATCGAAGAAAATATGCGAATCAACGTTTCAAACTCTGGTTTTGATCGAAATAAAATGAAAATAATCAAATGCATGCTTCAAAATGAGTTTTATTGTCTTAAAATATGGATCCTTGTGACAAAAAAAAGATTCTTGCTTTAAACACACTGGAAGGTGCAGGAAGTGCTACGTGCCAAGAATAGTCATAGTCAATGGATGGTAATTCATTTCTTGTTATTTCATCCAATGGTTTCATCATTTCCTTTAATTGGGCATTCCCAGAGAAAATTCGAAATAGGTCTTACGTTTGTAATAAAATACAAATTACGAATTAAATGCTCTTCTTACGCTATCACTTTAAAAAATAATCGTTATCAGGTCTCACGAATAATCAGAGTACGTTTCCATGGTTCTCTTGAATTTCCAAAGCATCTATATCTAACTGTCACTCTCATTTTAATTTACATAACTATGATATAAAACCCACATCTGCGTAAAATTTAAAACAATAATATCATCTAAATCTATATCCAGTAATTGATTTTTCCTTTCAAGTAGGAATTGTTTCCCGGAAGTAAAATAAACCCGATCCATAGCTTACGGAGAAAGGGGGAAATTGTCATTAAGATCAAGAAGCCTATTGCATAGAATCTATTTTCAATAATGTAATATCAACAGTTGCTTGATGGTTCAGTTGAATAAGCCTTCATTCCATTGGAAATATCTGGTCTTAAGTTCAATTCCTATACCGAACAAAAACCTATGAGGACGGATTATAAAGATTCCCTGAACAAAACACGTCGTGATTAAGCTGCTTGAGGAATGCCCTGAGGGGTGAAACATATTGAAAAAATCTTGAAAAAAATCTCGAAGAAAATATCTTAAAGAAAAAATACATCTGGAAGGAAAAAACTATCTTGAAGAAAAAAACATCACGAAGAAAAAAATATCTTAAGGAAAGCATTTCGAAGATAAATACGTCTTGGAGTAATAAGAGACATCCCCTAAAATATTACGTAACACCAACCGCGTGCTTAATAGGTCATCCTCATTCACATTCGGGGGTTCCCCGATGGACTAGTGGCCCGTAAGTTCTATCAAAACACGTGTCATTGACACGTGAAATTATGTCATCCTCAATTAAATATTATGTAACAACCAGTTGTTCATGATAGATCAATAATCAATAATACTTGTTGGTTGCTAATGCAACGTTAGAACTGGCTGCTAGGGCTTTGCAAAAATAGTCTCGTTTAACACCCACGAAAAAACCTATGTCATGTACGTAAGTAAAACATTGGAGTAAGGGGTACTATGATCAATTTCTTTTTACATCTGGAGGGTTCTCCACTAGACTAGTGACCCTGAGGGGAAAACATCTTGAAAAAAGAATCCCCGGAGAAAAAAAAATCTCCTATAGTATTACGTAACAACAAGGTGTGCATAATAGATCAATAATCAGTAATACCTACGTCTTGAGGAAACTCTGCCAAATTTCCAATAGCTTAAAAAAAGTGCCGGTAAAGGGATTCAAAGGGATAGCTGTGCGTTTGTACCTTGAAAGCCTCAACTAATTTCGTGTTGGTTCAAGCGATTTTAGTATTCCACTTATGAATCTTAACCGCTGGGCTTAGAAACAAAAGTGGGAAAAAATGGATATCCCTACTTACCATTTAGTAATTCTGACATATTGTCAAAAATTAAAGTGCCTTATAACCTATTGCTGACTAAGTGGCGGAAACGGTGGCTATACCTACTAGAAAAATTCTGATTGGAAAAGAAATACCAAGGTAGAACGAAAACCCCAAGATTAGTGAAGCCTGCCGTCGTTTGCAGTTTTGATTTCAGTTTTGGTGTGACAGTGGCAGTCCTCAGGCGGGTGCAGCGAATAAAATCGGACTCTACACGAAATGCAAATTTGCAAAATGTTTTTCTCAGCACCATGCTCTAATTATAGAAGGAAGTAGTACTCAAATCAAAATCGACCCTTCCCTGGTTTGGCTATTTGTGAAAAATAACAGACATGTGGAGTATTCCGTCCGTCCCCGTGTAATCCCTTTGGAGAAAGGGTGGTCTGACTACTACACTTCCAAGTTTTGTGCACCTGATCTCCAGCTCGAACAGGCTTTTGAAAATGAACTAGGCAAAAGGCTCTCAGAGCCAACTCTAAGTCCGGAAAGTAACCTTCTTCAGTGTCTGTGATGCTATTAGCAAAGTAAAAACAATCCTCAAAGGGAGTTGATTTTATTTGTGGCTTGCGTCTGGTGAATAAGAGTCCAATGCGGCTTCAGCACTTAACTTTAATGTACCAAATGATATTATCGTGTGGCTTCTTGCCCAATTTTTCGGTATCGATATCATCACTCAACTTATCAAAAAGGGAAAAGACCCATTGCAGTGCAGTTCGCATAGGCCAATTGCTATCTGTTGCTTCGGTTCTGTGTGAACATTTTTGAGATACTTGTTATTGATGGCATAAACCGAGTTTGCTACAAACCCAGCAAACAGTTGGGTTAAAAAGGGGGAGCTATCTTTTATACATAATATCTTTCTGGAATGCGATCGAAATGATGAATCTATTGTTATTGCAGGTTTAGCTGTAAGTTAAGCATTCGACTCCAGTTTTTCTAGTCAACTGCTGTTGAGCGCATATAACCGCGGTCTTGACAAGTCAGTTGTCTCTTCGTTCCCTAATTCGTATTTGAAACTTGCAGCAGTGGAGATTAAGATTAGTCTACTGAGTGGGATAAAAACTTCTTCTACTATTATACCAGTTCGGAAAAGGATTCGTTAAGGAGCTATCTCTACGCCCTCTCTTTTCAGTAACAGTGTAGCTGAGGCTCAGCATGTGGTTAAACCGAGCTTTATGTATGTTGGTGGTGATCTGTCTTCATTGAACTATGGTGACGATTTTCTTTTGTATTAAAGTCATCCTTTTTCCCGTTTTGAAGATAGTTTTGTGATGTTGAAAAGCTCATATGAGAAAAACGGTCTGTCTTTCAACGAGACTAAAACACAGTTTATTGTCTTTAATCGTAAATTAAGTGTTCTTGCCCCAAAAGTAAAACTTACTGACAAAATAATAAACTCTTCTTCAAGTATAGTGTGTCTTGGTCTATCTGTGGGTTGTAACGTTAAGTCGATACGTCTTTATATAATTTTACCTGTAAAGTCTGAAAATGTTACGGTATGATTTGTATCTTCGTAAGCTTCATATAGTCGACTGATTCGGGTGGAGCTATTTTCGGTGATGGTTACACCACATGTGTTGCCGCTCTCTCCTTTTTAAGTTCTTTTATCAGATAAGAATGAATGTATTTGTTACTACTGTTTTTGTGAATTCATTTTGCGTTTGTCTCCTTGGAAGCGTAACGCAGCTATTAACAACCAATATAACATACCTGATCCGTATATGGTTATTCAGAAAATACTAGAAAAGTTTTAAATGAGTTTTACTGGTAAGGAACTGTGTGATGCTTTGCGATATTAGTTTTCATTTGCTTTTGCACTTGTATATATTTGTGCGTTTCTTATTTCTACGTTGTTTATATATATACAATATATATATATATATATATGTATATATATATATATATATATATATATATATATATATATATATATATATATATATATATATATATATATATATATATATATATATATATATGAGAGACCCGAAGGACCAATAGATCCCCTCAAATTGCGAAGACGATAGTTTTCTTTGGATAGCACTCCATTTCGGAAAGCAATTTATGAACTCTTTTTCGAAGCATTTTTATGCATAAGTTAAATTTTGAATTAGAGAGTCGGGTTTGAGGGAGCGGTAGGGATAGCCCTCTTGGCAGCCCTTACTCTTTGTAAACCAGCAAAAACAAAAAAAAAAAAAATTATTTTTTCTAAATGAAAGTAAATAGTAATAATAAACATTAAAACGAAAAGAAATTGCTCTGTATGTGAGGGGAGCTGCTCAAACACAAGGACTGTTGAATTTTATGAATTTTATTGCAAGGATTTGGGGGCTTGCATGGAGGCAGCCGTCCCCCTCATATATGAAACACTTTCTCTTCGTTTTTAGTTTTAATGCTGCTCTTCACTTGTATTTGAAAAAATTTCTTTTATATTACTACTTATATTTGTGGTCGTACATAGGATTCTATTTCTGTTGAAGGGGATATCACCGGTGTAACATTTATTTTGAATTTCTTTTTGTCTCTTATGAAACTGAGGAGAAGCACCGAGCTGAAATACTGAGACTTTTATGCCAGGGTATAGGTCCAAGCACCGTTGATTCTTAAATTAAACTTGCCTGAAAAACGGACAATGGGCTTAAGAAATAGAATGTTTCGTCTTTATTTGAGCAAAATTAATGTTTCTTTCCCTTTACAGGGCTTCCCTGGACCAAGTGGAGATGCTGGAGAGGCTGGTGAGCCTGGAGATATGCAAATAGGACCTGCAGGACCTAAGGGAGAACCAGGTGACGCTGGTCCGAGGGGAAGAGCATTAAGTAGACCGGAGCCCGTTATAATTGGGACAGAAGTCAGTGGATCACCTGGTGAAAAGGGGCCAGCAGGAGACAAAGGAAATAAAGGCCAGAGAGGACTTCATGGATTGAATGGAGTTGTTGTGAGTAAAAATTATATATATTTGATACTATAAATTTAGCCTGATCTATTAACCAGTTTTTTGTTGTGTCAGTAAAACGCTCGAAATCAGAGATTATTTTTACTTGTTGATTTCTATCTTGGAAGCAGCAGCAAACCTATTTGAAGCCTGATGACCTCATTTTCACTCTCCAGAGGTTTGCAGCTTATCCTGCAGTGTTGATTAAGATGATATATGAGTAATTTGAATTGAAAAGTTTCGTTTTAGATCGTTTCGATCTAAAACGACTCCTTTCATTCGACTTCTTTCCAGGTAAAAGTTCTATACCCCGCCCCACTACTTAATTAGATTTATTCCAATCGTCTTGCCTGGCCTTTTTTTTTGACAACGTAGACCTAAGTCTTTTCCAATAACGAAACCAGTGAAATATTTCAACGATTATTTTAGGGCCAAGATGGTTACAGGGGTAATCGAGGAAATAAAGGTGAACAGGGTGCTGATGGTCCACGCGGTAAGCAAGGCCGAACAGGACCTGTTGGTGCACCTGGTCAAGTGAAGGGACAGAAAGGTGCACCTGGTTACGGTGGGCTTCCTGGCATAGATGGCGTGAAGGTAAGCTATTCGGTTTTGTTAAATTTTCAGACGTTGAAACCACATAAAAAAGACAAGAGAATAGATCCTTTGAACTAAGAATTTTATCTTGTTTTGTTTGTAGTATTACAAACGTCTTTGTCTCTCTGAAGACGCTGATCATTACTCAAAGATTTTAAAACTTTGAAACACAAGAAAATAAATTATATTGAAATAAACTCCACATTAAATAGGAATTCAACAAAGAAAGTAACCTTACGAGCAAGAACAAAATCAGCTAATATTTGTTCGATATCATTAAAATATTGATTTCTCCATTTTTCTACCACGTGTATTTCAGAAATACCGGCTACATTAAGGATAGCCTGTTGCATAAATGCTTTATTTTACGTGTCATTTCTTAGAAAAAGGTTAGGTGCAAAATCAAATATTCCAGTAAAATTCAATAGAAGCAAAGTATATTGTATATTTATCTTAGGATAATTTCTCTTTACGTGTCAATTTTTGTTTTGTTAAATGTCAACTTCTGTTTTTATAACTTTACCTGTTTTTGTTCAAAATTCAAGTAGCTTTACCATAGTCTGCTTCTTCCTAAAAGTCATCGTCGATTTAAAATTACAAATTGAAACTTGTAGAAAAGGTTTATAGATTGTTATCTATATAAAAAGTACTCCATCCTGTCAGTTATTGTTTCTGCATATTGGCATCATCCTAACTTACTTGCTGAGGTCGACCCTCCTCGTGGAAGGATTTGGGCCTGCAATTACTGCTAACTCGTGCGTGAGGGCTCCGTGTATCCCTCTATTTGGTTTGGCTCCTGGTAAATGAGCCACTTTAAAGTGTCGACGTTCTTTGTCCACAATTATTGTGGCCTACTTGGGTGACGGAGGCCCTGGAGTGATCCTTGAAGGACTATTTTCGGGAGACAGGTCGACTCCATTCACTTGAAGAGGCTGAACTAGCGCAGTTCTTGCTCTTTGATCCTGCTTAGAATGGCTTTATTGAACTGTAGTCTTCGGGCTGCTTCCATCTTCACGATCCCATCGGTCTATCTGATTCTTGCAATATGATGAAGGCATGTCATCTTGAATACTAGACTTTTTCTTTCGTCATTGGTTTTAAGTGTCTATCTTTTGCATCCATGTATGATTATGGGAATGAGTAGGCTATGGTATAGATACGCTCTGAGTTTGTTGGATAGATTATACTTTTTTCAGTAGATGGGTAGTCTTCGGAACCTGAATCTAGTAAGTGCAAGTCTTCATTTTGTATCAGAACTATGACAGTAGTTAGAGGAGAATAGGCTACCTAAGTGTAAGAAGTTATCCACCGTTTTTAACTACCTTTTGTCCATTGTGATAGTGGGGGGTTTGGGAGGTGGGTATCTAGTTCCTGCATTGTATTCACCATAACTTTGGTCTTAGTGGCATTGAATCTCCATCCCAAACTGCTTGGAGGTGTTGCAGAATTTATCATCTTTGCCTACAGTTCCTGCGAAGAATTGGATAGCTCCTTCATACCGTCAGTGTAGGCGAGATTGTCCATCAGTAGCCTTCGTATTTTAACGTCATATGCCGACGGCATCAGTGACAGACCGACATTTAGAAAAAAAGTTGAAGAGGCATGGTGATAAGATGCAACCCCGGACAGTCTATCAGAGGATAATACTTGATCTCGGAACTGATCCCTCAGACTTTTAAAAATTTTACCTATTTTATTTGGGACTCCATAGTGAAAGGGTCTTTCGTGCTGTATCAAATCGAGTGCCTGTTGAATTAGTATAAATAGCTGATAGAGTTCATTGTTGAAATTAATGTATTCTTTCACGAGTTGTCGAATGGCAAATGTCGGATCAAATCTGGATTTGTTGGGGTGAGAGCTGGCCTAATATTCTCAAATGACGAAAGCAGTAATTGCTTGTGTTCTTTGGAGTAAAAATTCCGTCTGAACATTGACTGGTGGCTCGTTGGCAAGTTGGACCATAGTTTCTGAATTCTTTTTTTTTTATCCGAATTGTATATAGGGACAGCACAGAGTGGCCTTTGCAAACAGGGTTTAGGGTATGTTGCTGATTTCCCACAGGGTAGACACAACGGTATAATTAAAATTCGTAGCGTCATCCAATCCGATGTTAAAAAGTTCAGCAGAAACTCCCTCTGGTCCTGGGGATATTTCCCTTTAGAGCGACTTGTTCTTGATCGCGTATGGGAAATTGTTTCAGCTTTTTGGGATCATCTATCTCTGGGAATTCGGGATCATCACTGTCATATACTCTAATAATTCCTCGACACGCATTCTTTTTTACTTTCTCTTTCAGCCGCAAGCCAGGTTTCGCGTTGCTCTTGCAATACATCGACACGCTTTCTTTTGATAATTTCTCTCTGAGCCGCAAGCCTAAGCCCCCCCCCTTAAAGCAACACATATACAAGGTGCTAATTTTTAATTGCGTAAAACTTGTGGATACATAACATTTTTATAGTTTATTTTTAGTCTTTTCTTTTTTCTTTTTAGTTTTTGCCTTTTTTTATTTTTTTCTATTTTTTTCTCTTTTAGTCTTTTTCTTTTTTTTTGTTTTTTTCTTTTTCTTTAGTTTTGTCTTTTTGTCTCTTTTTTACTTTTCTTTTTTTAGTTTTTCTTTTTTAGTTTTTCCTTTTTTTAGTTTTTCCTTATTTTTAGTTTTTTTCTTTTTTTTGTTTTTTTTCTTTTTTAGTTTTTCCTTTTTTAGTTTCTTCTTTTCTTTTATTTTTTTCTTTTTTAGTTGTTTTCTTTTTAGTTTTTTTTGTTTTTTTTCCTTTTTTTAGTTTTCTTTCAGTTTTTTTTCAGTTTTTTTAGAGATGATAGTTTTTAATCCTTTAAAAAAAAATTTCTAGTTAGTTTTTTTTATGTATTGACGTCATACTTAGTGACA
This sequence comes from Artemia franciscana, assembly GCF_032884065.1. Taxonomy (NCBI): domain Eukaryota; kingdom Metazoa; phylum Arthropoda; class Branchiopoda; order Anostraca; family Artemiidae; genus Artemia; species Artemia franciscana. The sequence continues at coordinate 15,767,660 of NC_088878.1, forward strand.
GACAGACGGACAGACGGATAGTACATTTTTATTTTATATAGATTTTCTTATCGAATCACAACAATCATCTTCCAATTGACAAATTTCATGAAAGTAATTTTAGATATCTTATATAAATATTAGACAACAATAAATGTTTACAAATAATTAAAAACATGCAATAATTGAAAATAACCCGAAACTGTTTCTAAAAACAAGCTATTGTGCTAAATAGCAGAATTTGAATTTACTACTTAGAAGATAGCAATGATCGGCTATTATTATTGGGGTTTTTATTTACAAATATTTAGCCAGGCCCATCTAGCTCATCGTGGTTCACAGTGTTAATGACCACTTACGTCAGATAAGGAGCTAGCTGTGGTATTATGTGCCTTTAATATACGCCTACTGCAGTCTATTTGACAAAAAGTATACGAGTCTCCCGACAACATTTAGATCATTTATGTGTCGTATTTTTCTCTGCTTGTTGTTTATTTACTTTTATTGTTTTTCTCTCTGTTTTTTTTTTTTTTTGTATTACATGGTCTTATGATCAGAACAGAGCATTGAATGGAGTTGAATGTCTGATTACCGAGTGTCTTTAAACATGCTTAAATACCCACAACTCAAAGTCTCTCTCATGTACTTCATGTACCGAATGAATTATGTACTCTCTTCAGACTTTATGTACTAAACACTGTCTGCATCTTACTGATTATATGTTAGAATAGAGCCAAAAGTTCAGTTTCCATGCCGTAATTTTACAGAAAATTTCTTTCTTTGATCAATAAAAAGAAATGTCTCACCTAAAGATTCATAAATTGTTAGTTACGACCTTTAGATATAAAAGCGATGATTTGACACTTTATCACGCATTGTGATTTGACAGTAAGACTATCTTCACTTCAGCTTTTAGTTTTTCCGTGCTGGAGGATTGGAGCAGATCGAAATGTGCCCCCAAGAGATGTCTGACAAGATATTGATCCACAAAAGACGAAGTTTGGCAACTCTCTTGATAGCTTAATCCTCGAGAATAAAGACTGGATATCAACACGAGACCTTCAGTCAAATGTTTAGTTTCTCCTTAGTCTTGGAAGCATTGAACATAATCAGCCGGGTGTCATACCACTTTTATACCTTTAGGAGATTTGATTCTAGGCAAAGGAAGGTTTGTATCATGTTTATCGACAGCACCATGGACCGTGGCTTCGCCAACAAAACAGTGTAGAATGTTCATGAGGTTAGCCTTTATGTTATTGATATGCACCAGAAAAAATATGGGTCTTAAGGCCAAGGAACCCTGACATTTACTAGACACTCACTGGAAGTAAATCCACTGAAAACTACACGAAGAGTGCGCTTTCCTAGAAAACTTCAAGAATCTCAAGCAAAATACTATAAATTCAATGTGTTTGGAGTTTTTTCAGCATACTCTAATACCAGACTCTGTCGGAAACTTTTGTGGAATTCAGAAGATAGCCCCTCAACATCATAACCTTGGGTCACAAGTTCAACCCGCTTCTACTGCTGGGTATTCAGGCAGCCAAGTGTTGAGTGTTTCTGGCGGAATCCATATTGCATATCACTAATAAGGTTATTTGACTCTAGGCGTAAAATAACCAGTAATGTCTAATGTGAATTATTGTAAATTCCCAAAGAATCAACTCGTTAATGATATATCTCAATCAAAATGATACAAAATACATTTTCAGAATTTTTTCTGCTAACATCACCACTTTATGAGTTAAAACTACTTGTCTTTTTCAGGGGGAGCCAGGTGAAGCAGGTCTGCGTGGGTATCCGGGAGATCAGGGCCGACCTGGTATACCAGGAGTTTATGACCCTTCTCTCTCCTTAGACCCTATGCCAGGTCCACAGGGGTCACAGGGACCAATCGGTGCGTATTGTTTGCTTCTTTTGTGTTTCTTTTTTCCTTATACCAGCCTTGAAACGTCCTATGTTTCTTGAAAAATTAGCTTTTACAGTAAATAAAACAAAGTACATCATCAACAATTGTGGCATTAACGTCTTCTATTTCCTCTGATAGACAAGGTTAATTATATATGCGTAAGTATAGCCTGAGGTTGGAAGCAAGAGAATCCAGTCCCATTCTCTTTCGACGAAATGGGATAAAAAGTGATTTTAATTCGTGGTTACAAACATACATTTGCTGAAGCCAGAAGACCTTCCTCAAGTTCAAGCAAAATTTGTCTTCTTGTTTTCTGGAACTGAAGTTCTGGTTCGACTCATATAAGTGCATTTTTTTAGGAATCTCCAGCAAACAGATATTCTTAAAATACTGATGTTTCCTTAAGATACTTGTGACTCTATCGATTAGTCAATAAAATTTGTGGAGCTATGTTAATAGTATGCCTTGGGCTTGCTTATGTAAAGGCAACTTATCGTTAAGAAAGTAAACGTTCGAATTATTTCCTTACATTGTTTAGATTGAGCTTTGGTTCTAATTTTCAATAATCGTTGGATTTGAATGAGAAGTATCGTTAAAGCACTTTAAGATTTTAGCCTATAGAGCGAGGACTGTGATTTTAATCACAGCTCTTGAGAGAAAGCACAGAAAGTATAGAGAGCTAGGCTGTGAAAGTAAGAACAGCTTCTCACTTTGAGTAGAATAAAACTTTTTTTATTCAATCTTTAACCGTTTATCAAATCAAGCCAGGAAACACCCTCCCTCCCCCCCCACATTTAAAATTTTCCCTTTAAGATTTTCCTGAAAACTTCTGCCCTATGGATAATTTTCCATGTGGAAAATACCCCCCCCTCCGCTTAAAGCCACCCCAAAATTTCCGTATGATTCCCATAATAAATGATATATGAACAATTCGCAAAGTGCGTAACTGGTATCCCTTTCCCCAGAGAAATGGGGCTATGTCATCCCCAAAGGCATAATTATCAAACATTTCAAGCGTACTGAATCAAATGGCTGTCTCATAACCTTTAGCAGATGTGTTTGGGGAGAAAAGGGGCATTTGAAGGCGCTAACTGCTCTCAAATCTTTTTAGTCACTTGAAACGGACACTAGAACTTTTGATTTCTGTTTTCATGAGTCCTGTCCTGGTTAACTCGTAGGACAATTAACTCGATGCAATCACCCTTGGAAAAAAAAAAAACAGAACAAAAAACAAACAATAAACATGCACCCGTGATCTTTCTTCCAGCAAAAAATAATAATTTCTACATTCTTATACATAGGAATTTGAAAACTCTACAATGGGGTTCTCTGATATCCTGAACCTGACTTTGGGATTTTCATTAAAATCGCTAGAGTTTTCGAGGGTGTTTTCCCTATTTTTCAAAAAAAAAAGGAAAATTTTCTCAGGCTTGTAGTTTTTGACAGATAACATTACGCTTTCATGAATTTTATATATTTGGAATCAGCATAAAAAATCAATTCTTTTGATGTATCTATTGGCATCAAAAATATGTATAATAATTGTATAAATTGCTAAATTATTGTATAATGATATGCATAAATTGTTGATTCGTACTTACATTTTGTTAGTACAAACTGTTTGATTATAAATCTGCATGGGTACATGATTTCAAATTCGATTCCACATATCCAACAGCAGAACATCCATATATTTTTTTTGTTTGTTAGTCATTTCTACCAGCCATATTTCCCCAGAAGCTGAGTTTTGGCTATTAGAATAATTTCTTTATCAAATTGTGGATCAAAAGAATTCTAAGGAAATGCTTTAAATGCCGCAATCACCACCTTGATGCATTCAAATGAGCCAGGTTACCGTTAATATACATAACAAAAATTGCCTTCAACTTAAATGACTTTCTTATGTAACAACCAAGGGACTCTGTCCTGGCTGAATTCTAAAACAACCTGCTTATGCCATAATGTTAAGACTGTTTTAATAATGCTTTTAGGATACAATCTCTTGTTTTTGTCTCAAGCTGAGTTTTGCCTTTATTCTATTGTTTATTTTCTTGAGAATGGGTATTAGACATATGGCTGGAATATTCACTGAGTTTTCTTGTATAATTCACTACCTTTAAAATCCCCTCATTGCGTTATTCCCTTCAGCGTTTGCGTGTTGGTAAGCTTTTGCTATTTTCTATTCGGATCCTTGAAAATTATTCTTCTATGCTCAAAAAGTTGTGACACTGCTTTAATTGTATGTTCTTTTGCAGGACCCGAAGGTGACCCAGGTGAAGCTGGCCTTCCCGGATTACCGGGATTTATGGGCTTCCCTGGTTCTCCTGGCCTACCAGGACCTGATGGTCTTTCGGGCATGCCTGGTCTACCTGGATTGTCTATGAAGGGAGAAATTGGTGACGAAGGTAAGGAAGTCGCTGTCCAAAACGGAAAGACATTAATTCAGGAATTTTATTTTTCCACGACGGGGGGGGATATTTAATTTGTGCTGTATATATGTGTTGTTGCTAATTGAATGTTTTTTTTGCCAGTCTTAAAAAATATCACTATTAATAACCACGTGGTGTCAATTTTATCAGTTTATGAAAATTCAGGGGGGATTTATTTTTTAATATATAGGGGGGCAAATTTGTCTTTTTTCGTTTTCCAGTGAAAACACGCCAAAAAGTTATTTTCAAGATCCGGTTGGATTAAAAGATTCTGGGGGTTATACAAGCCCCCATGCCCCCCTCGCTAAAAAAAAAGATAAAGAAGAAAAAACGGACGCCACTATAGTCCAAAACATAGAGAATATTTCATTAAAGACTGCATTATAAACATTTTCAGTTAGCAAAATGCAAAGAAGGTACTTCTCTAATCACACCTAATGAATTCCAACGTGACCAGAGAACTAAGGTCTTAGTTCCCCAGCCGTTATGTCATTATCATGCTTCATTCTCCATTTACCTGAGACGTAAAGAGTTGGAAGAGAATATAATCAAAGTCCTCTCCTTTTACTGGTGGTCTTATAGAAGCCATTCGTGTTAAGGCTAGCATTCATTCCGGCAAAGTAAGGCATTGTTTCAATATGTGAAATCAAAGAAGTAAGGCACTTTATCAAAAATGCAATGTCTTAGCACTTTGATAATCCAAAAAACACCTAGCGAAGTAAGATAAGGATGGCGAACGACTATAAGGACAACGAATAATCCTCGGAAAAGCAAATGCTAAACAAGGTGGTAAAGTAGAATCAAAATTCTAGCAAAAAAACTTTGTTTCGTCTCGAGGCATCGCGTTTCAGTATTAACTCGGTATACTATTAACTAAGTATAGTAGCAGAAAATCATAAGAAAGCATACAGTGAAACTATTGGGAAACAGTAGTATTTTAATGTTCTTCATTGTTTTTTTCTAAAAATGTTACCTTGGGACTATTTTTAACCACAGTGTAAAAACGTATTCGACGTTACTGCTACAATGTATTTGAAGTCATTGTTGCTTGCGTAAAATTTGATGCGAATCTAACTAAGAGACTAAGTAACTAAGAGACATTAGTAGAAAATATTTTTAGGAAAATAAATTCAGCTTCAGGATAATTTATCTCCTTATAAAATCTAGAGAATCAACACTGAAAATTTGTATTTCTAAAAGCAATCTCGCTTCAGGTCACGAGACATTTTTATGTCACAAAATAATTCTGCTAATCATCATTACGTCGTTTTTTTTTTGCATTGAGAAACAGGCACCTGCAGTGGCGTAATTCTGCGGGGGGGGGGGTATGGAGCCAATTTTCACAAATCAAGTGAAAATGACAGTTAAAACTGGAAAATGAGGAATATAGCAACAAAAAAGGCAAAGATATACTAATAAAAACTTACCCATTTCTGTGGATACTTGAATTATGCAGGCTTATCCTAGTTTTGACAGGATTTTCGGAGAAACTAAATTACAGATGGAGGGAGCAAATTGTTTTTTTATTTTTTATTTTTTATTTTATTTAGTTTTTCTTTTTTTAAGTTTTTTTGCTTTTTAACTTTTTTTCTTTTTTAGTTATTTTTTAGTTTTTTCTTTCTTTAGTTTTTTAGTTTTTTCTTTTTTAATTTTTATGTTCTTTTTTAGTTTTTATTTTCTTTTTAGTTTTTTCTTTTTTAGTTTTTTCTTTCTTTTTGGTTTCTTGTTTTTTTTCTTTATTTTTATTTTTTAGTTTTATTCTATTTTTTTTTTCAGTTTTTCCGTTTTTTCTTTTTATTTTTTTTTAGTTTATTACCTTTGTTTAGTTTTTTTAAGTTTTTTCTTCTTTTTTTAGTTTCCTTTTTCTTCTTTATTTTCTACTTTTTTCTTTTTTTAGTTTTTTCTTTTTTAGTTTTTTTTTGTTTTTCTTTTTTAGTTTTTTAATTTTTTTGTTTTCTTTTTTTTTCTTTTTTTAGTTTTTTAATTTTTGATTTTTTGATTTTTTTAGTTTTTTTATTTTTTTCCTTTTTTGTTTTTTTTTCTTCTTTATTTAGTTTTCTTTTTCTTCCTTATTTTTTAGTTTTTTTCTCTTTTATAGTTTTTAGTTTTTTACTTTTTTAGGTTTTTTTCTTTTTTAGTTTTTTCTGTTTTTAGTTTTTCTTTTTTGTTTTTTCTTTTTTTTAATTTTTTTCTTTTTAGTTTTTTAGTTTTTTAATTTTTGATGTTTTTTTAGTTTTTTATATATTTATGTTTGTTTATAGTTTTTCCTTTCTTTTAGTTTTTTTCTTTTTTAGTTTTTTCTTTTTCTCAATTTTTTTCTTTTTTAGTTTTTCTTTTTTTAGTTTCTTCTTTTTATTAATTTTTTTTTCTTTTTTAGTTTTTTCTTCTATTTTCTTTTCTTTTTTTCTTTTTATTTTTTTATTTTTTCCTTTTTTAGTTTTTTGTTCTTTATTTAGTTTTCTTTTTCTTCCTTATTTTTTAGTTTTTTACTTTTTTTTAGTTTTTTTCTTTTTTAGTTTTTTCTTTTTTTTAGTTTTTCTTTTTTTGTTTTTTCTTTTTTTTAATTTTTTTGTTTTTTAGTTTTTTAGTTTTTAAATTTTTGATTTTTTTTAGTTTTTTATATATTTTATTTTTTATAGTTCTTCCTTTCTTTTGTTTTTTTTCTTTTTTAGTTTTTTCTTTTTCTCAGTTTTTTTCTTTTTTAGTTTCTTCTTTTTATTAATTTGTTTTCTTTTTTAGTTTTTTCTTCTTTTTTTTAGTTTTTATTTTTTAAGTTTTTTAGTTTTTATCTTTTTTTTATATACGTTTTTTTTTTTTTTCCTTTTTTTAGTTTTTTATTTTTTCTTCTTTATTTAGTTTTCTTTTTTTTCCTTATTTTTTTATTTTTTCTCCTTTTCAGTTTTTTTTCCTTCTTTTCTAGTTTTCTTTTTCTTCATTATTTTTTAGTTTTTTCTCTTTTTTAGTTTTTTTTTACTTTGTTACTTTTTTATTTTATTTTTATTTTTTTTAGTTTTTCTTTTTTTGTTTTTTTCTTTTTTAATTTTTGTTTTTTAGTTTTTTCTTTTTTTAATTTTTTCTTTTTTAGATTTTTTGTTTTTTAGTTTTTTAGCTTTTTTAGTTTTTTTAGCTTTTGTTTTCTTTTTAGTTTTTTACCTTTTTTTATTTTTTAATTTTCTTTTAGTTTTTTCTTTTTTTAATTTTTTCTATTTTAGTTTTTTTCTTTTTTTAGTTTTTTAACTTTTTTAGTTTTTTAGCTTTTTTAGTTTTTTAATTTTTTCTTTTTAGTTTTTTAAGTTTTTTTACCTTTTTATTTTTTTTTTATTTTTTTTGTTTTCTTTTTCTTCTTTATTTTTCAGACATTATATGCAAACCCTCAAACATGCAAAAATACATACATACAACTTATTTATATATATATAGATATATTGGGGTATTATAGATGAATACCCCGATAGTTATTCTTTGTTTTTCTGGCTAAACTGTCATTTAGGACTTTCTTGTATGGACAAAATCTTCCTAAAATAAAGGGAATGATAAGCATCATGATACCGGTATTATCTGTATTTCGGTGTCCAACGCTCAGTAGACTACGTCATGAATATTAGCTAATTTCAAAACCAATATTTGAACGATTTATGTACTGTAAAACAATATACTGTATAGTAATAACCGTTCATGTTTTCCCATTTGCTCTTGTTTCAGTAAGAACAAATAAGTTAAATGAACACTGAAGAATAATAGCAGGTATTGAAATAAATACTTTTTCAATTTTAGACGATCGTCAAGGTGTTTTCAAGCTGACAGTTTTTCTCACTTACTGGTTTTAATTAATATGATTTTTTTTATACAGGCTGACATCAGATTTCATCCATCAGCTTTAAGTTTTAAGATGTACATATTGAATTTAGTCCTGGTAAAAAGGATAGGCAAAAAAAAAATAAAGCTATTTAGGTAAAAATTAAAGTTTCATTTCGGAAATTTTTTAGCCTAATATACCTGGAAACACCCATGAGCCTACTGTTATTCTTTTTCCTCCTTTGTCCCCCCCCCCTCCCTGGTCTATATTGCCTTCTGTTTACTGTTTCCTTACCCAGATTGGTATCTTAATAAGCGCTCTTGAGCAAAGTTGTATTATGATTCGGTGAAGGTTTTGGGTGTTGCTTAATTTCAATTAAAAAAAATATATTTTCCAAAAAAACAGTTTTCAAAGAAAAGTAAATAGTCATATTGATTTATCAAACCCTTCACAAAACTTCAGTATCAGGAATGATAGGGAGACTATCATCATTATATTTTACATGTTTTTAAGGAAGACTTATGATGTTTATCACCGTAGGACTAGCATTACCTCCATCATGATAAACTATTTTTCAGTCAATTGCGTCATGAACATTAGCTAATATCAAAACCAATATTTGAACGACTTAAAAAATCTATTCCTATATTTTTATTGATTTAGTTATTATCTAAGACGGCCTTTAGCTGTCTAATTGTCTAACTGTAAAACTAATCTTACAGAGATCTTTATAGTAGCTCTTGAGTGCCCTCTCAGGGTAATTCTTTTCTGATGTCGGAGTTAAAAAGTGCTGCAGCGGATAATCTTGTAACTGTAAGAAATGGCGGCCTTTCGTGAAAATTCATTCACTACGCAGTTAATTTGAGCATAAGGTCAACGGAAGTATTTACTAAGAACTCTTTTAAAAATTCTGGAGCCACTTTTTGACCTCTAAAGGAACGTTTGGATTTTGATCGAGGCTAAAAACCCGAATTCCCACTTTTTTTTTAATTTTGTCGTTCTTTTAATTCTAAAAATGCCAACTTTTTTCTGGCACAGGGTGGCTGTCGAACCATAATTTTAACTCTAACCGTTATAACTGTGAAGATCAGCAAAATATAATGTCATGAATGTTGAAATTATAAATTATACTTTTAATATTTAAGAAATTCTATGATTTAACCATTACACGATTGACACTATTTTTATTTTAGGTTCATATGGCCCCCGTGGCATAAATGGTGACTATGGTGACCCTGGTCTAGTTGGGCTTCCTGGTGATAAAGGAATCTCCGGGGAAATAGCAATTGGTCCTCCTGGCCCAATCGGTCGTAGCGGTCTCCCAGGACGTCTAGGTCAAACTGGACAGAGAGGTGAGCCAGGTTTTCCCGGCCCTAAAGGTTTTCCTGGAAGAGCAGATCAAGCAGTCGGACCTCCTGGTGGTATTGGCAATGCTGGTCGTCCTGGGCTTCCTGGCAATTCTGGAAGAGATGGTTTACCTGGTCTCCCTGGTGAAGCTGGTGATAAGGGTGACCCTTTCGACGGTCCTTCTGTTGGTAAGAATCCTTTATAGTTAATCTGGGTCATGTACCACATGCTCTACTAAATATAAATGGGAACTCTAACTGTATTGCAACATAAAGAAATCTGGGAAAAAGCTTTAGTCTTGTGAAACTTTCAGTGAAATTGCCTTATGCTTGATCAGATTATGAAAGTATCATTTAGGTTAGGAATGATCTTTCTTGGCTTAGTATCAAGCTGGAAATTCTTCCTCACTTGTTTCCTATGAAAATAATTTAGTTTTTGAAAAGCTATATATCAATATTTATTTATTCTGCTGACTATTGAAAGGGGTAAATATTCCGTTAAACTATTTTCCTAAGTATGCCATAAAAGATTTTTAAAATTTAAACTTATCTTTGAACAAACAATCTTTGAAATAAAGGATTCAAGTCACAAGCAAATACCTTACCGGTAATTTAATTCTGGACAGTTATTGTCACTGAACATTGCAGTCTTTTGAATAATGATGTTTTTATGTAAAACCCCAGTATCTTATGCAAATAGAATTTATAGCTTATAAGTTCTAGGCTTATAAATTTTGTATAGAACCTTTGCAGCTGTGATAGAAATTTGAAGCTAAAATATTGAAATTTTGTTCAGTAAAAAATTCCACTATTAAGTAAATGTTGTATTTCATTTAAGTGTTCTTTTTATGATGACTGATGTAAGCATATATTTGTGCTTTTTTTTCTTTTATTTTTCAGGTTGACTAAGCCTGACCATATTTTCAAATATTAAGTACTAGTATTAGGTAAATGTAGTGTTTCATTTAAGTTTTGTTTTTTTTTTCTTTTTATGGTGACTGCTGCTAAACTTTATATATTTGTGTTTTTTTCTTTTTTTTCTGGTAGGCTATACATGACCGTATTTTCAAGTATTAAGTACTAGTATTAGGGTAAATGTAGTGTTTCATTTAAGTGTTTTATGATGATCGCTTATCTAAGTTTATCTAATTTGTGCCTTATTTGTGTTCATCGCCGTATGTTTGGTTTTAATATATACTTATCGGTCTTATCCACCCATATATTGTTGACCGGGAAACATTATTTTCTGAATCTCTTTATTTTCGTTGTTTTCTTTTCCATTTTCAACAGTGTTATACGAGATGTAATTTCTTCAGATGATTTTTCTTCAAATCTGACAAATTAAAATGTAATTCCAGTTGCTATTTCAAACGACATCGGCATTTTCTTTTCCATTCTTGCGAAAAATACCAAATAGAGATCGAATTTAGACTTTATGCCACCCCTAACCCAAAGCTAGGAAGCTCAATGAAATATCGATCTCTTTTTTTTATTTTTATGTAGCCATTAAATTTAAGCAGAGATCTTAAGTTTTATCACATTTCTCTGCGTTTTTATATCTTCGTTTGTTAGTAGAATTGAACTTTTGATGAATTTTGATCACCTAGAAAAACGAAATTTCTTAAAAATCGGTTACAGTCTGTAATTTTGCAATTTTGTTTTATTTCAGCTCCCAAAGGTCGAAAAGGAGATATTGGCAACCCTGGTTTGCATGGCTATTATGGTTTTAGAGGGTCTCCCGGTATTTCTGGAGACCGAGGTGATCAAGGCCGAGTTGGTCCTGATGGTCCTATGGGTTTACCTGGCTTAGATGGGCTTCCCGGCAGACCTGGTAAGCTATTTAAGTCTATTTATTTAGTATTTAGTGTCCTTTTAGGATCAGGCAAATGATGCAATGGAGTTGGTCGAAAACCAGCTAAGTGACGGGGTTGTCATGGGTGATTTTAATTGGAATCTTTTGGATGATTTGCCTATGTCAATAGAATTTCTCGCTCTAATGTTTCTTATAGTATTCTGGAAACGACTTGTATATCTTCTAGAGTAACTGAGACAACAGCTACTCTAATTCGTATTATTTTTTTTTCTTTGCTGATTCTTCGTAGTTGTGTCTTGGTAAACGACATTACAGACCACTTTCCTTTTTTTTCGAAGCTAGCTCTTCCAGAACCTGCGTCTGGTCTAACTGCATTGCAGACAAGTATTTCTTACCGTTTCTCCAAAAAGAATCTACGACGTTTATTTTACAAGTTTTGATTTGTTTTATGCTTACGTGAAAACTGAAAGAATCGATACTTGCCTCATCTTCTCGAGATAGGCAAACAAATCAGAGTCTTTAATGACTCCCTATTAATTCAACGGCTAGGAAAGAAACAATTGTCCTTGGGAAAAATGAAAACATACTTCTCAAGTCCGTTAACTGAATGAATATAATAGATACAAGAACCCATTTAAATCATTTATTTGCAGAGTAGAGTCTGGTCCATATTTTAGAAAGTTTTCTAAATGTGGGAAAGATGTTAGAAAGACCTACTAATACCACTACTACTGCTGCTAACAACTCACTGCAAGACAATTCCAATCTAATCAAAGCCTTCCATCCTATTCGGGGGCAACCTCCTTTTTGTTTGGCCCAAGATGGTTGACCAACAAGGACGATCTTTGGTAATCTGTCATCCTTCATCCACAGAAAGTGTCGTAGCCATCTCAACCTTTTTCTCATTATAACCATAGAAGGTGGAATTGAACCACATTTTTTGTACAGGTTACTTTTAGAGATACGGTCAGTCCAACCGGTACCCAGAACAATCCAAAAGCAATTACTCTGAAAAACATCTAGCAAATCCTCCTCCGTCTTTCCAAGTGCCCACGCTTCGGAACCTTACTTGACAACTATTATTACTGTAGCTTTTAATATTCTAATATTAGTTTGTAGATTTATCTTCGTATTTTTCCAGGCTTTTTTCAACTGTGAATAAACACCCTCGGTCTTCTATATTCTACTTTTAATATCTTTATTGCACCCACTGTCTTTACTAATAATGCTACCTATGTAAGTGAAGCTGTCCACTTGATTGACCTTCTCTTTACCCAGCATCACCTCTTCACCTTCACTTATTCCTAGTCTTAGTAACTTGGCCTTCTTAACGTTAACATTCAAACTTATTCTTGCGCCATGAACAATAAAAATTTCCAAAAACACATTTTGCTCTTTGCTATTTGCTAATGCATTTGCATAGGCATAATCTAAGTCTACGAGAGTTTTCCTTCCCCAACTTATTTCGGGTTCTTTAATTACTTTTTTTGTGCTCCTTAGGACGAAGTCCATGTAAATGAACCATAAAAATAGTGATAGAACGCAACACTGGTTAACTCCCGATTTAATACAATGCCAAATACTAACCTGATTTCCTACCTTAACCGCGGCAAGTTTATTCTGGCACATAGTACAAATCACTTTAATGTGTTTATCTGGTAAACCATACAAGGATGGGACCTTCTCTGAAGCTCTTCTATCAGCTGAACCAAACGCTTGCTTATAATCTGTAAAGCTGAGTTTGATAAAAGTGTTGAAGATGGGTAGAAGGGTTTAGGGTTACACTAATATATAAAAAACACTCATGAGAATTATGACAATCAGATTAAAGATGAACTAAAAACTAACCGCTAATGCATTCAGTCTAAATTTATCTTCCTGAGACCTACCCCTAGGTTCACCCTTGGGAGTATTTTCTGCTGAAATGGACTTAGTATTGAAGATATCGAACTTCTTCAAATTTGGGCTACCTTTTGGTTCTGCTTAATTATTAAGCCATCTTTGATATTTGTTTTTCTACTGTCTACCATTCAAGAATGTGAATACATAGAGAATAAAAAATTATTGAAAAGCAATGAGAAAGAAAAAAGAATTGGAAAAGTTGAAAAAGTTTGATATTTTGTTGGGAGCTAGAGCACTGGAAAAATTCCGAAAGTAAGAAAAGCTTCTGCTTTGTATTTCAATGCAAGAAATAAGTTGGTAAGTGCCTTCAAGAAACAAGCTGGTAAACACAATCTAAAATACCCTTTCTATCTGTATTTCCATCTAAGTGCATAACCGTTCATCACTCAGTATAATATGTTAGTGCTTATGTCGCCCTGTCTAGACTAATGTATTAAAAAAGAAATATTTGAATTCCTTATGGATTGCACTTTTGCTACCTTTACTTCGTTTCAGCGTTTGGTTATATTTATGTTTGGAGCCTAATGTAGAAGATATAGCTGAAAGTGTTATGGGTGTTCTGAGCTTTTAATTTGTACCATGGCAATATTCCTTTATTGGTCGCATGGGGGATATGGCTTGCATACAGAGGCAGAAGAAAAAAAAATCTACAAGATGCTGGGACAAGAACCGAAAGACTTTCCTCGAAATCAATTGAACAAGATCGTAGCCCGGCTATAATCGCTCCATGGATGAAGTTGATGTGAATGATTGACTGGTCTTCTATTCTATATTTATAACGTGGACAAACAAATGGACAGTAATGTGTTTGCATGTTGCCAACGTCTTGCTGAATCCTCCTTGTTTCGGTAGAGACTTGATAACGCAACGGCTTGTCTCTACTGAAGAGGTTTCAAGCCTTATATCTCTCCCAGTTCACTAGACCATATACCTGATGTTTCTTTCTTAATACTTTTTAACTTCCACCACCAATTGCTGGATGTTTTTGCAAAGATTTTTACTTAGTTTCAAAAATATTTAAAAGTTTGGCGGACTGGCAATTGTGGTTAAAGGTTTTTTTAGCACTTCTTGTTCTAAAAACTATCAATAAGCAACTATTTGTAATTTCAGCCCTGAAAACGCATGATAAGTTTGCTTAGAAATTGTCTGAATAATACCCCCGAATATACTCTAATTTAAAGACCCTTTTTTAAGTTCTTTTTCTCTTTCCTGTAAAATCTTGAGCATGTGGACTGAACACATTTATGTATAACGCTACGGAATCTGAAGAATATTTCCTGGGTTAAAACATGATCTACAGCAGGAATAACCAATGCTATTGTGTACAACGCAAAGTTTTCCTATGTTTTATGGGCCAAGGAAACTAATTCAGTTCGTTTCAATCATATATTTAGTTTGATTTTATTGTTTTTGCAATTGATTTCAAAGTTGTAATAGTCCTTTCCTAATAAAGTTATGCTTTCTATAGATTGAAGCCCAATTTCTACGGGAGGGGTGAGGGGGACAAAAGAAGTTTTTTTTTTTTACCATGGTTGAGATTTATCCTTGTCGAATTCGGACCATTGAAAATCAATTGACTGTCTTAAAAGTTGCATTTTCTGGCATTCTAGCCCTCTTTAGGCAAACATTGTGTTTTGTGGCACAAAATGGCAGAAACACCACTTTGCTGTGGCAAAATATCTTTTATTCATGGTTGCAACGTCACACAATTAGATAAAGAACGAACCCTAGCCCATACAGAGGTGGTTTTAGGGGGGATTAGAGGGGGTACTTGCCCCGGGCGCAGAGATTTTAGGGACACATAATTTCAAATAAAAAATGTAACATTTACAGTCATTTTCTAATTTTGAAATTTAATTTTTATTAAACTAAAGTAGAGGGTGCAGTTTCAAGTAAGTAAAACAAATTAAATCCAAAAATTTCCATTTTTCTCATATCTTTTCCCATATAAAGTAAGAAAACTCAGATTTAAATAAATGAAAATTTTTGTTAATAGATGAAAACTTTGTTAAATCTCATTAAAATTCGGATCAGGTCTATCCGAACGAGGTCTTTCAGAATCATTTTTAAAGTTGGCAAGTCTCTTTCTTACACCTTCTCTGGAAAGCTAAATTTGATGGGCTTGAAGATAGGAAAACGGACACACACGCGTCTGAAACGTATGTGCTGTTTATCCCGGTATCGAAAATTTATTCTCGAAGAATCAGTCTCTTTTTAAGCTGTAGCCTCTCTTCCTTTCTTTACGTTCAACTCCCCATTGATTCAGTTTCAATTTCTCTACCCATTGGACATGATCAAACTTTTATCTATTTTATTATAAGCAAAATATTGTCCTATTTAATCTTTCTTGCCCCCTGTCCCTCCCCCCTCCAATTAACCATCATTTTTTATTTAGATGTCTAATTTTGTTACTATGAGCTATTTTCACTTTCTAATAATCATTTTTTTTAACTTCTTTATATTTTTTCTTTTCTTTTTTTTTTGTTAAACGTAGAACTTAGCCAATCAAGCTTTTTACTAATGCTATTTCTAATAAATTTATCACTGTTATATCCATTCTATACAAAAATAAAAATCATCTGTTTAATTAGTTAAAATAGGATAATATATCACACTTTGACTGGTTTTAGAGCCAGGCATGATTACTTTTAAAGACCCCTGAGTTATTTTGGAATTTTAGTTTGTGTTGTTAGATGAAAAGATTCAGTGACATATGTCGTTTCATAAAATAGCTGAAAGATAATATTGCCTGATGAAAGCCATTTTTATTTTGTACGTTGAGGCACACGTTCTGCGATAATTAGGAGCTAAAATTTACCTGGCCAAAAAGCAATTCGTTATCCCTTTAGAATCTTTCGAAAAAAGTTAATAAATTTCTTCTCTAACCTATTTCTTTTTTAAGGCTTGGAAGGTAAGCCTGGTGCAAAGGGCATGGCAGGAGACTTACTTTACGTTGGATTTGCGTCCGTAGGAATGAAAGGCTCTCTTGGAGACAAAGGTTTCCCTGGACCAGAGGGCTTGGGAGGTCTTCCTGGACGTGAGGGACTTAGAGGATTAGATGGCTTTCAAGGTCTGAAGGGTTTCCGGGTAAGTTCTTTTCCTAATTAATTTTTTTGAAGACTCATGAACAAGACCTGACCGAGGAGAGCAAAAAAAAAAACTATTTTCCATTATTATGGAAGAAACACCTCTGATTTCTTTTTCTTTCATGTTTATGTAAACGTAGAAGATATGAAGATTCCAACTATGCTGCTCGGGTCGATGACTCGATTCTTATGAAGTAGTATTTAAGGTCATTTGTCATCAAAATCGTTTTCATTTCTCCTTTCTTATTGTAGCCTATTGTTTGGACAGTAATTTGTCATTATAATGGATCTTTCTTTTCGGATTTGAAAAAGACGTGATATGATCTTCCATATCATATGTGGTTTTAAGAAAATTCTTTTCATTTTTCGTTCTCGTTAAATTCTGTACAATTTTTTTTCACACAATTAAATATGGCTCGTGTTATTTTCGTTCTTTATTATGTTTTTAATGCACATTTTAATTATGATCTCAAATCCCTAATCAGAATTTTTTTAAGATAAGTATTTTTCTATGATAATATCTAAGGTATTTGTCTTAGGAAATGTTTTTTTCTTTTAAAAAATAATTTTTTCAACAAGCCCCATTTTCATTTATCGAAACATCAGAATTCAAAGTACAGCCGTGAACACTTCAACAGCAACACCATCTATGGATAAATTGTCCGAACTAAGAGTTTGGCTGGGTTGTAAACTTGGTCTTACACACGTTGTTCGCTACAAGACGAGAGAACCACAAACATTCTTCATTATGGCTATTAAAATTTAATCACATCAAAATGTTACATTGTAGATCTTTTTCTGCAACATTAGTGAATAACTTGGCAGAATTTTAACGCTACCATCAAAGATTTGAAACATAGTAGATGGGAAAGTTCGCCATAAGTGAAGGGGACACTAACAGTCCCATGAAACTCTGGAACGGTAATTAAAATCTAAATTATATTCGAACTACTTCGAAAATGTCTCAGCATTTATATTGGTAGGTTTGGATTCTCTGTGGATATGAATGTGATCCATTAGATTTAGGTTTATCCTATTGACCTGATTTAACAGATGACATATGTAAATTGAATACTGTCTAACATCCTTATAGAACTGACTGATTTTAAGACAATGAAGCAGACTCTGACAATAGTTCAGAAGGGAAAATTTAATCAGAAGGAAAAAAATTAAAAACTAAAGGAAACATTAGGAAGGAAGGTGCATTAATAATATTTATCCTTTATTCGACCCGAAATAATTTAGTTAACCGGTGAGTTGGACAGATCAGCTTGATTTAACTGAAAAACTTCACATGAATAAGAAAGTGTTCAGAAAATAACGTCTTTGGCTATGAATTATTCTTTTTTTTGCACCAAGTTAATTCTTAGTCTTTCAGCGAGCTCTCTTTTAAACTTTTCCACTCTGTAGTGGTAATACAACTGCTCTAGTTTATAGTGAAGTCTTAAATTAAAATTAGCTGTTAAGAGCAATGTTTTTTTTCAACATTGTGCTCTTAATTTCTTCCTGAAATCTGCATCGCAGCTTCAAGTGCAAAAGCAAAAACTGATTATACTGCCATTGGTGGTTGGAGAAATATCTTTGTTGGCCTTGCAACCAATGCCCTTGGTCGGGGGAATTTGTCCTTTTTGTGTCCCTCGGGACAGAACAATATTTCATTTTGGGAATGTTTCATGTAGTTTATTTAACGAATTAAGATGTTTGAAAAAAACTTTGAAGATTTTAGCGACTAAAAGTCTATTTGCTCACCTGTTTTCTAGGGTTCTACACAGGTGCGCAACTGGGGGGAGGCATTGACCTCCCCCCTGATGAGGGGGAGGAGTCTACTGGTGTCTCAAATTGGCTTATGTGTCCACATTGGTCTCGTACACTAGATAATTTTATCAGTATATTTTTTTATCCCCCCTCCAAACTCCAGTTTCGCCCCTGGTTCTACGCAGGCCTCCATTGAAAATTATGTTATTGTACCTTCTTTCTGCAGGGTGATGGTGGTGATATTGGAGACATGGGATTACCTGGTAGACGTGGTCGAGATGGCTTGCCTGGTTTTCAGCCCGAGGGGCCTGGACCGAAAGGTGATATAGGACCAAAAGGTGTTAAGTAAGTGCTGTTCGGTTTTGAATCTCACAAGCTAGAATTTGAAAATAGTCCAACTTCTGTGACAAAAAAATGAATTAAATTACCACTCTTTTATCCTTGCATTCAAATTGTGGATTCAGAATTTAAACTTAGAATTTACTAGAATTTAAACTAATTTTGATAAAAAGTTTAGGGTTTGATGGAAAGCGTTGCAGTTTAACATTTTGGATTCTGTTTCAGGACGGTTTCATCCCGTTAACCTGAGAGGAGAAGGTAGTGAAAAGAGTATTTGTCTCCCTTTGAAGTTACAAAAAGTAATTTTTCTCAATCAGATCTCACGATCTATCTATAATCGTCGATACTCCAATTGTTGCTCAGGAAAATTTCACAACATGTTTATTTTGGATTTTCGAAAAATTGCTTAAGCTCATATTACTTAAATAGCACTTCTTGAAAAATATAAAAAAAAGAAGTTTTTCAAAGGAAAATAAAGAGTGATTTGTCCTGAGATCGTGTGAATGCCGGAAATAGAACACAATGAAGTCATTGTCCGTTGTGACAAAGGCGATGAGGACAATGGTTTATTTCGTTTTCAAAACATAGAGGAGACTCACTTGTACAGAAAAGCTTTCCGTTTCCCCTACAAATGCTTTCTTTGAGTCTACTGGAAATGAACCGGTTTTAAGTAACCTTTGCCCGATTAAAAAAAGAAGAGAAATAGAAACCCTGCCTCGGGGTCACCTTGAATCAAGCTGATTGAGCCAATGAGGGAAACTGTTCAGCTAAATCAAAGAGTTCGTGGTAACGAACTGTAGTAAGGAGCGACCCAGCTCATTAGTAAACAAAACTCTAAAAAACGGAATTTTCATACTAATAGATAAATCAAAAGAATCGGATTTTTCTGCTGATTTTAAATGTATAAGTTCCATTAAATTTAGTCTTACTCATCAAAAGTTACGAGCCTGGGAAAATTTGCCTTGTTTTGGAAAATAAGGAGAAACACCCCCTAAAAGTCATAGGATCTTAA
The DNA here is from genome assembly GCF_032884065.1 of Artemia franciscana. Lineage (NCBI taxonomy): Eukaryota > Metazoa > Arthropoda > Branchiopoda > Anostraca > Artemiidae > Artemia > Artemia franciscana. Next base: position 15,787,026 of record NC_088878.1, read on the forward strand.
AGAGAATCACACCATCGCATTCAGCGTATCAGAGAGCCCTACTGTAGAAGTTTTAAGCTCCTATCAACAAAAATGTGGAACTTAGTATTTTTTCCCAGAAGACCGATAACGGGCGCGTGTTTGTTTGTTTGTTTGTTTTTCCCAGGGGTGATTATATCGACCAAGTGATCTAGAATGTCGTGAGAGGGCCCATTCTAACGGAAATTAAAAGTTCTAATGCCCTATTTAAGTGACCAAAAACATGGAGGGCACCTAGTCCCCCTACAACGGTCATTTTTTCCCAAAGTCAACCGATCAAAATTTTGAGATAGCCATTTTGTTCAGCACAGTCGAAAAACATAATAACTATGTCTTTGGGGCTGACTTACTCCCCCAGAGTCTCTGGGGAAGGGGCTGCAAGTTACAAACTTTGACCAGCGTTTACATACAGTAATGGTTATTGGGAAGTGTACAGACCTTTTCAGGGAGATTTTTTTGGTTTTGAGGGGGGATTTAGGGGAGGGGGCTACGTAGGAGGATCTTCCCTTGGAGGGATTTGTCATGGGAGAAGAGAAATTCCATCAAGGGGGCGCAGGATTTTCTAGTAATATTTAAAAAAAAAATAAATTAAAAAATAAATATGAAAAAGTTATTTCCGCTGAAAGTAAGGACCAGCATTAAAACTTAAAACGAACAGAGATCATTACGCATATGGGGGGTTCATGTCTTCCTAAATACCTCGCTCTTTACGCTAAAAGATTTTTAGTAATTTCAACTATTTATTCTACAGCCATTTATTCTACAGGTCAATCTTAAAGAATTGGGACCAAATTAAAGCTTTAGCGTAAAGAGCGAGGTATTAACGAGGGGGAAAACCCCCTCATATACATAATAAAAATATATAAATATTGAAGTTCGTTAAGTAAGTTAATTTGTAAGTTACGTATATTTTTACTAATAAGAAACGTTCGTTAAAAATTAAAAATTCTAGTTGCCTTTTTAAGTAACCGAAAAATTGGAGGGCAACTAGGCCTCCTCCCCTACCCTTTTTTCTCAAAATCGTCTGATCAAAACTAAGAGATAGCCGATTAGCAAAAAAAAAAAAATAATACGCAAATTTCGTTTTAATTATTCATTTGCAGAGAGCCAAAATCAAACATGCATCAATTCAAAAACGTTCAGAAATTAAATAAAAAACAAGTTTTTTAACTAAAAGTAAGAAGCGACTTTAAGACTTTAAACGAACAGAAATTGCTCCGTGCATGAAAGGGGCTGTTCCCTCCTTAACGTCCCGCTCTTTGTGCTAAAGTTATTTACTATTTTATAAAGAGAATTGAGAAACAGTCAAACTTTAGCTTAAAGAGCGGGGCGTTAAGGAGGGCACAGCCCCTTTCATGCTCGGAGTAATTTTTGTTAGTTTTAAGTTTTAATGTCACTCCTTACTTTTAGTAAAAAAATTTCTTTTTTTTATTTAATTTACAACAGGACTAGTTTCGTTTCATTTTGTATGTTGTTTCCTGAGAGATTATATACTAATAAAGTATCAAAAATAGATTATACACTAATAAATTTATTGATAAAGCAAGAAGATAACGAAGATGGTGGATAATAAATTTGTCTCAGATGCGGTATTCGAAAGGTTAAAAAAAAACTCGTCAATTAAAATAAATATTAACTGTTGCCATGTATTCAACCTTAATTGCATTTCTAGGGGAATGACCGGTGAAATAGGAAGACAAGGAGAGCAAGGTGAACGTGGGTCATTCACTGAAATTGCAGAGAGTCTAATCGAAGACATCAGAGGTCCACCTGGAGACTCTGGAGAAGATGGAGATGAAGGTAAATCTTATATCCATTAGACCTTATAGTTTACAATTCTTAGAGTTATAAAAGTTATATAGTTAAAAGCTATCTGCATTTAGAGTAGAAATTCGGTTTGTGTGGTTATAATAGTGGATCAAATCCATAAGAGCGGAATAATTTTTTTTTTTTTTTTTTTTTTTTTTTTTTAGGAGGGTCTGATGTCTACACAAGATTAGCAAATATTGCTCCATATTTTTATCTCTATAAAATTCATACATTTTGTAGTGTCCTATAGTTAAAATTTATACATATTTATATATGTATAAATTTAAATTTATATTATTATATATTTATATTATAAATTTATACATATTTTATATATTAGTCCTATAGTTTGTAGCTGCTTATAACAACATAATTAAATTTAACTATCGGGATCTTTTGGGCTCAGTTATGTTTGATAATTGCACAGTAACGGACCGGGATATGAATAAATATTTACACTCAAACATTCTTGCGAGTAAAACTCTATCAAGCTCTTAAGGATTCTAAAAATTATGATTTAATTAGTTTCGGTGTTTTACATTAGGTTGCACAGCTCACATTACATAATTTGATATAAGAGACCTTGAACATACCAATACTGTCAAAGGGTTATGACAATAGGGCGATTATAGTACGGGTTTGGTTTAAAAACATCCAATGTAAGATTTATTATCTTTTCCTTCACCATTTTTAACTTTTCAATTTTTTATTCTGCGTGTTTTCATCTTTAGTAATATTTCATTTTCTTGCACCTTTTTCAATTTTTACTACTGGCAAATCAATTTGAGAATTATTTTTCAATTCCTTCTTATACTAACAACAAATACAAAAGTAGAGACAATAGGGAAAATCTTTTCAAGACAGTGGAGATTAGTTCTGTGGATATTTTGGCCCTATGTCCAAGAGCCGTCTTCAGCACAATACAACCAGTCCTGGTTGAACTTCGTTGAAGTAAGGATGCTAGGGCTATTTTTAAAAAAGTTTTAAAAAGTGTTTTTAATTATTTAATTTTAATTCTCACAATTTGATGTAAGTTTATATATATATATATATATATATATATATATATATATATATATATATATATATATATATATATATATATATATATATATATATATATATATATATATATATATATATATATATATATATATATATATATATATATATATATATATATATATATATATATATATATATATATATATATATATATATATATATATATATATATATATATATATATATATATATATATATATATATATATATATATATATATATATATATATATATATATATATATATATATATATATATATATATATATATATATAGTTTCTCTCTTATTCTTGTATTGTGCTGAAGACGGCCCTTGGACATAGGGCCGAAATATCCACAAAACTAATCTCCACTGTCTTGAAAAGATTTTCCCTATTGTCTCTACTTTGTATTTGTTGTTATGGAAAGGCAGTGTGGTCTTTGTCGCTATTTTTTCCTTCTTATACTGGTAATTTTTTTGTGTTTGTAATTTTGTCTCTTCGAGTTATATACTTATTTTAATTCGTTTATCCAGCTTCAACTACATGGAATCCAAATTCACCAAATCTTGTACCAAGGAAACCAAAATACTTCAAGCTGTAAGGCAGAGCAAGCATTAATCTAGGGGGTTTTGCCTCCATATCAAAATAGTATTATTTTGCCTTCTTGTTCAATATTCTCTTCAAAATAGGGTTTTTATTTCTGTTTCGATGAGTTTTAACATTAACTTAAGTGAAAGAACGTTCTAAAGAATTCATTAATTTTGAGATCTAAGGGATTCAAAGTTTTTTTTTTCGATTTTATTATGTTTTGTTAAATTTAAAATGGTGAGACCTAGCCTCCTATTGGCAAATCAAAAATTCATAATTCTTCATGTTTTATAAAAATGGAATCGAAAAACTAAAAAAGATGTTTTTATAGTACTATGGAGCAAAAATCAATCAAAAAGTCATGGAAAGGAATGACCAAAGATTTTGAGTTTTTTGTTATCGAAGAAATTAAAAAATGGCGAAGATTCCTGTAATTAGTATCAGCATTGTTATATCTAACCCAGTTTGCGTGTTTTTTGCCATTATTTCGATCGGTCCTCGAAATAAATTGTCAAAAAACATTTTCCGTTTTGTCATAATTTATATTTGCAGCCTTTAAATACTTTTAGCTCGTCATAATTTCTCTTAGCTCTAATGCTCCTCAAATATTCTCGGCTTAAAAACATTTAGTTTATGATATATGACTTCGAATTTGTTTCATAGGGTGCAAAGGAATCTACAAGAAAAAAAAATTACTTAAACCGAATTAATCGGACCTTCGGTCTATTAGCATTAAAAAAAATAGTGTATTTAGTGCAAATGTTAATTTATGCAACTCTTTTAGGTGAGCCTGGTGAAAAGGGTAGCTCTGGAATGAGTGGATCAGATGGTAGCCCTGGTTTCCCTGGATTAACTGGTCCTCAAGGCTTAAGAGGACTGCCAGGATTCCCCGGAATAGATGGGACAAAGGGAGGAGTTGGTGATGATGGACTTCCAGGATTGTCAGGTCGGGCTGGACTTCGTGGATTAGATGGTACTGATGTAAGTACTCTGATGTATTCTGGTAGCGTCAAGTTTTGGCCTTTTCGTTTTGTTTTTTTTTCCACTATTGTATATTATTATTATACTGTAAAGCTCCAGCTTTTTTTTATTGAATGTTATTGTAACTGCTATAAGTGCTGATTTATTTTTACTGTTGAATATTGCTCTTTTGGTCTTGTCTTTGTTTTTCTTTTCAAAAGCTTCCAGCTTAAAAGTTCTATGATACTTCAGGGAAAATAAAGGACTTCTTTCGCATCTTAAGGTTTTCGACTTTTCCCGTAATGTTTAAACAGACCACAATCCATATAAGTAACAGCATGAAACATTTGAAGTCTTTTTGAAGAGTTAAATGAGGACCTGCTGCTTGGTAAGAACTTGTTGTCTGATGAAGCTCTAAGTAAAAACATAATTTCTTGCTACTGCCAAAATTAGGGAAGTCTGACATTGTATGTTTTATCATTGGTGAATGTGATAGGTGGGAATGTGAAAACACTTTTGCTATGTAAAATGGATTGATCTTAGAAATTCATCTTATGTTATTCCCGAAATTAAGAAAGTTCTCATTTTTTAAAACTTGAACCAAAGCCCACGCCAAAGTACATAAAAGGATATGGTATTTCGAAATAAAAAATGGAATAAAGATTCAGATGAGGAAGACAAATAAATCGAATCTTTTTTGCTCTACATTTAAGATTTTCTTAATAAACAATAGTTTTCCAGAAACGATTGTTTTTTTTTTCTATATCTAAAAAAAGTCTGTCTTTCTCGGTTGTATTTTAAGTGAGGAAAAAAACAATTAAGTAACAGACACAATCGCGAAAATTCTAGTCAAATTTAAAACGAACAGAAAGTAATACTGGCTGGAGTAGAGCTGCTGCCTTCTAAAGACCAGGACGTCCTTTACGCTATTCTTAAAACGACTTTATTTAGAACTGCGTTTTTATTTGTCATATAATCAAAAAAAAAAAGAAAGAAAATCACCATTATAAAAAAGCTTACTGAAAAACAATAATGAAAGTGAATTCATAAGTTAATACATATTGATATCCATTCTTCGATATCAAAGCAATTTAGGATTTTTTAATGTTATAAAAGAATGAACGTTTAAGATAGATTTTTTTCAGTAAAGCGCAAATGACGTTTTTTTGTTGTTGTAGTTTCTGCTTGTTTAAAGTTTGACTTGATTTTATAGTTTAGTATCTGCCTGTTAATTGTTTAGTTTATTAATTTACTAATAGCGGTTTATGCTTATTTTAAGCTTACTCATTATTTACTTCATTTCTGTTTGTCTTGGCTTTTCTTTTATTTAGCTCTTTACTTTTCTTTGAATTTTTCTTTTGAAAAAGTTTCTTAAATTAATTTCTGCTCATTTTTAATTGACATTATTTTATATTGGTTAATAAAAGCATATTTGCAAAACTTTTTTTTTTGGTTTTCTCCTTGAGAATCAAGATTCTGGCTTGCATTTTATATTTTTGATTAAATTTTGAAAGTAATTTTAATAATAGTTGTGCTATACTATAGATGGATGGGTACGGGGATTATTATTCTAATAAATGGATTGAAAACCTGCATAATGTTTGGTCCACTATAGGTTTGAAGCCATTTTGACCCACATCATGTTGTAACCTTGATTGTAGATAAATATTGATCGACCATATCATTGTAAGAATATTATTTTGTTGCGCTTGCCTTAGCTATTTGTATGTTTAAATAATAGTATTTTGAGCTTATTTTTAAGAAAAGTTCTTATTTCTTGTTACAAAATAGGAGTTGAAGAAGCAAAGCAACAAGATGGGTTTCTAGCTGAGGTTTTCTTGCTTCTCAAGCTTTGATTGAGATGTATTTACCTTCTAGAATCTTAATAAGACTAACAGCTGCAGAAGGAGCAGCTATTCAGAGCAGCTATCTCAGTATTCGCATTCTCTCGCATTTTAGCACTAGAGCTAGATTATTTTATACCCGTTCAAAACAACCCTCAGCCAAGATTTTATGAATTCTGGTTACAGTATGACTCATAAGTACTTACGATGCAAAAATGTAATTATCCTTGGTTCAGGTTGGAAGACTGTAAACTGCCAGCCAAAGATTCGTGATAGTGAGTATCTCAACGGTATACTTCTTTTCAGTTTGATACCATTTTTTGGGGTTTCAGAGTCTTTAGAATTCTCAAAATTTTCTTATCTTAACTACAAGTTAATGTTTAGTCGTTACTAGATAAATACGTTGTTGGATGCGATTGATTAGTTAAAGCTTCGCAGAAGTTAGTAGAGTTTGTTGGTTTACACTAAAAAATTTCTGTTAAAACCCCTTTTTAAATCTTGATTACTGTGGGCAGTTGTTTACTGCACTAAGTTGTAGGTACTGCTGCCACCTTGATGAAATAACTTAACGTTTTACCCTTTCAAAGCTTGAAGATTCAGTATTTTGTATGAAATCGCTTGTAACACATGCAATATACTTCTAGGGTATTAAAGGTGTAAAAGGAGGAAGAGGTGACGATGGACTGCCCATTTTATCTGGACCACCTGGTGATAAAGGAGCCAAAGGAGGAAAAGGTCAACCTGGAGACAATGCTTTGCCAGGCTCCCGCGGAATTCAAGGATTTAGGGGCGAAGATGGTCCTACTGGGGCAAAAGGTGCACCGGGATATGCTGGATTCCCTGGCATGAAGGTAAATCAAGGCATACTGAAGTTTGTTTAAAGTCGTCAGATAATAGGGTTATAAGTTCAATAAACAGTTGAAAAATTCGTCTAATGTAACTGGCGGGATAGAATGGCTTGAATTTTTAAGTACCAGAGACATCAAATGTAAAAATTTTACACCTCTGGTTCCATCTTTGGTCCATTCATACCTGAAACCCAGGATTTTCTACGATTTTTTTTTTCGTTTCTGTCCAACTATTAAGATCTCTTTCATTCCGTAAAATATCTGTTTTTAATATCTGTTTTTTATTGTCACGCTGAATCGTGAAAAGAAACAAGCGGAAACTTTTTAATTTTACATAAAAAGCCAAACCGAACGATTTTACCGTCCAGTTTATCTGCGTCACATAGTCGAGTATTTCAACAATCAATAGGGCGCTACAACCGGTCGTTGCTGTAACAAATAGTGACTTTTGGCAACATTTCAAAATTTAGTAAGAAAAATGACATTTATTGAATCAAAAGACCAAAAGAATTCTATTGATATGTCAATAGGCTACTAAAGGGATAAATAAAACAAAATAGCATAGCCTAATTCATCTTTCTAAAAACATATTCCTTGTGGTAAGTTAATTAGCTAATAATTTGGAGTGTTTAATCTTAAAGAATTTTAATAATAAACATATTAATGCATAGCTTAGATTCTTAGCTGTTCAATGGTATAAACATTTCTTTTCAAATCTTATTTGATAGAAAAATACTAGGGTTCTTTAATCTGCCAGTTAGTGGCAGTGTTTGTCATTTGCTGAAAAAATCTGGAACGTCACACTTTCTAGAGCACCATAATGATGTTTTTTCGCTCATTTTCTGCTGATTTTTTAAACATGTTGTTTCAGAGGCACTACTGTAGCGTTGCCTATGCTAAAGACCATACGGCTCCAGTGTTTTTTTATTATTTTTTTCCCGGAGGCACCTCATCTGGAAGGAGTCGTCATATAGACTTCAGAGGGGACTCATACGATTGGAAATTGGAATTTCTAGTGCCCTTTTTAAGAGTCAAAAGTGACCAGAGGGCAACTAGCCCCCCCCCCCACGCATCAAGATGCATTTCCCCAAATGCATCAGTTAAAAAATTTTGAGACAGCCATTTTGTTGGAAATAGTTCAAAGGTCAGGTGTCAAAACTCAGGTGTCGACACAACCCCCCAGGGCCGGGGGGCGGGTGTTGTAATTTATACCCTAGGGGCATATATGGCTCTTATGGAATGGGGGCTCATGTAAACTTCAGAGAGGGCTCATTTGATTGGAAATTAAAAGTTTTACTTCACTTTTTGAGTCAAAGTGATTAGAGGGATGCTAGACCCCCCCCCCCCTCAAACGCCCTTTTCTCCCCAAATGTATCAGATACAAAATTTCAGATAGCCATTTTGTCACCAATAATTTAAAGTTAAGATAACAAAAACTCCTGTGTCGACACAGCCCCCCCCCCCCCCCCGGGGCCCAGGGGCAGGCGTTGTAAGTTATGCCCTGGTGGCACATATGGTTCTAATGGAAGGGGTGCTCGTATTAACTTCAAAGAGGGCTTATTTGATTGGAAATACCTATCCTATAAAAAACCTATCGGATAAAAATTTTGAGATAGCCATTTTGTTAAAAATAGTTTAAAGGTCAGATAATAAAAACTCTGGTGTCAACACTGCCCTTAGGGCCTAGGGAAGGCGTTGTAAGTCCTGTCTCGGGGGCATACATGGTTCTTATGGAAGGGTTAGTTACTACCTAAGCTACCATTTGTTTGATGTTCTCAGTTTGTATCTCATAATCGCTCTTTTTTTCTTGTTCAATTATAAATTTTATCATTTATTACCAAATTATCTTTGACAATTATATTATGGCGAAAGTTACTTTTGGTAACTTTAAGATAACATAGTTAACTTAGCTTAAGTTAACTTCAGAGAAGGCTCATTTGATTGGAAATTAAAACTTCTAGTTCACTTTTTAGGAGTCAAAACATATAGAAGGGCAACTAGCCTCTCCCCCGCCCACACACTTTTCAACAAAACCATACGATCAAAATTAAGAGATATTCATTTATTTAAAAATAGTTCAAAGGTCAGATAAATAAAACTCCGGTGTCGACACAACCCCCTAGGGCAGGCGTCATCTGGGGGCATATATGTTTTTTTTAGAAGATAAGCTCGTATAAACATCAAAGAGGAATCATTTGATTGGAAATTCAAGGTTCTAGTTTACTTTTTAAGAGACAAAAGAGATCCGATGGAAACTAGCCCCCCCCCCCCTTCCACGATCCTTTTCTCCAAATCCATTCGATACAAATTCTGAGATAGCCATTTTTTAAAATAGTTCAAACATCAAATAATAAAACTCCGGGGTCGACATAACCCCCCTCCCCCTCTAGAGCTTTGGGGCAAGTGTTTTAAGTTATGCTCCGGGGGTGTATCAGGTTTTTATGTAAGGTGTGTTCGCATAAACTTCGAAGGTGGCTCATTTGATTGGACATTGAAATTTTGTGTTACCTTTTTATAAATCAAAAGTGAACGGGGACCGCTGCAGTTAGTGCCAAGAACCTCAAGGTGGAAACTAGTTTTGTCTTGACGGCAGTTTTTTGTTTGTCAGGTACCAAAAACTACCAATAGCAATAAACTGCAGTCGACTCAGATAATAAGATGCTGCGTAATTTACAAAGCTGATAAAAGCAATTAAAAGATCGATGCATTTGAGGTTCTTGAGCGCTTCATCGCTACCAGGCCAGCTTCCCGTGAGGACATGGTAAGAAATAGCCGTCAAGTACAGACAAGGCTTACTAGGTGAGGTGTCGCTCGCAATCCGTTACCGATAGAATCTTTTCTCCCAACCAAACTATGGCTTCTTGTAAGATGTATAAAATGAGACTGCCAAGTTAAATTCAAGCAACCTCAGTGAATACCGTGAATTTACTGTTAAACCGTAAATTTAACGCAGTTATTCCTATTTCCTATGGTTGATGATGCGTTGACTAAAGAGATTGTATTTTACCCTTGTCTTTATCTGACTCTTATGCAAGTTTTTAGAGTGTTTTCGAATCACATGTTTGCATTGAAAACTTTGAGCACGGTTTTTGATGGTAGATACAATAAAACTTATGAAACTTCAACAATATCACTCTTTGAGTTGAAAAGTGCAGCAGAAAATTTTCATAAAGTCCGATGACTTGGTCAGGGGGACCAGGACGTCGTTTTAAAGTAATGCAAGCTTTCTTATGTTATTTACTTTCAATGGTAAATCCAATCTTGCTTGAAGTTTGGTCCTCGGAAAAGTGTCCAAGGAGAAATTTGTTACTCTGTCTCAATTAGTTGATTTTAGATTTTTTTTTTTTTTTGTGGATTACACTCCACATTATGAAAATGAGCTTTTCCTTTTCTTTTTAGGGTGACAAAGGAAATAGAGGTGAAATTCAACCAGGAATAATTGGAAACGTAGGCCTTAAAGGGGTACCCGGTGATTTCGGAGATAGAGGTCTTCCTGGAGTAGATGGTCCTCAGGGTAAGCCAATTTAACTCCCTTATCGTTGATAGTGGCCAAGTTCCTAATTTACTAAGTTAGTTACTACCTAAGCTACCATTTGTTTGATGTCCTCAGTTTGTATCTCATAATCGCTCTTTTTTTCTTGTTCAATTATAAATTTTATCATTTATTACCAAATTATCTTTGACAATTATATTATGGCGAAAGTTACTTTTGGTAACTTTAAGATAACATAGTTAACTTAGCTTAAGTTAACTTTGAGTTACGATATGATTTGACTAGATACAGTATATTTTTCTAATCACGAATTTTTCTAAGTAAAAACAACTCTACATGTGGATTTAATAGACTTGTGACGAAAAATCAATTCCATTTCGTTTCAGAAGCTTAAATGTATGATTCTTACAGAAATCCCACGCAACTTAGATACGCAACTAGATTCACAATTTTGTGTGTACAAAAATTCTTGTGTCCGTATTTTCAGAAATTTTGCATTTTCCAAAGAAATAAACTATTAAAAAATGAAGTTATGTATGAATTTGAATGAGTGAATGAATGTATGAATTTTATGTGTGAATGAAGTTAGTATGTTTAATAATAAAGGTAATCAGGTTTTTCCTTGCTAATTATTTTTAATGGTTTCAAAATTTTATACTATAAAAATCATTATATATAAACTATGGACCCCCGAAAAATATAATTACGTCGTGGAATTTAGCAATAAAAATAGAATTAGAGAGCTTTTCCAATCAATCTTTTTTTTTTCTTTTTTTTTATGTCAGACATGGATGAACTCAAATTAATAAACCCTACTTAATTGCGACCCACCAGTGGTGGTTCTAGGCCAGGGGAGGGGGATGCTGTGCCCCCCCCTGCCCGTTTTCTTGACGTCTGAAAAACTCCTTTTATTTCATATTTTTGCACTCCTACTAAGGTACTTGATTGACGAAAAAATCGTTGAAATTGTAATTTTAGTATACCTTGCCCCTCCCCCAAGTTATGAGGTCTAAAACTGTTACTGCAACACACCTTAACCTCTGTGAGAAAGCAATTATGTTCTATTAAACGCCCTTTGGACGGCAGAATTAATCTTACGCATGTGGTTTGAAATTGAAAGGAATGGTCGAAGTCTAAGGGGCCTAACTGTATCTTTCTATACGCCCGTCGTGTTCCTGTTGCACGAAAAATTATATTTGAAATGAAAAAAAACCTTAGAGTTAAAAATCTTGCAGATTCATAGCATGTCTTAAGAAAGTTTTTAACACGAAGAATTTTAATTTATCCTGATAGATAAACACACATATAATTTTATACACATATATTTTATATAGAAAAGGACGAGTTGCAGCTTATTTAGTTCTGACGCGCAATAGGGAAATAATTTTTTTAGTAGACAATAAGCGCTATTGAACGCAATTCAAAAATTGTGATTGCCTATTGAACGACAAAAATTACAAAAATTGATTCCAATCTAGCTATTTTATTGTTTTGGGCCATTCGGAGGACTCCAGTTCTGAAGGAATGTTTTCTAGATAACTATGAAGGCAGTAGAAATTTTGGTTGTTGTTTTTTCTTTGCTCATTGTGGTTGCATACTTTTTTGCTGGGATTTTGGCAGTAGTTCTTCCTACAGAAGTCTAAATCAAATTTATGGGATTTTCCAGAAAGAGAAGAAATTGTATTCTCCACTAGGTTAATGCTAATATTGAATTTGAATAATAGCTTAAATTAATGTAAAATGAAACTATCAGGATTTTTTTATACCTAAAGGATTTAAAATACGATTTTTAAATGTCAAGCTTCAGAAAAATAGCTGTGAAATATTTTACAATTTTGGAATGTTTGGGTTTTATTAATCAGAGAATAAAAATTCACAGTTGTCGTGTTTTTCAACGGGTGGGTTTGAAAGTTTCAAACAGTTCGTGGTAACAAACTGTAAGTAAGGAGCGATGTGGCTCAGTGGTAACCGAAACTATAAGTAACAGAGTCTTCATAATAATAGATACACCAAAAGAATCAAATTTTGATGCTTATTCCAAACATACCAAATTCATGGGGTTTAATGTTACCCATCAAAAGTTACGACCCTGAGAAAATTTGCCTAATTTTTGAAAAGGGGAGAAAACACTCCTAAAAATCAAGTGATCCTAATGAAAATCACAACATGAAATTCAAAATATAAGAGAACCTTATTGTAGAAGTCTCAAGCTCCTAAATGCAAAAATGCGGAATTTGATTTTTTTTTTTTTTGCCAGAACCAAGATAAATGACACGTGTTTATTTGTCTGTTTGTTTTTTGTTTGTTTGTTTTCCCCAGGGATGATATTATCGAACCAGTGCTCCTAAAATATCGCGAGAGGGCTCATTTGATCGGAAATCAAAAGTTTTAGTGCCCTTTTTAAGTGACCAAAAATGTTGGGGTCAGCTAGCCCCCCTCCCATTCCCCTTTTTTACCCAAAATTGTTCAATCAAAATTTTAAGATATATATATGTATATATATATATATATATATATATATATATATATATATATATATATATATATATATATATATATATATATATATATATATATATATATATATATATATATATATATATATATATATATATATATATATATATATATATATATATATATATATATATATATATATATATATATATATATATATATATATATATATATATATATATATATATATATATATATATATATATATATATATATATATATATATATATATATATATTCTTCAGCATGGTCGAAAAATCCAATAACTATGTCTCTGAGGATGACTTGACCCCCACAGATCCGGGAAAGGATGAGCTGCAAGTTAGGAACTTTGGCCATTGCTTACATATATCATTGGCTATTGGGAAGCATAGATATTTTCGGCGGAGGGATTTTCTGGTGGGGTGCTTACGTGGAAAGATCTTATCGTGGAAGAGTTTTCGTGGGGAAAGGTAATATTTTATGGGAAGGGGAGCTGGATTTCCCAGCATTAATTAAAAAACTATCAGAAATTAGATAAAAAAACAAGTTTTGTCAACTGAAAGCAACGAGCAGCATTAAAACTTAAACGAACAGAAATTATTACGTATATGACGGGGTGTACCCCTCCTCAGTACCTTGCTCTGTACGCTAAAGTGTTTTTGAATTATTAAACAATATGAACAAACAGTCAAACTTTGGCGTAAAGAGCGAGGTTGAGGACTTGCGGAATAATAATTTACGTAATCACTTACGTGATAAATTATCACTTACGTAATAATTTCTGTTCGTTTAAAATTTTAATGTTGCTTCTTATTTTCAGTTGAAAAACTTGTTGTCTTTTATTTAATACTTTGAAGAGATTGAGTTATGGTTTTCTCTTTAATTTCTTACTGCTTTCTCTGAAAACTGGCATACACCTGAAAAACATAGCTCTTGATAATCAAGGATAATTCCGTCAAAAAAATTAATTTTAAATTTAATTTCTAGATTAAATTTTCTAATTGCTATTCTTTGTTTCAGGGTTTATTGGTTTGAAAGGAGTAATTGGTGATGCTGGTTTGCCAGGAATATTTGGTCCCTTAGGAGATCGAGGCTTTCCTGGAATCCTTGGAAGGCCCGGACTTAGAGGTAACGACGGACTTCCAGGTCTACGAGGTAAAGACGGTGATATTGGCTTTGAAGGTAAGTTTTGCTTTGTTTTTTGAGCCTATATGTTAATCTATTTGTGAAGTAAATAAATTTATGAAGCTATTTATGAAGTAAATATTGCAAAAAAAACTCACTAAAATAATAATGATTCAAACCATTTACTTACCTAATAAATCAGAACTAGTATGATATTACTTTGCCATGAAAAAAGAGTAGCGTTAGATGAAAAAAAAAAGCAACAACAAAGAACGACGAAAATTCAAAAATCAGATTAATAAACGAGAGCGAACTTTAACCATTGATTTGATTTTTTTTTTTTTTCATGTAAGCCATTTTGACCAACACGACTCTTCAAAACTAAATTTACTTTAAAACTAACTCCTTGATAAAAAAAAAAAAAATATGCGAAAACATAATATCCATAAGTTTGACTATAATTTGTGTTTATTTTTTTAAGGATCGATTGATACTTTTTTCGTTTCTTGCTTAATTTGAAAAAAAAGACAGACTAATAAATGTTCTGATAAATTATATTGAAAACGCCTGATTTCCAAATAGGTCAGTTCCACAAAAATGACAGCGGAAAAGGGACATTGAAAATAAGATTGCTTATTTTTATTTTAAATATTAAAATCAGTTATTTTAGATTTAATATAAGCTTGATAATGTTAATGTTCATCATGTGACTTATTTTTACCTCTCTTTTTAGGATCTATTGGGTCCTATGGTCGCCCTGGTCTCGATGGTTTACCTGGGGAAAAAGGCTTCCCAGGTGACGAAGGCTTTAGCGGTCTGAACGGTTTTGACGGCCCTAAGGGCTACAAAGGACCGACTGGTGATAAGGGTCCGTCAGGTACTCCAGGTGAACCAGGAATGAATAGTATATATGGTCCTAAAGGAGAGGCTGGGGAGTTTGGTAAGTCGATTTAATAATGTTAGTGCTTTAATTTTCTTACAGTCTAGTCATTGGCCCACCTGTTTGAGTGAGCATAGGTCTATAAGGCCTATGAGCCTCGGAAGCGACATTTTTGCTTTCAAAAGCTCCAATAATAACTATTCTTTCAAAAATGGATATTAAAAACGACTCTTTTTTAAAGAAAATTAACAACCTTTAAATATCCTGACAGGCAAACGATGTTGGATTGAGCGAAAAGAGATTCAGCATTTGTGTCTTGTGCTCTTATTAAGGGATATGAGCATTAATTTTAGTTTCTGTACAAAAAAAAACACGCATAATGACTGGCCAAGCTTATGTTATTTCCTAAAGTAATTTTTTATTTTCAATGTTTTTTTTATTAAAATTCTAGATGAAGATAACCGGTAATGCTTCTCATGCTTTTAAGATTCAGTCAGAATTCGTATTTGATCCATTTGGCTCAAAGATGCTGAGTTGCCAAATAGCCACCATTACCAAAAAAACTATTAGTTTTTGCAAAAATTAATTTTAGTATTTATCTTCTTGTCAGAGGGGAGGGAAGTTAGGCCCTCTAAATCCTTGGCCATGCACTTGCTTGGTCCTAGCAAAAAGAAACGCGTACGAATTTTCTTAGGGTTAAGAGTAAACCACTTTAAAATCAAAAATTTTCCATGAACAAGTTTTTAGTAAATGCAAATAGTTTCTAAAAAAATATCTAATGTTAGAAATAGCCGACACATCATTTTCTTAGCTGTTAATTTAAAAAAGCGTTTCCAAAAGGAAGCTTTTTGGCAAACATTAGAAAGCAGTATTAAAACCCAAAAGTAGCAGAAATAAAGTCTTGAGAGTTCAAGTCTCAAGCTAACAGAAATTATAATTAAAGAATCGATGGAACCCAAAAAGAACTCAAATTAAAAAAATAATCACGTAAAACTTAAAGACAACAGATGCTGATTATAATGAATGAATCCTAAAACAAACAGAGATCAGAATGAATGATCCAGGCAAACTAAAAACCAATAGAATTTACCACAAATAGGGCTAGGACTACCTAGCCCTATATATAACAAGGCTAATCAAAGTTTAAAAATAAAAGTGATGCTAATCCCTACCCTCCCCTCCTCCTTCTGCACAAACCCTCTATGTAGCTTGAATGTCATTTACGTTTTGTTGAAAACGACGTGCGTTTTGAATAGTGCGGTTTTTATTTACCAAACACACCAACAACAACGAAAAACAACAAAATCATCATAATAATCAAGATACTACTTGAAAGAACTAATGAAAATAGACGTAGATGATATACAGTGATTTAATGTGATTTGATTTAATTTTTCAAAGTTATAATGGTAAAAGAGAAAATATTTAGAATATATGTTGTTTTTAATAAAGCGCAAACGACACTCAGGCCTTTAAAAGGTGACGGTACTTTTGTTCCTATGTGTGGTAATTTCTTTTAGTTTTAAGTTTGATTTGATCATCAATTTGGATTCCTGTTTTACCAAAGAATGTTAATTGGTTGTTGAGGAGAGATTAGTATTCAAATGAACGAAAATCTTGTAATATATCTTGTTTTAAAATCTTTTTTGGTAAGATAAAAGTGTGTCAAGATCGTTTATTAAAAACAGTTTTGTTTTATTATCTTAAAGAAAAGAATAAATGGATGTCACAATCAATATTACCAGATTGGTTCCCCCAAGTTTTTTTCTTGATTGAGGTATCTCAATCAACATTTTTATTAAAAGAGTAGTTTTGTGTTAGGCTCTAAAATTTTTAATGTGACCTGGATATGGCTAGAAATTTTAAAGCAGTGCAATGTAAAACAAGATGAATTTTTGGTGCTAACGGTCGATATAACCGCGTTTTTCTTCCGAATTTTATTTTCCTCAACAAGGGCTCTTTTGTCCAGTCATCTAACCCTAAAAGTTTCACGCCAATCAGAGAAATAGCGTTTAGCCCTTTTCGGGTTTTCTTATATCGACACAACGCATTTTTTTCTAAGGAATTTTTCTCTTTTTGGCTGGTTCATACCTTTGTACATGCCCTGTAAGTTGCTAGTCGATTGGAGGCAAAGCAAATTTGGGTCTATTTTGAGATCCACAAATCAATTCATTATTATTTTTACGTCAGTTCGGTTTTTACTGAGCTCTCCTTATCGCAGTGTGCATGCCTTTTAATTCTAAGGCAATCTGAGAAAACAAAAATTTGTTAGCTCAACTTCAGGTGTCATATATCGATTCAATCGATTTTCAAAAGATTCGTGTGTTCATTGAGTTCTACGTGTCCATTTTCCGATATCACGAGCGTTTCAAACAGTTCGTGGTAACGAACTGTAGTAAGGAGCGACCCAGCTCAATAGTAACCAAAACTCTAAAAAATGGAATTTTGATACCAATAGCTACATCAAAAGAATCGCATTTTAATACTGATTTTAAATATATAAGTTTCATCAAGTTTAGTCTTACCCATCAAAAGTTACGAGCCTGAGAAAATTTGCTTGATTTTAGAAAATAGGGGAAAACACTCCCTAAAAGTCATAGAATCTTAACGAAAATCACACCATCAGATTCACCGTATCAGAGAACCATACTGTAGAAGTTTTAAGCTCCTATCTACAAAAATGTGAAATATTGTATTTTTTGCCAGAAGGCAGATCACGGATGCGTGTTTATTTGTTTGTTTTTTTTTGTTTTTTTTTTTTTTTTCTTTTTTTCCAGGGGTGATCGTATCGACCCAGTCGTCCTAGAATGCTGCGAGAGGGCTCATTCTAACTGAAATGAAAAGTTCTAGTGGCCTTTTTAAGTGACCAAAAAAATTGGAGGGCACCTAGGCCCCCTCCCACGCTATTTATTTTCCCAAAGTCAACGGATCAAAATTCTGAGATAGCCAGTTTATTCAACGTAGTCAAAAAACCTTACAACTATGTCTTTGGGGACGACTTACTCCCCCACAGTCCCCGTGGGAGGGGCTACAAGTTACAAACTTTGACCAGTGCTTACGTATAGCAATGGTTATTGGGAAGTGTACAGGCGTTTTCAGGAGGATCTTTTGGTTGGGGGAGGGGTTGAGAAGAGGGGGATATGCTGGGGGAACTTTCCATCGAGGAATTTGTCATGGGGGGATAAAATTTCCATGAAGGGCGCGCAAGATTTACTAGCACTACTTAAAAAAAAAACAATGAAAAAATTAATATGAAAAAGTTTTTTCAGCTTTAAGTAAGGAGCAGCATCAAAACTTAAAACGAACAGAAATTATTAACGATATGATGGGCTCACCTCCTCCTAATACCTCGCTCTTTACGCTAAAGTATTTTTTAGTAATTTCAACTATTTACTCTTCAGCCTTTGTGATTCAGGGGTCATTCTTAGTGAATTAGGACAAAATTTAAGCTTTAGTGTAAAGAGCGAGGTACTGACGAGGGGGTGAACCCCCTCATATATGTAATATAAACATGAGAATACAAAAGTTCTTTACGTAAGCTAATTTATAAGTTACGTATATCTTTTACTAATAAAAAGATCCGTAAAAAATTAAAAGTTCTAGTGCCCTTTTTAAGTGACCAAAAAATTGGAGGGCACCTAGGCCCCCTCCCACGCTATTTATTTTCCCAAAGTCAACGGATCAAAATTCTGAGATAGCCAGTTTATTCAACGTAGTCAAAAAACCTTATAACTATGTCTTTGGGGACGACTTACTCCCCACAGTCCCCGTGGGAGGGGCTACAAGTTACAAACTTTGACCAGTGCTTACATATAGCAATGGTTATTGGGAAGTGTACAGGCGTTTTCAGGAGGATATTTTGGTTGGGGGAGGGGTTGAGAAGAGGGGGATATGCTGGGAGAACTTTCCATCGAGGAATTTGTCATGGGGGAATAAAATTTCCATGAAGGGCGCGCAAGATTTACTAGCACTACTTAAAAAAAAAAACAATGAAAAAATTAATATGAAAAAGTTTTTTCAGCTTTAAGTAAGGAGCAGCATCAAAACTTAAAACGAACCAGAAATTATTAACCATATGAGGGGCTCACCTCCTCCTAATACCTCGCTCTTTACGCTAAAGTATTTTTTAGTAATTTCAACTATTTACTCTTCAGCCTTTGTGATTCAGGGGTCATTCTTAGTGAATTAGGACAAAATTTAAGCTTTAGTGTAAAGAGCGAGGTACTGACGAGGGGGTGAACCCCCTCATATATGTAATATAAACATGAGAATACAAAAGTTCTTTACGTAAGCTAATTTATAAGTTACGTATATCTTTTACTAATAAAAAGATTCGTAAAAAATTAAAAGTTCTAGTTGCCTTTTTAATTAACCGAAAATCTGAGGGCAACTAGGCTTCCTCCCCCGCTCTTTTTTTTTCAAACTCATTCGATCAAAATTATGAGAAAGCCATTTAGCCAAAAAAAAAAAAAAAAATGCAAATTTCGTATTAATTTTTCCTTTGCAGAGAGCCAAAATCAAAACATGCATTTATTCAAAAACGTTCAGAAATTAAATAAAAAAAAAAGTTTTTTTTAACTGAAAGTAAGGAGCGACATTAAAACTTAAAACGAACAGAAATTACTTCGTATACGAAAGGGGCTGCTTCCTCATCAACGCCCCGCTCTTTACGCTAAAGTTTTTTACTGTTTTAAAAAGAAGAGTTGAGAGAAAGAATCAAACTTTAGCGTAAAGAGCGGGGCGTTGATGAGGAAGCAACCCTTCGTGTACGAAGTAATTTCTGTTCGTTTTAAGTTTTAATGTCGCTCCTTACTTTCAGTTTAAAAAACTTGTTTTTTTTTATTATTTAATTTTTCATTCAAAATCCTTTGCAAATTGATTTCTCCAAAGGATTCTACCTTGCCTAAAATTTATGAACTTATTTTCAAACTGATTGAAGAGACGAAATTGAAAATCCCATTTTTGTATGTCCCGAATCTTTTAGGCTTTGCGTCTGCAATGATGATAAACATTCAAATTCAAGTAACAGGGGTGGACTAAAATATTAGGAGTCCTAGCTGATTGACAAAATAATTTTTTAACCGTTTTCGAGTTAAACAAACTTGTTACAAGTTTTTTCTGTGTATAAGGTTCCTCTTGGCCCAATAGCTTACGAACATAAATTTCAATATTTGAAAAAAAATTCTTTTTTTTCGAGCGATCTAATGTTTAGAATAAAAAAAAAATTGGCACTCTTATCCCTTTCCCTGAACTAGGTATTTAAGTCCCTTTGTCCTCCTAAAAGACCCCCTAAAAGTTTTAATGAATCTCACCAGTCATTCTCGAGACATTGCAGATACACTTTTGATAGCCTGGGCGAATATTTTGTCTTTTGATTTACCTCATTACTTCATTGTGAATGGATTAAAATTTCACCTGGGGTGATAAGGCCAAAATATTTAGGCTAATCAGAACCGAACATTTATTCTCATCCCTTTTTTATCCATCTGAATAAAAGGCATGAATTCCCCCCCCCAAAAAAAAAAACTGAAAGTTTCAGCTTCCTCTTCACAAGTCATTACTGAGATGTTGCGAATATGTCATTTTGATAGCCTGGATACATGGCTCCTTTTGGTTTGCCTATACCCTCCTCCAAGTTAAGATTTGACGTGTACTTAGCCATTCAAAGGGCACTAGGACTTTCAGTTTCAAACCGAATGGCCTGATACTCCTTTCTGTATATTAGGCTTCTCCTGGTCTAAGGACTTACAGCTGTAAGTTTGAAAATAATCAGAGACAAAAATGTGAACGCCAGTTTCGGTCCTCCTAGCCAATCCAGTCTTTCCAATCGGCTAAGTTCTTTCTTAAAGTCTTTAGGACCACCGTTCTGTATGAAGTTTCCGGGGGAAAATACAATAATAAATATATAAGGGATTGCAGACATATGGCACTTTACTTAAGCATTGATACAGCCCTGCCTCATATAGAGTAGTAATTTTTACTTTTGATTTATTTTATTTTAGGCTCTGCTGAAATTTATCCTAATGAGTGCCAGATGCGTGTACTTTTATTGCTCTTAACTATTTTAGATTAACTTAAATCAAAATATGAAATTAAAGTTAAAAATGTTCTTTTTCTAGGTCTCTATGGCTTAACTGGAGTTCCAGGGCTCCCTGGTATGAATGCTCCTAAAGGAGAAAGGGGAAATCCAGGTATATCAGCTGCTGGTACTGATGGAGAGAATGGAGAAATCGGGGATCCAGGTTTTAATGGCTATGACGGAAGAGATGGAGCCAAAGTAAGTGTTAAATCAGGACATACAGTTTTTTTCCTGGGTTTTAGTGTTTCCATTTTATTTTCCTTCTTTTCTTTCAATTTTCGAACCAGATAAACACGTTGCCAACTCCAATGACTGTCGTTTACACGAAAGAAAATAATAGTAGGAAATAGAGAATAATGCTGCAAAATTATAAATTGAAATCTATTAACACAGTTGTTGAAACAACAGTTCACAAACACCAAAGTGAACCCAGTGTGTCACTTGAATATATCTATTTCTATTTCTTGGCGAATATCAATGTTTCCACCTTTTCTCGTTAGAAAACCAAAAGATTGCAAGAAAATTGCATAGTCTCCTATGAGCCGATATTTAAGAAAAAAGAAAAAAAATGGAGCTGGTGAACCGATAAAAATAATGATATAGTACCCTAAGAGAACTTTTCACTTGTAGTCAAGACTAAACCACTCAAAATATCATGCAAAAATTGCAAGAACGGAAGAATTTTTTTAAACACCATCAGCAAAGTAGCTGTGCCACTGGCAATGTGATCTTCCATAGATTGCCGACTAAAAGACTGGTTAAAAGTATAAGGACTCATTTTTGGGAAGTGCAAAATCAGCTATTTGGTTTTTAGACGTAGTGAAACAAACTGTAGTCAATCAAAACATACGGGATATATATCTTCACGGGATTTCATTTTGGACAACTGTTTCACCAAACCAAAATATTTCTCTATCATATATATAAATGATGCTACACATTTAGACAGATTGAAACATATTTTGTAGAGTAGGCTTATATTCTGTGGGAGGGGGTTTCAACATAGAAAAAAAAATGCAAATTAACAAATTTAATATTTCGTGCCCTCAAGCTCAAACACCTCCCCCCTTGTTTATGTACCGATCTAGCTTATACTTATATTCCTTCCAGGGCGCTTTCGGAGATAGAGGTTATTCTGGTATTCAAGGTATGCAAGGCGAATCTGGCCAAGTCGGACTTCCTGGATTTCCAGGTAGGAGAGGTCGTGATGGTCCATTTGGTGAAAAGGGAGATCCTGGCTTAGATGGTTTAGCAGGACTTGATGGAGAATATGGAGAGTCGGGTGATCCAGGCCTAATAGGATATGACGGTATGGTTGTGTGCATATTATAGTGACATCAATGTTGTAACCATACTTCACCACTCTTAGCCCATGTTGATATTAGCTTATAATTTTCTTAGTACATGTAAATTTATATCTTGTGCTTTTACGTATTTTAAATGTCAGGAACAGAAAACCAGGCATCATTGATGTTTTATCTAAAATTATTAAACGACTAAGATAGATCTGGAGCAGTTGCTGAAGATAGATTTGAAAATGTTTTCAATGCTAAATGCTATGGTTTCTTGAAATTTGCGTTTTGGCTCCTATTACCTCGTTTTCTTAACATCGGCACTTTGCTTTATTAGGAACAGCTTAATGGCAAAGTTACGAAGCTAGTGACAGGATTTCCTCACCTATGTACATTCAGAGCTTACTGACCCCAGGGACAAATCCAGGGGGCCCGGGTGACCTTTGGCCCACCCCCAATTTCTTATGGTGCCCTCATTCCTTGTTTTTTCTTCTTTTTACTCTCTTTTTAGAGTAATTTTGTCAATTTGGTCAATTATTGGCACCTTTGTCACATTGCCCCCCCCCCCATGATTTTGATCATTGGCACCCTTGTCACATTGGACCTCTCCCATGATTTAACTCAAGATCCACCCGACTGACCCCCCCCTCACTGCGTTTGTATTTGTTAATGCATATTTTGTTCCTCTTTAAATGTTATTAATCAGCAGTTAAATGTCGACTTTTGCTATGACAAACCGCTAGGCAAAACGCCGTTACTGGAAGTATTAATTTCAGGAAATAATATAGAAATAATATTTATTTCTGGAAAATATGGTTGGAAATAATATATTTCTTGAACTACCAAACCTAACCTAAAACAGTATGATTTATTATTTTTTTTTTTTTTTTGGTTTTGATTTCACTTACAAAAAAAGTCTGTCTCGGTAGGGGATAAGCTTACTTTTTATGGAAATTAAAACAAAATGTCGCTTTTAATAAGTATGATCTGTACCTTCTTTGTTTACAGCACGATTCAAATATAAAACTACCAAAAAATATTGTTTTTGAGACAAGACGAAATACAGAGTCCTTGAGCATAAACTGTGGACAATATACGAAATACTTAACGGGAAAACTTGCATAATCTGATTTTATCAGGTTTTACATATACGATATATAAAAATTGACGAAGGATTTATGATCATAACCCCAGTGTTTGACTGAAATTTGTCATTTATTTCTAGGTTTAATTTATTGTACCAAAACACTAAACCCCTATAGCAACCAGGTCCCTGTGTCCTCCAGGGGCCAAGTCTTTTTAATTGTTAGTTATGGCTCTCTACCCACACCATTCAAGTGTCTCTTTATTCCTTATTTTATTATGTCTAACGCAAAACAAAGTGCTACCCAGCAAAGAGCCCCAATGTTGCGCTATAAGCAAATGAAGTTTTGCATCTAAACTTCTTTTTTTGGCACATTGGCAGAGACACACCATCATTTAGTTAATAATGTCACAGAACTTGCTGTAAAAAACGTAGCAAAGAATCGATTTATTTCTTACATTTAGTTTTTTTTTAGAATTTACGTTTGACTGCAAGAATAAATTTATTTATTCGTATTTTCAAACTTGTATTCTTCATCTGATTCACAAGGGATTAAGTGAAAATAACAAGTATTGTCAACCGAAAGTAAGAGCAATATTAAAACTTAAACCGAGGAGAAATTATTCCGTATAAGAGGAGGGCTGCCTCAAACACTCACTCTTTAAGCTAAGGCTTAATTTTGGTCCCAACGAATAACTTCTGAAACACAACGGGCTGTCGAACGGAATAAAAAGCTTTTTTAAACCATAAAAAATTTTACAGCAACGACCAATGGATGAAGGAGGGGGCAGTACTGGTCACATACGGAATAATTTCTGTTCATTTTAAGTTTTAATGATGCTCTGTACTTTCAGTTTAAAAAAATTGTTTCTTATTTAATTTGTGCTTATTTTTTAAATCAAGCCAAGGAATTCACCCCTCACCATCCCGGACAGTTTCCCTGGAAAATTTTCCTCAATTCTATTTTGAAAAAAAAAAAAACTTTTTTCTTGTTTAATTCCTGATTCTTTTTCAAATCATTTCGGAAGTCCCCCTCCTCCCATGAAAAGCTCCCTGCGCGAAAAATGATTTTCTCCCCCACATGCAAAATTTTCCCTGACAAATCCCTCGCTGCTGAAAATTTTCCCCTTATAATTTCCCCTAACATTCTCTCTGCATGTAAATTTATGAAGTCAAAAAGAAAGTAACACAAATGAAAGAAATTCCATGTATGATTTCTGGATAATTTCCGCCGAAAAAATTCCTCCGGAAAATTTTCTCTTCGAGAAAAAAATCTCCCCATAAAAATAAAAACAAACAAATAAACACGGATCCGTGATCTTTCTTCTAGTAAAAAATTAAAAATTCTGCAGTTGTATAGCTATGAACTTAAAACCTCTACAGCAGGGTTGTCTGATATGCTGAATTTGGTGGCATGACTCTCATTAAGATTGTTTGATGTTTTAGAGATTTTCCTTTTTTCGAAAATCGATCAAATTTTCTCAGGCTCGTAGCTTTTGAGGGATAACATTAAGCTTAAGCGATTTTATGTTACTAGAATCATTATAAAAGCTAATTCATTTGATGTATTAATTATTATCAAAATTTCTTTTTTTAGAGTTCATTTACTAGTGGGCAGAGTCGCTCTTTACTTACAGTTCATTACCACGAAGCGTTTTATATTAATTAGACAAAAGTACAAGATAAAGTATAAGCTTTATAGTGTGTCAGGTATGGAATGAAAAAGAGAAAAGAAGGGGGAAAGAGAAGAAGAGCATATGAGAGACGGAGAGAGAGAAAGAATAAAATAAAACGAAACAGGGATAATCTTGTCAAAAAATCAATAAAGAGATCGAGTTATAATGCTTGTTTCGAGTTGTGTAAATTTTCTGGAATACTTGACTGTAATTTACTGACAAATTACTCGAGAGCCTTTTTCGTGCAGATCAAACAGTTCGTGGTGACGAACTGTAGTAAGGAACGACCGGCTCGATAGTAACCGAAACTCTAAGAAACGGAATTTTAATACCAATAGTTACATCAAAGGAATTGCATTTTTATGCTGATTTCAAGTATATGTTTCATTAAGTTTACTCCTACCCATCAAAAGTTACGAGCCTAAAAAAATTTCCCTTATTTTAGAAAATAGGGGGAAATACGCCAAAAAGTCATTGAATCTAATCGAAAACTTTCTTTAGATTTCAAACGTGTTATAGGCCCATCAAGTAATCTATAAAGCCTTATCAAACAGTTCGTGGTAATGAAATGTAAGTAAGGAGCGACCCAGCTCAATAGTAACCAAAACTCTAAAAAAATCGAATTTTGATACCAATAGATACATCAAAATAATTAGATTTTTATGCTCATTTTAAATGTATAAGTTTCATCAAGTTTCGTCTCACCCATCAAAAGTTACGAGCCCGAGAAAATTTGCCTTATTTTGGAAAAAAAGGGAAAATACACCTAAACGTCATAAGAATCTTAATGAAAATCACACCATCAAATTCAGCGTGTCAGAGAACCCTACTGTAGAAGTTTTAAGCTCCTATCTGCAAAAATGTGGAATTTTGAATTTTTTGCCAGAAGAAAGATCACGGATATGTATGTGTTTTTTTTCCTTCGCAGGTGATCGTATTGACCACTAGAATGTTGCAAGAAGGCTCATTCTAACGGAAATTAAAAGTTCTTGTGCCCTTCTTAAGTGACCAAAAAAATTGGAGGGCAGCTAGGCCACCACCAACGCTCGTCTTTTTCCTAATGTCACTGGATTAAAATTTTGAGATGATCGTTTTGTTCAGTATAGTCGAGAAATCTAGTAACTATGTCTTTGAGGACGACATAATCCCCCACAGTCCCCAGGGGAAGGGCTGCAAGTTATGAACTTAGCCCATTGTTTACATTTAGTATTGGTTATAGGGAAGTATATAGACTTGGGGATTTTGTGGAGGAGAGGGTTACGTGGGAGTATCCTTTCATGGAGGAATTCTTCACAGGAGAAGAGAATTTTCCATGAAGGGCCACTGGACTTCCCAGCATTATTTAAAAACGATCAGAAATTAAATAAAAAACAATTTTTTCAGCTAAAAGTATGGAGCAACATTAAAACTTAAAAGAACGTAAATTATTATGCTTTATACGAACTTTAGCGTAAAGAACAAGGTATTGACGAGGGGGTAAACCCCCTCATATACGTAATAATTTCTGTTCGTTTTAGTTTTAATGTCGTTCCCTACTTTCAGTTGAAAATACTTTGTATTTATTTGTTTTGTTTATTTAATAGATATAAAATGTCTATACGGGAACTCAAAAATCCCTTCTAAGGCCCTAATTTAGGCTATACATCCATTTGTAAAAGTTTCTTCACGTAGCGCAATGATTTTCTTAACTTCACCAATGGATACTGCACTAAAAGTGGAAAAAATAGATTTTGATAACATCTTGTCGGTCCCTAATTTGGGTCCTAGGTCTGTTTCTGTTAGTTAATTAGGCCTAATACACTGAATTAACATTTATCATGAAGGTTCTATTCCTTGCCTGCACTAATCGATGTTTTCCATCTTTGTATTTATATCTGAATTTTTCAGGTCTGCCTGGTGATGATGGCAGGCCAGGATTTGCTGGTCGGGACGGGAAGCTTGGTCTAAATGGGCAAAAAGGAGAGCCAGGTCTTCAAGGTTTCCAAGGTTTCTCCGGAATGAAAGGTATGTAAAAAATGTATATTGTTTGTGATTATCATGCTTTTGAAATTATAATTATTATTTCCTTTTTTGTTTCTTTTTCGTTTTACTCACAGAAAATTAAAAACTCGCTATAGAGTACAAATCAAGAAATAAATAAGCTAAAACAATACCTCTCTAGTGATGCTTGTGTTTATACTTTATTTAACATGTTCAAAGAATCAGAAATAAGAAGAAAACAGATCATTTTTGATGAATTCACTCCAAAAATTACTTTTTTAAACTAAAATCTAATTTATATTGTAACACTGATCTAATTAAAAAGGCGTTTCACAGTAAGCACAAATTTTTTACCATTCTATAAACCATTTTGACCTATGATTTAAGGGGCAGACTCCAATCCCAAGGAAGATAAATAATCGTGGAACAAGAGGTGAAAATACACAAATAGTAAACTTTCAAAAAGGTGACAAAGCAATATCTGAAGAACAACTCATTTTATTAGGTTACACCATTAAGGGTAAGTTTTGGTGGATTTTGAACTAGCCAGAAGTCACTATGTTTATACTTTTAATACTACCAGTACAGTTACCGTAACTAATGCCGCTAGGGGCATTAAGGTGACACTTTTAGGGAACGTTTAGGAGAAGTTTAAATCAAACAAAAAAACTGTGTGCATTCATGTTTTTAAAATGGCGTATGAGCAATAGCATGGGCAGCACCACTCTATAATAACTAGAAACATCAATGAAACTTTTAAAGGAGCTACATCAATTCGAAGTTAAAAGTTCTGGTGCCCTTTTTAAGTGTAAAAAGCGATTCTCTTAAGCCCATTCATTTCAAAACGCATCCAGTCAAAAATTTTAGACAGCTATTTTGTTCAGCATAGTATAACGGTCCAGCAACTATGTCCTTAGGGATATTGGACAGGTCAACCCCCCACAATTATGCAATTGGCCCATTATACTTTAAAACTAAATGTTGCTTTAAACTAAATAGAAAGGAATTGTATTTATGGTTGCCAATAAGACATCGCCAATATATGCTAAGAATATATTGGGAGGGCTGGGAGTATTAAGTTGAAACTTTTGGGGCTACTAACATTAGTGCTTCTGCTCTTACAATTTAAATAAATAAACAGAGTGCAAGAGTATCCAGGTTGTCAAAGTGCATAGATGGAATCTTTTGGGAATAGTATTAAGTTTTATTTTTAAGGTCAACTTCAGGAGTTATAAAATTAAATTAGAAAATACTGTTTTTGTAAGGATCAAAAATTGTTGAAAAGGTTTCTCCAACATACAATTAACAACCTAAACTATGATTTCCTATAGAAAAGAAAACTAAAAGTTATAAATTTTTTTTCATGAGAAAGACTATGTCTATAAAAAAAGAACAGAAATTGTTTTAAAACCTTTGATTTATTTATTATTTATTTATTTATTAAAAACTTTAATTATTTATTAATTCGAAAAGTTAATTTAAAAAACCATTTCCACAAAACAAGTTTTTCAAAGAAAAGTAAAGAGCTCTGTTAAGCGAAAAACGAACAGAAATAAAGTAAAGTACCTTTCCAAGCATAAAACTACCAGAAATCCCTATCAATATATAAATGAAACTCGAAACGAACAGAAATTACAATAAATACCCGAGTCAAACTCAAAAGGAGCAAATATTAACATGAGTGGAGCTGATAACCCTCACGCCTTCTCAAGGCCAGAACACAATCTGCGCTTTAATGAAAACAATATACGTTTTAAATGTTTTTACTTTTTTACTTTCATAAAGAAAAAATTATCAAAACTTTAGGGCATAAATATCAATTTGTATCAATTAAACTGACAATCCACGGTCTTTTCATTATTATTATTATTATTATTATTATTATTATTATTATTATTAAAATTTCCAATAAACACCTTCAGAAACGAAGCTACGCTACCCTCTTACAATAAAGAAAAAAGGTAACTACTTTTTATCCTCTTTTTAATTTTTATTTTCTTATTCAGGGGAAGATGGAGCAAGAGGATTAACAGGAAGACAAGGAAAAGTCGGAGAAGAAGGTGATCCGGGACCACCTGGATTTGATGGACTTGATGTAAGCCCCTATAATTCCTTCGAAGAAAAAAAATCAT
This sequence comes from Artemia franciscana, assembly GCF_032884065.1. Lineage (NCBI taxonomy): Eukaryota > Metazoa > Arthropoda > Branchiopoda > Anostraca > Artemiidae > Artemia > Artemia franciscana. The sequence goes on from NC_088878.1 coordinate 15,816,379, forward strand.
GCTAATTCACCATGAACAATATTGATAGAATGCAACTTCTTTTTATCTCCCAATTCATTCACACTGAAATTCTATTTGAACTAAAAGTTTTATCAACGATTTTGATCAATCCAAAAAAATATTAATATCGGAAAAAAGATGTTATAATAAACAAAAAACGAAAAGATGTCATACACTCAAACTCTAGAAAGGATTAGTGTCATAAGAAAAACTTCAAAAATCTGAGTTTGATCAAACCAAAACTAACAAAATTGGAAAAAAGGTGTTATATTAAAGAAAAATGAAAAGACGGTCAAACACTCAAAACATAGAAGGGCTAGTGCTCTAAGACTAGCTCCAAAAATATGAGACAACCCAAATCCAAATGTATTAACCCCCTCCACCCACGTAACGCCTGGCCAGTAACACCCCCCATATTCCTGTGCCACTTCACCCTTGGAGTGGATTTTTTTATGCGGTGGACTCGTTAAACACGAAAAAATACTAAATAAAAATATGAAACCAAGCGAAAATAGAAAATAATACGACATTTTCTTGACTAGCAATGTAAACGTAAAAAAAAATAATAGAAAATTCATATGCTCATCGGATTAGCTAAGGCTAAGATACAGAGGCGCCATTTGGACCAAATCTAAGGGTGGGCATGAATTCCATCTTGCCCCCCCCCCCTCGAATCACTTCGTGTCGCGTAATCATCTAGGAAATGGGCATTTGACAGAACTCGAGAATTTTATTATGTATCTAACCTACTTTCAAAGTTTACAATGATTAATAGCAAATAGCGTAATTACCCCAAGGGTCGTCAAGTAATTACGCTCTTTGGCTAATAGGCGTGCAGTAATGTCAAATCAATTGGACAAAATGGATTATGTTGGACATAATGGATTATTATGGCCGGCAAAGGGCCCTTTGTGGTGGAAGCTTTGGCCCCCTGGAAAATCTGGGGTGGGCATTTGCCCCCCCCCCCAAATGGTGCCTCTGCTAAGATAGGCAAATATGGACTTTTTCCTTAGAAACCGAGCAAAAATAGAAAATAATACGAGATTTTCGTTATCAGTAATGTAATTTGTGAAAAAGTAGAGAATCATATACTCATTGAGGTAGCTAAGTCTTAGTCTGAAAGCCCCGAACAGACAGTGCAAATCACGAAAACCGTCAAATAATTCAATGTGTCAGGAGCTACCTACCAAAAAGGAATCGCATATGCTCTATAGGGCTTGGGGTCTGGAAAAAAGGAATCGCACGTGCTCCATAGGATTTGGGGTCCGGAACCATTAAGGCTAACACTACTGTTATTCATCACAAGTTGCTATCGTAAGAGAATGTGTATATTTTTGAAAAAAAGGAGAATGCATCCTTATAAATGGTGGCAATCCTGAGAATTAAACCATCCAACTCGTCATAATAAAATCATATGGTGCTTTAAGCCTCTATACCTGATTTGAGAGGCTTTCAAGCCACTTCACCCGACAATACGAGATTTTGATTTTTTTTTTTTTTGAGGAGCAAGGAGATGGATGTGTTTTATTTGCTTTTTTTACGATCTGTGACAAAATGCCATTGGTCAGGGGATATCTGCAGAGGAATCATTGGTTTAGTATTGTAAAGTTCAAGTTTATTTTAAGTAAATTTCTTAAGCAAGGCATTCTTAAGAAAACAGGTAATCCTGAGGAAAATTGTATCATGAAATCTGGTGTGCCTGATTATGATTTTCAGAAGCAATTTTCTTTTTCAAAAGCATGATATCAAATTAATGTTGTTTTTTTTTCGTTTTACGACCTACAACCATATATTAGTGCTCTTAGTCAAGGCTGAATCCACTAGGAGGGTTACCGGATTTGATCCCCCTTCCCCCTTGCACTCTTTGTTCGACTCATAAAATGTAAAAAAAGGCATATGAACAAGATTTTGATGCCCCCCCCCTCGGAACAAAAATCCTGGATAAGCCTTTTGTCGTAGTATATATGCCGACTTGGGGTATAAAACATAGGAATCGCACGTGCTCCATAGGATTTGGGGCCCTGAACCATTAAGGCTAACCCTACTATATCCATTACAAGTTACTATCGTAAGAAAATATGTATATTTTAGAAAAAGGGAAAATGCATCCTTAAAAAGGGTGACAATCCCGATGAAAATTACACGAGCAAACTTGGCATGTCAAATTTGATGGTCTTTCAAGCCTCTATACCTGGTTTGAGAGGCTTTCAATCCGCTACACCTGGCAATATGAAATTTTTGATTTTTTCTGAAAAGCAAGGGGACGAATGTCTTCTTTTTTTATGACCTATGACAACATGTCATTGGTCGTGGGATATCTGAAGAGGGATCATTGGAGCATTTTTGTAAAGTTCAAGTTTATTATTAAGTAATTCTTTCTTTCAAGTTTTTTTTTCTTTTTACGACCTACAACCATAAATTAGGGGTCTTAGTCAAAGCTGAATCCACTGGGAGGGCTACCGGATTTGATACCTTCCTCCCTCCTGAAATCTTTGTTCCACTCATAAAACGTAACAAAAATGCATATGAGCAAATTTGATGGTCTTTCAAGCCTCTATACCTGGTTTGAGAGGCTTTCAATCCGCTACACCAGGCAATATGAAATTTTGATCTTTTTCCGAAAAGCAAGGGGACGAATGTCTTGTTTGTTTTTTTTTACGACCTATGACAACATGCCATTGGTCGTGGGATATCTGGAGAGGGATCATTGGAGCAGTTTTGTAAAGTTCAAGTTCATTATTAAGTAATTCATTCATTTTAAGTAAATTTCTTAAGAAAGACATACTTAAAAAAAAGAGGTAACCCTGAGGAAAATTGCACCATGAAATCTAGTGTGCGTGATTATGGTACCGATGCTTTGAAGCTCCTGCACCCGACAATACATTTTTTTCTAGAAGCATGATCTCCAACTTATGCTGTTTTTTCTTTTTACGACCTAACCATAAATTAGGGGCCTTAGTCAAAACTGAATCCACTGGGAGGGCTACCGGGTTTGATACCTTCCTCCCTCCTGAAATCTTTTTTCGACTCATAAAACGTAACAAAAATGCATATGAACAAATTTTTGATACCCCCCACCCCAGAACAAAAATCCTGGATACGCCTTTGGTCGTAGTATATCTGTTGACTTGGGGTATGAAAAAAAGGAATCGCATGTGTCCCTAGGATTTGGGGTCCTGAACCATTAAAGCTAGCCCTATTGTTGTCCATCACAAGTTACTATCGTAAGAGAATGTGTATATTTTAGGAAAAGGGAGAATGCATCTTTAAAAGGTGTGGTAGTCCTGATGAAAATTATACCATTGACATGAAAATTATGTCAAATCTGATGGTTTTTCATGCCTCTATACCTGACTTGAGAGGCTTTCAAGCCACTACACCTGACGATATAAAATTTTTGTTTTTTTCCCGAGAAGCAAGGGACGAATGTGTTTTGTTTGCTACTTTTTTGTGCCACCTGTGACAACAGGCCATTGGTCGTGGGATATCTTTAGAGGGATCATTGGAGCAATGTTATAAATTCTTTTATTATTCAGTAATTCATTCATTTTAAGTAAATTTCTTAAGCAAGACATTCTTAAAAAAAAGAAGTAATCTTGAAAAAATCGCACATTCAGATCTGGTGTACCTAATTATGGTACCAAAGCTCTGAAGCTCCTACACCCGACAAAATATTTTTTTCTAGAAACATGAGCTCCGATTTGTGTTGTTTTTTTTTCGTTTTACGACCTACAGTCATAAACTAGTAATTCACTCCGCAGTTTTTAAATGTGTGTGTTTCTTAAGTTGTATTGAGCATTTAGTTGCTATTGAGTATTTCAATCTTTTATTGAACACTCGGTTTTTTGAAATATAAAAAAAATTCTGTTTATGTTTTTTTTGTAGTTCTAATATATCTTTAAAAGTAGGACTCAAAATACAATTATAATGAGTAGAATTAAATCGTATGTTGGAATAGATCCTGAGTAATATCATTCATAATATCAAGTTTTTAAAAAGAAAAAATGTTTTACTTTAATACTACTTCATATATAAAAATACTTTATGTTAAATATTTGGTGTGTTGGTTATGAATAAATACTCTCTTGAAACTTTGGACCAAAGCTATCACTGATTATAAAAACAGGAAGATTTAATTTTTACTGCATATTTTTCTTCTTTAAATGAATCATTTTGTTATATTATAGCTTTTTGCTGTAATACAAATGCAGAACTCAGTGCTTTCTCTGATACAAGGGACCTTACTGCGAATTTGAAAGCTATATGAAATGCTTCTAAGTCGCTAGTTCACAAGAACACGCTGTTGCTGTTGATTGTCACTGATAAAACTGATTGACTGTTCAAAGTCTTTTATTTTTCCTCACAGAAGATTATAGGAGATTCTGTTTTTTTAGAGGAGGGTATTTTTGTGAGGAAATATAAATGAAAAGAACAAAAAATCAAATTGGTGAATTTTATATTTCCTTTATTGTTTTCATACGTCATGCATAGCCAGTATGGTCTTAGAACGTATTTATGTAAAACGTTTTCTAGGGAGAAGAAGGAGAAAAAGGACTACGTGGTCCCGGTGGATTTCCAGGCCGAAATGGTGACATTGGAGAAGAAGGAGATAGCGGTCTAGTGGGTCCTAAGGGATTACCAGGATTTAATGCTGAAAAGGGTATTCCTGGATTTCCTGGTTTACCGGGACAGCGTGGTCGGTTTGCAGCACCTGGACAAAAAGGTAATTTAAGAATTATGTACTTTAACATTAATACTTATCTTTTTTGTTCAGTCAAAAAAGCACTAATATATCGGTAGTACCACTAAAACGAGAAGAAGAATCTAAGAACAACAAACAACAGTTGTCAACCAAAAAAAAAAAAAAAATTAAAGATTCCATCCCAGAGCAAAAACATTGTTTTTTCAAGTTGAAAGTGTTTAGATCTCTAGGGGCTTAATATATATATATATATATATATATATATATATATATATATATATATATATATATATATATATATATATATATATATATATATATATATATATATATATATATATATATATATATATATATATATATATATATATGCTACAATATAATATATAGTTTACATAATTCAATTTTAGCATTACAAACAAGCATGACTTGATAATTGTAATCAGTTACATTCAACAAAATTTGATTTCTCTTTCTATTTTCTAACTATAAGCACAAATTCCTCTTTTTTCTTTTTTTTTCTTTTTTTTTTACTGACATTATTTTGTCGCAATTTATTTGGGTCGGATAAAAGTGAATCGAGAATATATGGATGGTGTGGTCTAGACAAATCGTGGAAGATCAAAAGAAAAAAGTTGAATGTCTGAGCACATCACTAATCATAGACGACATAAAAGAAAGTGGAAGGTGACGATTAGACTTGATATATTCCAGAAAGATTAAAACAGAAAGTGCTACTTGAGGGTCTTCCGAGGAGATCAGATGTATATTCAGATTATCCCTAAACACCTCAGAGCGAATGCCAAGTGCTCACCTCTATGCGTAAAGAAATGCTCATCTTGCTATGTAAACGTAATTTTCCATCTTGTTAGGGAAGATCCATCTTTATTTTCATTCGAGGGATAATCGTAATCCACCTATGGTTGTAAAAGACTTGGATCGATCTTATTCGAACGAATATTTTGACTTCTCATGCTCTCTTTTGGATTGGATCTTTGGGATCAGATACTCTTAAAGCAACAGCTTGAGTTATTTTACGCCTTCTTGCTCTCAAAAGGGTAAGAATTGCCATCGTAGAAAATTCGAAAATGATATTAATGATCAGAACGATCAAATATATTCTATCTAAGTTAAAAAAAATTAAATAAAATTTTAAAAAAACAAGCTTTCTCAAATCAAACAGTTCGTGGTAACGAACTGTAGTAAGGAGCGACCCGGCTAAATAGTAACTGAAACTCTAAAAAAATGAGATTTGATACGTGTTGAAATGTTGACATGTTGATACGTGATCGTATCAACTCAGTGGTCCTATAATGTCGCGAGAGGGCTCATTCTAACGGAAATTAAAAGTTCTAGTGTCCTTTTTATGTGACCAAAAAATTGGATGGCACCTAGGCCCCCTCCCACGCTCATTTTTCCCCAAAGTCACCGGATCAAAATTCTGAGATAGCCATTTTATTTAGTATAGTCGAAAAACCTTATAACTATGTCTTTGAGGACGACTTACTCCCCCACAGTCCCCGTGGGAGGGGCTGCAAGTTACAAACTTTGACCTGTGTTTATATGTAGTAATGGTTACTGGGAAGTGTGCAGACGTTTCCAGTGGGATTTTTTTGTTTAGGGGGGGGGGGGTTTCCGTGGGAGGATATTTCCTTGCAGGAACTTCTCATGGGGGAAGATAATTTCAATGAAGGGGGCGCAGGATTTTCTAGCACTATTGTGAAAAAACAGTGAAAAATAAATATGAGTAGTTTTATCTACTGAAAGTAAGGAGCAGCATTAAAACTTAAAACGAACACGATTTATTATACATATGAGGGATTTACCTCCTCGTAATACCTCACTCTTTACGCTAAAGTATTTTTAGCAATTTCCATTATTTATTCTACGGCCTTTGTGATTCAGAGGTCATTCTTAAGGAATTGGTACAAAATTTAAGCTTTAGTGCAAAGAGTGAGGTATCGACGAAGGGTGAACCCCTTCATATACGCAATAAAAACATACGAATATAGAAGTTCGTTACCTAAGTTCTTTTCGTAAGTTATTTTCGTAACGTATATTTTTTACTAATAGAAACGTTTGTAAAAGATTAAAAGTTCTAGTTGCCTTTGTAAGTAATCAAAAAATTGGAGGGCAACTAGGCCTCCTCCCTCGCTCCTTTTTTCTCAAAATCTTTGGATTAAAACTATGCGAAAGCCATTTAGCCAAAAAAATTAATATGCAAATTTTGTTTTAATTAATTATGTGCGGAGAGCCAAGATCAAAACATGCATTAATTCAAAAACGTCCAGAAATTGAATTAAAAAAAACAAGTTTTTTTTTAATGAAAGTAAGGAGCAACATTACAACTTAAAACGGATAGAAGTTACTCCGTATATGAAAGGGGCTTTTCCTCCTCAATGCCCCCCTCTTTACGCTAAAGTTTTTTACTGTTTAAAAAGTAGAGTTAAGAGAAAGAGTTAAACTTTAGCGTAAAGAGCGAGGCGTTGAGGAGGAAAAGCCATTTTTTCTTGGCACACCCAGGATTACATAAGAGGAGGTATAACACCCCTTATAACGACTCTTTAAAACAAATTTTACTTTTGCACAGGAACGTTCCGAGAAAAAGAGCTCATTTAGTGTGTATGCTTTTTGAAATAAAGTTTCAAATTAAAGTATCGTCTCCTCAGTAAGAGAAGATGATATTTTTTCCCCTCAGGTCAGATCAAGATGGCACTCCTTTTTAAAGGAGTTTAATGTATGTTTATAAAATTATATAAATTTCATTTGTTAATAGCTTTAAATGAAGTAAATTTAAAATTAATGTATTTTATGCATATCTAGAATTAGTATAAATAATATATTTTAACGTTGCATATGTTTTAATGGCAATCTCTCAAGAGTTTCGGTTTCTTTTGATAAAGGTTGCTCTTTGTTTACAGTTCGGTACTGTTTTATTCAAGGCTCTCTTTAATGTGATTACGGGCTGCTTTCTCTCCATCAACATCCATTTTTATGTTCAACTTTAATATTCGTAAAACAATTTTCAAGAATGATACTCATCCCTGAACGAAAAAAAAGTGCCCCTCGAATATTTATTAGTAAGGTGGCCGTTTGGAATATTAAAATTATTTATAAAGTCATCATTTCCACGGTTTTAAAGACGAACTCCTGGAACAGACTTGCTTTTACAGAGATGTTCCCAATGGACACCAGCAGGAGGAGTGTCACCCCCTGGACACAAGAATACATTAAAAATTTTGTATAAATGGGAAAGATAAATGTTACAATTTAAAATCGCTCTAAACAGAGCTCTTGGTAGCACTTGCGAAGCAACCTTAAGAAATTTACCTGGTTAGGCTCATGGTGCCCCGTCTCCATTTTTGTACCTCTGTGCTGGTAGGCATGAGAATGTAATCTTTTCTGCTGCATAAAAAACTGCAATGGGTTGGGAGCAATCACCCCCCCCTACATACACACACATACACAAATAATAAATAAGTGTACCAAAAATACTCACAGGAATTAAGAGTAATTAGAAATCGGTTTCGATAGCAGATGAGTCCTCTTTGGGTTGAAGTTGTAATCTAGTGCCGCAAAATGGCAAGACACTTCGCTTTTACGAGGCATAATCTTTGTGGCCTGTTAAAAATGATACTAGAACTTTAAATTTCTGTTATAACGAGCCATCTCCCGATCCTGTAAGACCATTGTTATGATTCAATCACTCTTAAAGAAAAAAAAACAAACAAATAAATAAACATGCATCCATGATTTTTTTTTTTCTGGAAGAGTAAAAAATACCCATTTATGTAGAAGGGAGCATGAAACTTCTGCAACGGATTTCTTTTATACATTGAACTTGATGGTTTGATTTTCATCAAGATCACTTATCTTTTGGCTGCTACCTTTTGACGGTTGACGGGTAGCCTTAAACTTAATGTATTCTGTACACTTAGAATCGATATAAAAAGCCAATTCTTTTGATGTATCAATTGTCGTCAAAATCCCTTTTTTTAGAGCTTCGGTAACTATTATCCCGAGTCGCACATTACTTACAGTTCATTACCATGAACTGTTTGAATATGTTGTGAGGCCTCATTAGGGCCCGGTTTATGTGGCATGTATCTTACTAACCTGAATGTTGGGTCCATTCAAACGCTCTAGAAAACGGTTCATTTGAATTATGCTGATCAATGGATGTACAATGGACCAACCTCGCAGCTTCCTGGGCATTTACCTATTCCGTGATGGCCCCTTTAGCTGTCTTAATGTGTGTAATGGTGGCATCAGCTCTGCCAGGTCGCCCCTATTACAAATAGAGTGACATACATTTTTAAATGGATGGGACTATATCCGGTTTAAGTAAATAGATATGGATCACTTGCTTTACAAAAACGCTAACAATTCCTTGTCTGACGTTGATAGTAATCACTCCATAGCCGTAAATCAAACCGTGTACCGTTCCCAGAGAAATTGTGAGTTCTGGCTCTGTTTTTCATTGGCAACAGCGATCCGGAAACAGAGGAAGGATTGGATTTGATCTGTTTTATACCCCTAAAACGACTAAAAGTTATGCCTGACTATTTTTAAATATAGTCCTTCTTCTTTTCTTTCTTTTATCCGTCGGTATTTGTTCCTCCTTTCCTCGTTTTCTCTTCAATTTCGTTTTCTTGATGATGGGTTGGTGATACTTCATGCACTATCGTAATGGATAGAAACAAACCGGTTATTGTTTTCTTTTCGTATTCTTGAAAATAAAATAAACATCAATCCTGTTTCTTTCTTCTTCTTTTTTTGATCTAAGACTCCTTGATTATTTGTAATCTAATTTATCCCTATTTCACTATTATTGCCTTCACTTTACTGCCTATCTATCTTACCTCTTGATCGACATTCCATAGCTTTCCACTTTTCTAAGTTCTCACTTGCATAATTTTTTTTCTCGTAGTCCATTTTATCTGCCTTTTTCCTCAAAATATTTTTTATTGCACAATTTCCCCATTCATACGATTCTCCATTAATTTACCATACAATTTCGAAATTCTCATTCTAGCTACCCACGGCGGCAAGGGGCTGCTCCCATTCATTCGGCCTATAATATGTAACATTAAAACACAAATTTACAATGCATAAACATCATTTTTACTCTAAAATACTTTCACTTATCTTGAAACACTTTAAATCACTTTTCACTACATCTACATAAGTAAAAAAAAATAAAGATAAAAAACACAACACCACTTTTTTTATTTCTTTTTTTGTTAACACATTCTACTCTCGATGGGCCTTGCGCTATTGGGCTACTACAACAATCCTAAAAAAAATCCCCAAAAATCAAATATTTCATAATCCAGGCGAATCGTATCCCCCTCAACATATAAAATAAATTCCACTAATTTAAAATAAATTTCAAACAATCATAAAAAATGACTTCAAATGTAAACTCAATAGTCTAAAAATTCATACAAAATCCTATACTATTTCTACATTCCCTAAAAATATATGTTCAATCTTAAGCCCCATATAAAAATTCTAACCAAATATAAAATTCTAATCTCTAATACTTCATTAAAAGTTCGAAATATTTAACTTAAGTTTTAAATTTATTCCATAAATATATATTCCGATTTTTTTTACCATTTTTAATAACTATTTTTTATACCAAAATTATAAACTCCTTTTCTAATCTTCTACCCAAATCCTTGCTACAAAATTAAAAAATATATCATACAAATATAAAGCCTTAATCCTTTAAACCCTATACTTTTTCTCTACTCTCCTTTTGTTTTTTTCCTTTAACAACATATTCCTGCCCACCAAGGCACGAAAACTATTCCCTTCTACTTTAGATCAAACACTTCCTCAATTTTCTTACACTTCATAATCCTTGCCCTTTTCCATTCTGTTTCCACACGATTTATCACATGATAAATCTTACTGCTTTTCTTTTCGTTTAAACGAGTAATAACAAAACGCGATATTATGTACACTATTGCCCTCATATACGCATCATCATCTACTTTTAGGTACATAGCTCTCTCTAAGTTAACTTCATCTTTTTTACTCGTAACACTTGCTATTAACTTCCTCGGTCCTGCTATATTTGTTTCTTGTTTTTCACATTCAAACATTCGTGACATTGCGTTTCTAGTTTTTTCTTGTATAGTTTACATAGTCCATTACTACCACTCATATTCACTTTTTACTTTCCACTCTTCCGTGGTTATCAAATTATGCATAAAGAAAAACATGTGTTCTTTTAACTTTTGGTGGCAGTAGGCAACTTTCTAGCAGCATGAAACTTTTTCCCACCTCTTCTTCACTATAACTACCGTTTTCAATTATCTTTAGTGGAGTAAACTGTTTCCTTTTTTATAATATTCCTTAAGTCTTTCTTTAACAATTTTTCCATTTATCTCAAGCGACATTCCTGATTTTTCTATTTCATAAATTCCTTCGAATGCTTTATTATATTTCGGTGGATGATTCTTCTTTTTTTCGTGTTTCATACCAAGCTCTTGTTGGTGATTTTTTCTTCCTTATCATTTGTTCCAATATTGTCCTAATGAAAAGTTCTTTCATCTTATATTCCACATGTATGAACTGAAAACTTCCATGATTTCTATGTATGAACATATTTCTTTTTTCATTTTAGGTGGAAATTTTAATTCTAACAGCATTATTCTTTATCTGAGGGAGCATCCACCCCCCCCCCTGCTCAACCTTCCGATCTTTATGCTAAAGTTAGACATATATCCTCAATAATTCAAGAATGAACTACAACAGAAGGGAAATTTAAATAAGAGAAGGGACTTATTTCCCCAGTACTTCCAGAACGAGTTCTTTAGCAAAAGAGCAATAGGAACGGTATAATTAATATGTCTCAAGAAGTGAGGGGCTTGTTGATGCACATTTAGCCCCCTCAACTCCAGGATAATTTCTGTTTGTTGTAACCTCCTATATGGCTCTTCAATTTTATTTTAAAAAAACTTGGTTTTACGTAATTGTTTATATTAACCCTCTGTAGCTTTAGAACCCCATATGACAACTTGTGGGCTCTGACCTCTGAAACTGGGAAGCTAAATATGTAGCTTCTCAGTAGTTGTAAAATCGCTTATCTTATAATTTTCGATTGCTTATCCTATAATTTTCACTTGGTTGAGTTTTGGTCAAGAGTGAGCCAAAATTATTGTTTTATACCACAAGATGATAGAAAAGGCTATCTTTCTGTAGTATGATCTTTTTTCTACTTAATAAGGGCACTAAAACTTTCAATTTTCTTTCGAAAATTCTGATATGTTAGGACAAGTGGTTCGGTGCGATTACCCCTGGGAGCAAAAAAAAATTTCGTTTATGTTTTAGTCCCCTATTTATCTTATTAATGACTGTGGGTAATAAATAAATGTTATTGTTATTACGATTGTATTTTGGTTTTATACCATAGTGTGAGGGTTCTTGAAATTTTCTGGAATCAAATCTTTTAGATATTCAATTTGTGTTGCAGGCCTGCAGTATTTACTATGAAAGGACAGCATTATAGACTTAGCTAGACATTTCAAATTTCTTAAATTGTTTGTAGACTTCAAAGGTTTTCTAGTGGACTCCTCAAGGAGTAGAAGAAGTATGGTTTCCAAATTATCAGCTCTATTTTACCTTCATCCTGATAGCAAATACAGGCTATTAATGCCAATATTTTCGATAATTGAAGGAAAATATCTCATGTTCCTGGTTGAAAATTAATTACTTTTTCTGGTCGGTAAAAATAGAAGTTGAAAAAAAACACCTAAACTTAAAAAAATCGATTTATATGATGTTAAAATAAAAGTGTATATAAATGGTGCGGGGGGACTCCTGAAAAGACAGTTAAAACGATTAAAGAGGAAAATTGCCTAAAATTATTTTGAGGAAATTCAGGTTTCAAAATCTATGGATTGATGGAACTATATTGACTTCCCATTGTTTTTTAATGACTAACATAAAAGAGAAATATTCGGCCCAAGTTTAAAATATGTCTCTTTTTTAGGTGCACCCGGTGAATATGGCCTTAACGGGCTTCCTGGTATTCCTGGTTTGCCTGGTTTGTCTTTGAAAGGTCCAAAGGGCGATGCAGGAGACAAAGGTACGTACCTTAAATGAGTATTCAACTGTAAAAAATCTTTATGGATTTTGTCATGCATTAACGACGTCTTATCAGATTTTGTGCTTATTAAGAAATGGCGGTGAAATATGATAAAAACAATTTGGTTGATGAAAATTGGACAAAACTAAAAATGTCATTCTTTTCCGAGAGATATTCTCGCCGGTACAGCAGGAGAACTATACAAAACAAATAAAGAAAATAAAGAAAAATAAAAAAGAATAAACGAAGAACTATATAGAGAAAAGAAGTATATAAAAAACTAAAGTAAAACTATAATAAAAGAGGATAAAAGTAATAATAGATTATCATAAATAAATAGATGGTAAAGTAGAAAAGTTGTGACAAATAAGTAGTCAGCTAACAATAAAGTCTGGAGTGTTTTTTTGTCCCCAGTTTTTAAGGACCGTTTCCCCAAGCTGAAATTTGTTTGTCTGTGTGAGGTTCTCCTTGACCCAAACGCTTAAGGGTGTAATTTTCAAGTCGTTCTAGTCTTTTTCGGTTAAAACCAATATTGTTTCTTGTTGTTTCTTACTGTTCCTTATACATTGGGGTCTATTGACCCACAGACTTACAGATTTAAGATTTTAGCAAATTAAAACATATGTCTTAGACCCTTTTTGGTCCATTTTAGGCCCTCCTAACACCCTTCTCGCTCCCAACAAAATGTTTGGTTTTCTTAGCTTAGGAAACGATTCTATTAAGTTACAAGTCAATCCAAGGACCCCAAAATTGGAGAACCAGGCCCCAACTAATTTTTTTTTCTTTATTTGGACAGATGCTTGGGGCAACGAGAATTTTACTTTTAATTTGTCTCTTTGAATTGGATTACACAAAGGACTTTCTAGCCAATAAGAGTTTAAATCCAATTGGAAAAAATTTGGTCCTTTCGAAAGCCTGTTTTTGGGGTGCCCATGCCCCTAAACTACATTTTTTTTCTACATTAGGATCCCTTTGGGCCAGGGAGTTTGGTTTTCAATTTCAAGTAGTTCACAAAAAATAATTAGTTTTTTGGCCCTTCTTTGGGCCCCATTTTGAGAGAACCAACGTTTTTTCTACTTTTTCTCCTGCGCTTGGATCCCCTTAGCCCAAGGGCTTAAGGTTAAAAGCTCTGAGTCCATCGAAAAAAAGTTTACTGGCTCTTTTTTGGGCTTATTTTTTATGTGCCTATGTCCCATACAACTCTTAGGCCACTAGGCTCAACTTAGCCTAAGAATCTCGAGCTGGTCTAGGACAATTTTTTTTACCTATTTTAGAGTCCTCTAACGGGTTCCCTCCTCCCTAGAAAACTGGCATGGTTCTCTTGGCCTAGAGAATGATCCCTAAAAGTTTCTTGCCAATTACACCCGTAAGATCCAAGAAGACCCCCGTTTTTCATATAAAACCTATTCACTACAGACAATGAGCTGTTTCACTACAGACAATGAGCTGTTTGTAACATTTACGGTCCTTGTTCCAATGACTGGGCAACTTTTGTCATCCCTTGAGGTATATTTATGGCCCTGGCGCCTTTGAACTAAATGGCCATCTTAAAATTTTGATCGGATGTTTTGAGAGGTTAAGGGGGACTTAGCAGCTATAAAGGGGACGGGGAATGGTCTGGTTCCCCTTTAGTAGATTTCAAATCTTGGAAATCACGCTAGAACTAACAATTTTCAGTCGAATGAGTCCCCTCTCAAGTTAAGACCATCTCTTTAATTTGTGGTTGCCGAAAAAAAAAGAAATAAATAACCATATAATTTCCTTTCCGTAAAAGAAAAAAGAGCAAAACCCTGAAATGAATTAGAGCTAAAATTAATTATCAAAATTACTATCATAAATTAGAACTGTATTCTAACAACTTCATCGAAATGAAAATAAAATATAAAAAAAATGAAATAAAAATAATAAGAGTATGTTGGTACTTCGAAGTACTAAGAGCATCAAAATGAGAACATATTTTCCCCTCTGGCTCCGTTTTAGGCTTATTCGTGCTTGAAAACCAGGATTTTTTATGATTTTTCCTTTAGTTGCTACACGAATGTTAAAGTTAAAAGGCTTTGCGCATAGTTTTGTGGACAGTGTTGCCAAGCTGAATCATGAAACAAAACAAAAATAAATGGAAAAGAATCCCGTATTCACTGATATATACATTTCTTTTCAATTCCTGTTTAATAACAAGATGTTAGGGTTATATTCTTAAATAAATTGGCTCATTCAATCACTGCTTTTTTACGCTGTATATTGCCAATCAGTGGTAGCGTTTGTTCTTTTTACTAATAGAATCCTTTGCTCGAAATACAAGTCTTTTTCACTAAAGTGCAAATTACGCTCTGGCCTTTAAAAAGTTTAGGATTTTCTCTACTTCTTAAGGTTGACTTTATTATTCATTTCAATTTCTGTTCCCTTTAGGAAAAAAACATTCATCTATAACATTATCTATTATCTTTGTGTCTAACGTGAACATTCGTTTTAATTTCTATTCATATTGGGTTTCATTTCTTTATTGATAGTAATTTCTGTTCGTTTTAGGTTTGAATTACAATATGACTTCATTTCTGCTCGTCTTAGGTTTATCAAGTTAACATACATATTTTCAATGTTCATTTTCAGGCCCAACGAAAATATTTCACTGTTCATATCCAAAGAGTCTGTAACTAAAAGTGTAATTAAGTGCTTGTTTCTCACCAAAAAGTTCAATCTGATCTTGCTCAGAATCTCTTTTGAAAACGTGTTCTAAGTCATATTCTAATACCATGAATTCTTTAAACTTGTCATTTGTATTTACTTTGAAATAATTTTAACCCACAGGAATGTAAAAGCTCAGTATAAACACATAAAAAGGACATTAAAATACGGTTTTTAGGAAATGTCTGTTGGTGGGCTGTCGCAACTCAACTCTTATATTTGCCTTCTTTTTGTAAAGGAGGATGTGGCTTAGAGTCATGTTCTGAGTCATATTTTAATACCAAGAATTCTTTAAACTTATCTTTTTTATTTACTTTGAAATAGTTTTAACCCACATCAATGTAAAAGCTACGTAAAAGCGCATTAAGAATGACATTAGAATACAGTTTTTAGGAAGAATCTGTTGGTGGGCCGTCGTAACTCAACTCTAAGATTTGCCATCTTTGTGTGAAGGAGGCTTTGGTTTAGATTTCCAGCAATGGTCAGTTTCTATAGTACGTTTACATTATTTTTTAAAACTGAAAATCTAGCAATTTTTTAGACATGGACTGAAATTTTTTAATAGTGGACGGGCACGGAGGGTCTCTGATTCTCATTTTACGCTTATTTTATAAAAGTGTAAAATGCAACCATAAGCCGCAACTTTGTTGCTGACTCATTCACATGCAGTGGTTAAATTTCGTGAGTATTTTTATTTCACTATTAGCTAAGAGGACTGAAATCCAGAGCCTCTTTTTTTTGCTATGTGTGAATACCTGCATTTATACTATATAGTAATATCAAACTTGAACAATATCAGTTTAGATTGTAGTCTATGACTGGCCGCTGATGTATTTTCTCTACAGCCGTAGGGTTCACTACTTAATGCTATACTGATAGTTTTAAACAATGATTATATCAGGATCAAGAAAAAAATTTAAAATAAATAAATTTTCATAGGTGAATTTGGATCACCAGGAATTAGAGGAAGGCTTGGATATGACGGAATTCCTGGTCGTCCCGGTATAATTGGATCTAAAGGTGAACAAGGAGACCAGGGACCTTCTGGGATAAGGTAAAGTAATGTATTTCCTAGAATAGTAGACTAAAGTACATAGTAAAAACTTTTATATTGATTTTATCACCCTAGTGTAACTGACCGTTACTGTTCATTTATAAGTTTTTTCCATTTGGTTTTCTTTTTGGTATATATAATTAAAAGGAAAACCATTTTTATCCGAGGAGCCAAATTTTTCTTTCATAATTTCGTCCTCTAACCAAAAGAGCCAATTACCCAATACCACCTATGTAATCTACTGAATCAAAATCTACCAGCAATCAAAATCTAACATGAGAGTGGGTCGAATACTTAAAAACTGTAGGGTGTTAATTGTAATGTGTAGCCGCACTTAGGCACATCAGTTATGTGATCTGTTATCCTCAGTTCCCACATTTTGTGATTCGCAAAAAAAGCGCAATTCAAGCTAGGCATTTAGTTAATGAGAAAATTGAGGATATCCTGCAGGAAGATAGATAAGATATTTAATTTCAAATGATGACTATCACAAGCCCCGAAGGACCGAATTCGTATTTCGGAGTCATAAAACCATAAAATAAGAAAATCCTAAAAATAGCACGACAACTAAAAAACTGGCTAAACAATGTAAAAACAACAAATCTGAAAGGCAAAGCCATTCATTAGTCAAAGAAAAAAATTTTGCAAAATATCAGAAAGTAAAAAAGTTAAACTAAAACAAAACTAAAAAAGAGCGAGATAAAATTAGTGTTGAAAGGGTTTAAAAAAGAACATATAAACAAAGGGGAGGGAACAAAAAAAAATCAAACGAACATTAAATTTGTGTATCACCAGTACCAAAGAAAAAAAGGAGGAAAACTAGCGGTTCATTTTATCAGTAATGAAGGGGACAAAGGTTTTTTTTATACCTGGAGATTAATCAATGGATGGAGTATAAGAGAGGAACGGGTTCAAAAACAGTACTTGACAGACTGTGTCTGGATGGGGAGTGTCTTTCGGGGGGAAATCTTTTCCGTACGAAGGTTTGTTATTAAATTTTTTTTGCAAAACGTTGGCACAACGTTTCTCTCCTGTGCTCAAGAGTCTCTAGCTTGGCATTTTTTAGAAGGAGTGACTATGGTACCTTAGCTTCTTGAACAATTATTCTCAGGGCTCTTTTTTGAATGGATTCAGTTTTTTTCTGATTCATCACGAAAGATGCCAAACTGGACATGCATATTCAAGATGCGGGCAGACAAAGGAAGTATAGATCCGTAAAGAATGGGATAAGGGGACGTTAAATTTTATTCAAGAGCTTAAGCAAAGACATGGACAAAATATTTTGGTTAACAAGGTCAAATGCTTTTTGAATGTCAATAGAAATTAAAAAATTAGTCAGCAATTAGGTTTTTCGAGAATTTTCCCAATTGAGTCAATAAGAAAAACAAGGTGATGGGAATTAGAAGTGGATTTGATGTTGCTGAATCGTGTCAGGTCAGTAAAAGGTAGGATTTTTTCCTTTAGCCAATCTGCAAGGAATCAGTTTAGAGAGTATAGGAGTGAGTGAAATAGGACGAATACCTTTAAAACTAAGTTTTCTGTCTTCCTTTTTCAAGAGGTTATGAAACCCCGTTTCCGAATTTGCGGATATTGGCCAGACTGGGAAAGCAGACAGGAGAATATCAGTAGGTAATTTGATAAGATAATGCCGGAAGGTTCTGGACGATAGAAGCAAGAAACTTGTTAAGATTATTAGCAGTAACTTCTGGGGATTCACGTAGGTTGAAATCAAGCTATTTTCGGTTTATTGGTTAACAATTCTTTGACCTTGTTCTTGTATTAGGATTGTTCAGATTTACGTATTTCCTTTTCAATTGCTTTTCTTAGTTTATTAGTTTCTTCCAGTTTACCATTTATGAAAAGATTCAATTTTTTTCTAAATAGCGCTTTTATGGATTGACTAATGAATGGTTTGTCACTGGAGCACTTTTAAATCTTTTTTCCGGGAAAGAAATTAGATATTTATCATTTAGCTTTTTGTGAAAGGTAGTGATTTTAAATTATCCTTACTGTATCTTACAAAAGATTTCTCGTATACATTGAAAATATCAGCAAATCTGGATTGGAGTTTCTCCGCACAAATTCTAGTAAAAAATTGTATCCAGTTCTCAAACTTAATGGAGTTTCCATCAAAAGACAATTTATGGGAGCTAGGAGTTAACCTGGCTTGTAAAAAAAATAAATAATTTTATTGTCCATTATAAATAGACATAAATTGTCACACAATGAAGTGTATGAAAAGATAATAAAGAGAAAAAAAGAAAAAAGGCCTTTACGAATAACACACAAAGCAGCTAACATAGAACAATTAAAACAGAAAATGCATAAGCAATACGTTCAAAGGCGATCGCCATTAGGTTGAAAAAGGCTATGCTTATGATCCAACGATAAATCAAACTGGTACTTTGGTTTCATAACAATCATTAAAGGGTTGCACAAATTATACTTGGCTGAAATTTTAGTATTTCGTGTCCATGGTGGTAGACCCAAAATATACTTCGCATACTTAAAGAGGAGGGATCTAATGCACTCCTTATCGCTATCGGTAAAAACAATCCGAAAAGGCGAAAGAACTAGCAAGTGAAAGGATACACAAGCATAATATAAACGCGAGCAAATACTACGGTTATAATGTGCTCAACGAAGTATTAAAGCACCATAAGCCTTCCGAGGCTTTTCAGTGAAATTTGCGATCAGGCCATTACGGGTTGACTTCATATTATGACCAAAAATGAGCCCAAGATAGGTCAGTGATTTAGAAGAAGAAATCACCTGATCACTGAACTTAACCTCAAAGGAAACATCATCATTACCCTTGGCGTCAAAGACAAGTAGAACACTTTTACTAGCATTAGATGATAGACTAATTTTAGCCTAATCAGCACTTAAGATATTGTAATTTTCCTCAATTGAAAGCACAGAAGGGCTTATGTTTAACACATCATGAGCGTAATTCAATACTGAAACTTCAATTCCCCGATAAATACAACTAGTGACCGTATGCGACTGAGCCTCAAGGACACTATTATTATAAAGTGGAGGAGAGGTAATAGCACCTTGTCTAATCCCTTTTTGCACAGGAATCAAACTTTCAGAAAAAAACAAAACCACCATCAACAGGTACCTTAATTTTAACATGGAGCTTTCTATACATACTTCTAAAACACGTAACAATCGAATTATGAAGACTTTGAGTTTGAGCCCGAGCTTTTTGACAAGGTAGTACGGTCCGTCATTTCCCATCAAATTATCATTGAGTTTCTGCCTCCAGTGCATGTAAAACATGGATGATTAGCAACCGGATGATTAAGAGTCTTCTCGGCTGAGTGTTATGCACGACCTAAGTAGCTCATCAACTACATTTAAGGGGTTGAAAATGAGAAAATATGGAGTTCAAGATTTGTTCTATAGCTGCTAAGATGTTTGTGACTGTTGGTTGGGATTGTCGTCGTATTATGCATAGTAATTTGTTTATGCAATTGTCAGACCATCAATATGTTTTGAACTGTAAACTTTTGAGGGAGGTTAGATTTGCTCATCATTATAAAACGTTATCCAGAGTTGCAATAGGCTCTTCATCTGTGTGACGACCTGTCATAGCTCAGGTTATCTCACCCAGAATGGCCTTTTGTGGCGTTTTGGCCACCTACAAAATACTTGGGTGGCAAACAATTCAGTAATGTCGTGATTTGTGCTTCGTGTCCAATTTTAGAGATTGTATTATTTGTTTCACGAGCAGGCTGAAAACATGCAGAGATGACGCCCCCCCCCCCTAATGCAATTGACATCTCTATTTGAAGTTCAATTTTTGTCAATGTATTAACAGATTATTGTGTAATTCATGGATTGATCGAGCTTTTCAGCAGACGCTGAATGTCTGTTTTTTTTTTTTTTCATTACAAAAGTAGTCCAAATCGGCTTCATTTTGGACTACTTTTTGGCTTATTACTCTCGTTTTGGTTATTACCAAATTACTCTCATTTTGGCTTATTACTCTCAGCTTTCACTGAAATGTAATTATACTTCTCATTGCAAACTGTTGGTATATTCCTTTTCTTGGTTTTCTAAGTTAAGACTGAAAATAAAAGGCTAAATTTTAAGTAGGCTACTATATTTTTAGGAAATATGTTTTAAATTGCTTCTATGGACGTTCCCACTTTAACTTCAATCATAGTGTTGAAAGGTAACTGTCAACAATAATCTTGATCCAGGCTATTCTACTTCTCTAGAATAATAGATGTATATTTTTGTGCATTATTTTTTTTTACTTCAGTTGAGCTTAATTAACACGTTTTGTTTCATCACATTGTTTAAATTACTAATAAAAATAATGCAATGAAGCTAAATGTTTTTTCAATTTGCAGTTTCAACGGAATGAAGGGTGAAACAGGATATGATGGCTTACCTGGTGTCCCTGGTTTCAAAGGTGACTTAGGTGAGGCAGCTCTTGATGGCCGTCCTGGATTGATAGGCCCTAAGGGCCCCTCAGGGAGTCCTGGTCGTCCTGGAATGCCTGGCTTCAGAGGACAGTATGGAGGCAAGGTAATTGAAAAGTCTTATTGAGAAAGGGCATTCAATATGCTTCCTGAGAATAAAAATAAAATGACTGTGAATTGAATTATAAAGAGTTCTGTTTTCCCGCATTGATGTTACCAATTTAACATTTCAGAATAAAAATTCTTTCACGTCGATCTTAATTCAGAGCATTATGCATTTTCTGCCATTTAAATTTTTGTATTTTACTTTCTGAACTATCCTCATATTCAGATCAGGAACTACTAAGGAACCATGATCCTACTTTAGAACTTGTGAAATGGCTAGCACCATTCAGTAAAAGTTTTAAATTCATTTTCTCTGCGGAATTTTTCAATTCATAAATATCGTTATTACTGTTTTTGCATTTACTTCCTTGCCGTATATCGATTTTCCTAGTAAATCTACGGATTTAACTAATTGGATGTGGGATTTTCACTATAGCGTGAACATTCTGTATAATAAAAAAAAGCAGATCATGTGGCAGTCTAAAGGAAAAATAAGTATAATCTGGAGAAATCACACTGATATGTTTAACTTGAATTAAATTTCATCTCTAAAAGATAATTTAATTAGGTTTGAGGGCAGTATAAAAATCCACTAAAAAGAAAGAAAATGGCTAGTATATTTTATATAAGCAAATAAATAGCAGTGATCTTGGCGATGTTTGTGTAAAACTCCTATAGAAAATACCAGAATTTGTATTAATTAAATATCTCTTTTATATTTCCCCCTCCGCGCTTCTAAACTGTGTTGTTTAACAGTATTGGGAAGCAAAACGTTTTCCATCTGCATATGTAACAAGTTTTTCACCACAAATATACACTATTTGCAATTTGTTACTTTTGTAATTTGATCAAATAAACCTTTGCTCTATAGTTACTTTTTAGAAACTATTCAAAAGATTTGTTTAGAAAATACCGAATTACTTAATTTCTTATCATAATTCATCAAAAAATTAGTAAGTTATCATATCAGATTTAATCCCCCTCCCACATCCTAACATATTTTATATGTATACGTTACGCAACCTTCAACTCATGATTAGTCAGGAATTATAGCCATTGTGTTAAAGGTCTAGTCATTATTTTATGAGCTATCAGCTATCCTATCAGCCACATTGCAATTTCCAAACTTGCAACAGTGTTAACCAAAAACAGGAAAGCAAAAATGGTAAAAGTTTAATTGGCACAGTAAAGGATAGGAAAATATTAAGTGAAAATTACAAAATACTTCTCAAATACAGCCAAGAGCCCATATGGTATGAGGTCTAGCAAAATTCAAAGAATCAATAAAGTGCTTTAAAAGAAAAATCAGAGGCATAATGCACGGCCATAAGCAAACGTTCTTACCACTACATTATCCAGTCTTATATAATAGTGCTTGCTTTATACTTTTTCCTGTCTCTTACCATTCTTTTATGTTCTTTTATTTACACAAAGGCAAGTATGCAATATAGGGAAGGGGTGAGGAATTTCGATATTGTATTATTGTACTGTCATCGGAAGTTTATAAACATTTCTATAAATTCGTATGACAAAAGCGCAAGAATACAAGTCAATGAGTTGATAAAAACGAGTTAATAAATAAAAACAAGAGCTCATATGGTATGAGCTCTAACAAAATTCTAGAAATCAATAGATTGATTTACAAGGAAAATCAGAGGCTTAATGCCGGTCAGGATTTAAAATAAGAGCTCTGAGTCACGATGTCCTTCTAAATATCAAAATTCATTAAGATCCGATCACCCACTTGTAAGTTATTAATACCTCAATTTTTCTAATCTTTCCTCTCTCTTCAGCCCCCCAGATGGTCGAATTAGGAAAACGACTTTATCAAGTCAATTTGTGCAGCTCCCTGACACGCCTACCAATTTTCATCGTCCTAGCACGTCCAGAAGCACCAAACTCGCCAAAGCACTGAACCCCACCACCAAACTCCACCAAAGAGAGTGGATCCAGTCTGGCTACGTCAATCACGTATCTACGACATTTATAAGCTTTTCCCAAGATTTCCGGTTTCCCCCTCCAACTCTCCCCAATGTCAAAAGATCTGGCCGGGATTTGAAGTAAGAGCTCTGAGACATGAGTTCCTTCTACATGTCAAATGTCATTAAGATCCGGTTGCCCGTTCTTAAGTTGAAAATACCTTCTGATTTTTCCAAATTGACAACCCTCAGCTCCCTCAAAGCGAACGGATCCGTACCAATTATGTCAATCTCGTATCTATAACTTGTGCTTATTCTTCCCATAAGTTTCATCCCGATCTCTCCACTCTCAGGGTTTTCCAAGATTTCCGGTTTCCAAGATTACTGTTTCCCCCCTCCAACCCTCTGTGTCCCTGTTTCCGATTCGAATTGAAAATAAAGTATCTGACACAGATGATTCTTCTATATATCAAGTTTCATTAAGATCTGATCAATCATTCGTATGATACCTCGAATTTCACGTTTTCCAAGACTTTTGGTTTCCCCCTCCAACTCCCTTCAATGTCACCGGATCTTATCAAGATTTAAAATGAGAGTTCTAAAGCACAAGATCCTTCTAGATATCAAATTTCATTAATATTGGATCACCCGTTCGTAAGTTACAAATACCTCATTTTTTCAAATTTTTCCGAATTACCCCCCCCCCCCACCAACTCCACCAAATAGAGTGGATCCGGTCCGGTTATGTCAGTCACCTATCTTGGACTTGTGCTTATTCTTTCCACCATGTTTCATCCTTATCTCTCCGCTTTAAGCGTTTTCCAAGATTTCCGCCCCATCCCCTAATGACGCTGGATCCGGTCGGGATTTAAAAAAGAGATCTGAATTTCGAGGTCCTTCTAAATATTAAATTTCTTTAAGATACGATCACTCTTTCGTAAGTCAAAAATACCTCATTTTTCTGATTTTTTTAGAATCAATCCTTCACCAAACTCCCCCAAAGAGAGCAGATCCGTTCCGGTTATTAAAATCCCGTATCTAAGACTTAAGCTTATTTTTTTCGCCAAGTTTTATCCCAATCCCTCCATTCTAAGCGTTTTCCAAGATTTTAGGTTCCCCCACCCCAACTTCCCCTTCACCATCCCGGTCGGGATTTGAAATAAGAGCTCTGAGACACAATACCCTCCTAAACATCAAATTTTATTAAGAGCCTGTCACTCCTTCGTAAGTTAAAAATACGTCAATTTTTTAATTTTTCAGAATTAATCCTCCTCTCCCAACTCTTCCAAAGAGAGCGGATCCGTTCCGGTTCTTTCAATCACGTATCTAGGACTTACGATTATTTTTACCACCAAGTTTCATCCCGATCCCTCCACTCTAAGCGTTTTCCAAGATTTTAGGCCCCCCCAACTCTCCCCAATGTCACCAGATCCAGTCAGGATTTAAAAGAAGAGCTCTGAACCACGATACCCTTCCAAAAATCAAATTTTATTAACATCCGATCACTCCTTCGTAAGTAAAAATACTTCATTTTTTATAATTTTCAGAATTAACCCCCCTCCAACTCCCCAAACAGAGCAGATCCGTTCCGGTTATGTCAATCACGTATCTAGGACTTCTGATTATTTTTCCCATCAAGTTTCATCCCGATCCCTACATTCTAAACGTTTTCCAAGATTTTAGGTTCTCCCCTCCCCCACTCCCCCAATTTCGGCAGATCTGGCCGGGATTTAAAATAGGAGCTCTGAGACACGATATCCTTCCAAACATAAAATTTCATTAAGATCCCATCACCCGTTCGTAAGTTAAAAATACTTCATTTTTTTATTTTTTCCGAATTAATCAACCCAACACTCCCCCCCCCCAGATAGTCAAATCGTAAAACGACTATTTCTAATTTAATCTGGTTCAGTCTCTTATGCGCCTGCCAAATTTCATCGTCCTAGCTTACCTGGAAGTGCCTAAAGTGGCAAAACCGGGACAGACAGACCGACAGAATTTGCGATTGCTATATGTCACTTGGTTAATACCAAGTGCCATAAAAAAACTGTTGATTGTATTTCTAGTCAACAAAAACAAGGGTGTATCAGACTAGTTTTCTAAAGTGAAATTTCAACTGATGCAAGTTGTGTAACTTATATTGAATTATACTAAAAGACTTGAAACTTCTGTTGTCACACAACTTGTGAAATGTCGGAATTGAATGAATACATCCGATTGATTTGACTGACATTAACCCTTTTGAATTCGCAAGATATATGGTGGTTAGACTTTTTTCCTCCTCTTTTTTTTTAAAATTTACTTCAACCCTCTGACTTAGCAAGCTAGTTAATCGTCATTTAAACCCTTACTGCTGTTTTGGATATTCCTTTCTTTTAACTTCAGCAAAGTCAAGCTTGAGTAAAAATGTAACTACATTAAAAAAGGCCGCTTAGAACTGAAATTCAAATGCTCGTAATAAAACGTTGGTGAAATTGACAGTGAAACTACCATGAATCTATAAAAGTTAAGACTCGGGGTGATTTCTGAAACAAAAGTGGCATTAGTGATTACTAATCAGTTGTTTTTAGGACAGCCTAAAAATGTGTCTAACAAATTTATTCTTCAAAATTATTTAGATATAAGGGTATCATTGTAGTCCAGTCTATTCTTAAATTTATACAAATTGCTTATAATTATGTGTTATGTATTTTCTTTAGACGAAAAAAAATCAATATACTCAATAATAATTGAGTATTTGAACAAAATCTTAGTTTCCCTATCTCAAGGCCTGTGTCTTTTTACCTTTTCTTAAAGAGATGTGTTATTGTATTTTGTGCTATTTGAACTGTCCAAAGTTTGTGAAAATATGTTTTTTTATTTACATTGCAGGGCATTCAAGGGGACCTAGGAGAATCTGGTTTCCCTGGTCGTCAAGGTCTTCTTGGTGATGTTGGCGATCGAGGCTTTACAGGTACAAATTTCTTGGTGATAATACTTATTTATAGGAATATTAGACAGGGTGGAATGCAAGGTGAGTGTTTGTTTACATCAGTAAGCCATGGGTGGCTTAGCGTTGCAAAAAGTGTGCAGTAGTATTAGTATCAGTGCCAAATTGGCAGCGCTTTATCTAGAGTTTCTCGGCTACATATTTGGAATTTTACAATAGCCCCCTTATATACTCCTTGATAATAGGTGTACTGAATGGTACAAGGATCAATGCAGCTAATATTAAATCCTTTTTATGATAATTTGGTTATATTTTCCTAGCACAGTAGCTTTTTTTGTTATTTTATTATTTTTGTTCTTTTATTTCTTAAACTCTCATGTTTCTTTTCTACATGACCAGATCGTATGCAAGTGCCTTCTGTGCAATATTTTTATTTGCTTTTTCAAATACTTTTTTCAGAATAGGTTACCTAGTCTATCAAAACCACAATTACCTAAAAAACATGCCGCTAATTTTTTTTTTAGTATAATAAATGTAACAATTATTACCAAATACCGATCTTCTTACTCCAAATCCCAACTTCTTCTCCTTTAAAAATATCTTTTTCTCTTACTATCTAGTCCTGCCTATTTTCTGCCATTTTACTTTTGTTGCTTTTAAGTAATATGTTCATTCTTGCTTGAAAATTATACTGATAAAAAGAAACTTTTTGGAAGAAAGACAAGCTGTTTGGAATATTTTGCCTTTGGAGGATGAAAGCGACCAGGGACTGATCTTTCGAGTGACCTTGCGTAAAAACTAAGAATTATAGTATATCATGATTAATAATAATTCTTTTTCTAATGATCTTCCTAAGTGTGCTTTCGCTTTGAATCAGGAAAATTTTTTTCACTCCCCCTTAATGATAAAAATCGGATAGATGTTGTATAAATATTATTTATAATGTAATCTCTTCTTGAAAGTAAATCACACTAATTTCTATGCTCCCTCTCTCACTTTTATGTTCTCTCTATATCTCTCAGTATCTCCTTGGCTCTTTCCTGGTCTCTGTTTTTCTTTTTTCTTTCCTTTCTCGCTCTCTCACCCTCCACTCTTTTCACCCATTATCTATATCTTTTCCCTCTTTATTTCCTCGTTTTCTCTCTTCCCACTTTTCTCTATTTGTTTGCTCTCACTTCCCTCTCTCGTTTTCTCTTTCTCTCTTTCTTTTCTCTCTTTCTCTTTTACTCGGCCTCTATCTCTTTCTTCCTGTGCTATTTCTCTTACCCTCTGTTTACTTCTCTCGTTTTCTCCCTTTTTGTGTTTAGCTAGACAGAAATTAGTATTTTGTAATGTCTATAATACCCAATTGTAAAGAAAATTAAATTTTAATCTTAAGATTTTTTGCTCAATGGTTTAGTTTCAATTTTTTAAGATAATCTTGCATATAATAGTATCCTTTTGTTTTTGCAGTCTCAATTGCTTCGTCTCGACGTTGGTTTTTTTTTATCTTTTGTATGTATTTTATTTTTAAAGTTTTGGTTTTAATTTCTATTTTCTGTTTGGCCGAGGATGATTTGGCAAAGGGTTTTTCCAAAAAAAATTATCATGTCTGTCTAATGGTTATGAAATTTCATCGGTTCCTATTTTTATCATTAAAAGATTTTAATTCTATTTCTTATCTAGGTATAAAGGGCCCAGATGGGAAAATGGGTGATCCTGGAATGCCAGGACTACCAGGCTTCGACGGTGAAAAAGGTTTTGATGGTTTTGATGGCCTACCTGGCTTATCCGGACCAAAGGGAAGAAGAGGTGAAATAGGATACTCAGGAAGGCCTGGTTTTCAAGGAACAAAAGGTTAGCACAGTCGTTAGCTTTATTTCAACCGGTTAAAATCAAATATATTGTGTGTTTTTAAGCTGAATTTATCATAGGTGGCTATCGTCGCCAATCGGTTACGTCCGAAAACAGCCATTTGTCTATATTTTGATTTTACGAATGTTCTTCATAACTTAGCTACTTCAAACTATACTTGATATTCTCTGTCTAGTTTTTGACAGTTGATATGAATTGATCGTAGATAATTTTAATTTAAAAAACTTCTCCACGGAGCAAGTTTTTCAAAGAAAAGTAAAGAGCTCCATTAAGCAAAGAATGAAGAAAAATAAAACTCAAATAATCTTCCTAGCGTAAAACTACCACAAATCACTATCAATAAATAAATGAAACTCAAAACGAACAGAAAGTACAACAATAGCCGATTCAAACTCAAAATGAGCAAAAATTGACATGAGGAGGGCTGATAATCCGCATGCCATCTCAAGACCAGAACACAATTTGCGCTTTACTGGAAAAAAAAACAAAAAAAAAACAAATGACCGTGGATTTTCAGTTTAATTGACACGTACTGATATTTATTTCTTAAAGTTTTGATAATTTCTTATTTATGAAAGTAAGAAAAGTGAAAACATTTCAAACGTATTTTGTTTTCAGTAATGCGTGAATTGTGTTCTGGTCTTGAGATGGCATGGGGATTATCAACCCTACTCATGCTAATTTTAGCTCGTTTGAGTTTGACTTGGCTATTTGCTGTAATTTCTGTTCGTTTTGAATTTCATTTATTTATTGATGAGGATTTGTGGTAGTTTTACGCGTGGGAGATTATTTGACTTTATTTTTGCTCATTCTTAGCTTAATGGATCTCTTTACTTTTATTTGAAAAACTTGTTTTGTGGATAAATTTTTAAATTATTTTTTTCTATTCCTTTTTTGACATAGTGTTTTACATAGAAAAAATAATATTTATATTTTTTAGTTTTTTTTTCTATAAGAATCCATGGTATGGGCTGCCATTTGTATGTTGGAGAAACTTTTTCAACAATTTTTAATCCTGACACAAACAGAATTTTTAATTTAATTTTATAGTTTCTGCAGTTGACCTGAGAAATAAAACTTAATATCATTTTCAAAAAATTTTATCTAAGCTCTATGACAACCTGGATATACTTACACCCTTTTTATTTATTTAAATTATAAGATTAGAAGTAGTTATAGTAGTATCCCCAAAATTTTCAACTTAAAACCCCATTCGTTCTCGATATATTGCTGAGGCACCTAATTGGCAACCATAAACACAATGCATTTTGATTTCTTTTAAAGCAACATTAAATTTTAAAGCATAACGGGCCAATTGCGTAATTGTGGGGGGTTAGAAATGCCTAATATGCTTAAAGACATAGTTACTAGACCGTTCTACTATGCTGAACAAAATGGCTGTCTAAAAATTTTCACTGGATGCGTTTGGAAAATGAATTGGCTTGAGAGAAGGATTGCCCTCCAATCTCTTGTTATTTTTAAAAAGGCACCGGAACTTTTAATTTTGAATTGAAAATTTTGAACTGAATTAGCTCCTTTAAAGGTTTTAATGATATTTCTAGCTATTATAGAGCAGTGCTGCCTATGATGTTGCTAATATGCCCTTTTGAAAACCTGCAAGCACACTGTTTTTTCCTTTAATTAAAACTCCTAAACGTTCCCCAAACGTTTCATTTTAATACCTTTAGCGTCATTTAATACATGAACTGTAGTTGTAGCATTAAAAGTATACATATACTGCCTTCTGGGTGGTTCGAAATCCCCCACAACTTACACTTAAAGGCCTAAATTGATAATATAAGTTGTTCTTCAGATATTGCTTTTGAAAGTCCACATGCTCATAGTTTGTTTTGATTTAGTTTAACTTCCACCTAAATATTCCTTAAAAGTTTCACCTTAATACCGTTAGTCTGTACAGTAGCAGTGGTTGTAGCCGCATTAGTAAGAGTATACGCATAGCATCTTTTGTTTTTTCAACATCCCCTTCAATACACGCTGAAAGTTTCAGCTTAATACCATCAACCATTCCTGAAGTAGTTCTGATGCGACCGCTTGACAACCTGTGTGGACATAGTGTGTTTCAATTTAGTTCCATACAGTTTTTACATATCCCAAATTTGCGCCTTAATATTCTTAGTTTTAATTGCACTAGTAGTAATAGTAGCTGAAATATTAATTTCGGGTAGTAGTAGTATAAGTAAAACAGTAGCACTCGGATGCAAATATTTTCTTCTGGTTGGCTCAACATCTCTCACAACAAGCCCTGTTAGTTTCAACTGCACACAGCAAACAAGTCCTAAGATAGTGCTGTTACACAGTTTTGACAACCTGCATACAGAGGTTTTTTTTCAGTTCATCTTCTCTTCTCAAAATCTATAGAAAATTTCCCATTCATGCCCTTAGGCCTAGTTGTAATAGTAGTCTCAGTAGTAGTATTGATATTACTGGTATTGCATAGTGGTCATCGAAATTATGTTAGCGCTACAAGTAGTTGCAATAGAAATAGTAGTAGTAGTAACTTGTAGCAATAACAGTAGTATAAGCTGTAGTGCGCACATATTGTCTTTTGGTGAGATTATCTTCCCCTTTAATGATTCTCTTTAAGTTTCAACTTAATACTGAAATCAATTCTTGAGATAGGCTATTTTGACAATGTGCAGGCACATAGCGTCATTTGATGTAGTTTAAATTTCCCCTTAGTACTGTAAATCAGTAGTGTGAGAGTAGTAGTGGAAGTAGTTGTAGTAGTGTCGGTAGAATGCAAATATTTGCTTTTTGGTCATCTAGTTATCATTTCCTGAATTTTCCAAATTAATATAATCAGTTAATCCTGTGTTGCACCCTTTTCACAATCTGTATACACTTACCATGTTTTGGTTTCGTTAAATACTCCTCTCAACATTCTCTGAAAGGTTCATCTGAATACCCTTCGTCTTCTTGAAAAATCAAGTTCAAACATGCATACCTTTCTAAATAACATATACTATGTGTAAACAATGAACGTCCTTGTCCTAACTATGTCCTAACTTGTCCAATTGCCTAACTAAGAGCCCTTGTCCTGAGGACAGTGGGGAGGTTGATATCCCCAAAGACATAATTATTGGACCTTTCAACAATGCTCAACAAAATAGGTCTTTTAAAATTTTTATCGGATATGTTTTGGGGAATGAAAGGCTTGGGGGAAGGAGACTCACGTCCCTCCATTCAATTTTGACTCTTAAAAAGGGCACTAAAACTTCCGACTTCTAATTAAATGAGTTCTCTCTGATCCAAAGTTGATACAACTACCCGTTCCATAAAAACCTTATATGCCCTAGAAATAACTTACAACCCTTGCCCATGGGCTCTGGGGGATTTGGACCATCCTAAAGACGTTGTTATATGATTTTTGGACTATTGAAAACAAAATGGCTGTCTCACAATTTAATGCGTTTTGACAAAAAGGTTGTCGGGGAGGAGGGCTAGTTACTCTCCATCATGTTTGACTCTTAAACAGGACTTAAAACTATACATTTCAAATCGTATGAGTCTCTTCTAAAGTTCACACGATCATCCCTTCCATAAGAACCTTATATGCCCCCGTGGAATAACTTACAACCCTTATCCCCAGACTCTGGGGGATTGTTTCCACGTCAAAGCCCTTATTGTATGATCTTTGGACTATTTTAAAACAAATCGCTATCTAAATTTTTTTATCGGATCCGTTTGCGGTAAATATGACGTAGGGAGGGGGGCAGCTGCCCCCGATTACTTTGACTCTTAAAAAGGGAACTAGAACATTTGATTTTCAATCCAATGAGCCCCCTCCCGAATTTATACGACCATTCTTTTCATAAAAACCTTATATGCCTTCTGGGTATTACTTAAAACCTTTGCGCTGAGGGCTCTGAGGGGTTGTGTCATCCTCAAAAACAGAATTTCCCGACCTTTCAACTACGCTGAACAAAATAGTTAAGTCGAAATTTTGATGAGATGTGTTTTGGGAAGTGATGGGCTTGGGTTGGGGACTTGTTGCCCTCCAATATCTTTTGACTCTTAAAAAAGGTCTTTCTATTTCCAATCGAATGAACCTTTTTTGAAGTTTCAACGACAACAAATGACCATTTCCAAATTTCTATCAGATACATTTTGTGAAAATAAGAGGTGTAGGTTGAGGGGGTTTACGCCATCCGATTACTTTGAATCTTAAAAAGGGTACTGGAACTTTTGATTACCAATTCAGTGAGCCACCTCCGAAGTTTAGACGACCACCCTTTCAATAAAAATCTTAAATGACACCAGGGAATAACTTACAACCCTTGCCACGAGGGCTGCAAGGGGGGGGGGTCATCTTCAAAGACATAACTTCCGACCTTTTAACTACTTTGAACAAAATGGCTGTTTCAAAATTTTTATTGGACGTGTTTTAGGAATTGGTAGGCGTGTGAGTGGGATTAGTTGCTGTCCAGTCACAGTACGAAGTGTGGTGGGTATCCACCCTTTGATTATTCTCAATCTTGAAAAGAACTTCTGATTACCATTCCAATGAGCACCCTCCGAAGTTTATACGATCACCCTTTCTATATAAACCTTATATGCACCCAGGGTATAACTTACAACACTTGCCCGGGGGGGGGGGGTTGTCATCCTCAAAGATATAATTTTTGGACCTTTCAATTACATTGAACAAAATGGCTACTTCAAAATTTTGATTGTTTTTGATTGTTTGGGGAAATAGTGGGAATGGGGTTAGTTGCCCTCTAATCACTTTCGACTAATAAAAAGCGCACTAGCTCTTTCAATCTCCAATCAAATGAGCTCTTTTCGAAGTTTTTACGACAACAAATGGCAATCTCAAAATTCATATCACGTGCATTTCGGGAAAATACGAGGTGTGGGGGGGTATCCACTCTCCGATCAGGAATCTTAAAAAGGACACTATAACCTCCAATTACCCATACAATGAGCCCCCTCCGAAGTTTCTAGGATCACCCTTTATATATGTAGAATATTTGCCCCCAGGGCATAACTTACAACCTTTTCCCTGAGGGATGTGGGCGGTTGTCAGCCTCAAGAACATAATTTCCAGACCTTTTCAATTACATTGAACAAAATGGCTATTTCAAAATTTTGATTGGGTGTGTTTGTGGAAATGGTGGGCGTGGGAGGAGGTGTTAGTTGCCCTCCAATCACTTTTGACTATTAAAAAGGCTCTAGCCCCTTCAAATTTCAATTGAATGAGCTCTTTTCGAAGCTTCTACGACAACAAATCGCCATCTCAAAATTCCTATCAGATGCATTGCTGGAAAATCCTAGGTGTGGGGAGGGGGTAAGGTATTCTCCCTCCGATCACTCTGAATCTTAAAAAGAGCACTAAAACTTCCGATTACCAATCCAATGACCTCCATTCGATGTTTATACGATCAAACATTCTATTCATACCTTATTTGCCCCGAGGGCATAACTTACAACCATTACCCTGAGGGCTCTGGGGGAGGGGTGCCATCCTCAAAGACATAATTTCCGGACCTTTCATTTACGATGATCAAAATCGCTATCTCAAAATTTGTATTGGCAGTGTTTAGGAAAATAGTGGGCGTGGTAGGGGGTTAGTTGCCCTCCAATCACTTTCCACTATTTAAAAGGGCAGCAGCCCTTTCATTTTCCAATCGAATGAGCCTTTTTCGAAGTTTTTACGACAACAAATGGCCATCTTAAAGTTTCTATCAGATGCATTTCGGAAAAATACGGGGTATGGAGGGGTGGTATCCACCCTCCCATCACTCTGAATCTCAAAAAGGGCACTAAAACCTTTGATTGGCAATCCAATGAGTCCCCTCCCTATGATTTTGCGTTTAACCATTTTTAAAGAGCAAATTTCTAATATATAGGACATTTTTTCTGGTAAATCGAATCAAACAGTTCGTGGTAACGAACTGTAGTAAGGAGCGACCCGGCTCAATAGTAACCGAAACTCTAAAAACAGAATTTTTATAACAATAATTACATCAAAAGAATTGCATTTTAATGCTGAATTAAATATATAAGTTTCATTAAATTTAAACTTACCCATCAAAAGTTACGAGCCTGAGATAATTTGCCTTATTTTAGAAAATAGAGGGAAACGCCCCTTAAAATTCACAGAATCTTAACGAAAATCACACCATCAGATTCAGCGTAACAAAGAACCGTACAGTAGGAGTTTCAAGCCCCTATCTACAAAATGTGGAATTTTGCATTTTTTGCCACAAGATAGAACTTTTAAAAAATTAAAAGTTCCAGTTACCCTTTTAAATAACCAAAAAATTGGAGGGTAACTAGGCCTACTTCCCCGCTTCTTTTTTCTCAAAATCGTCCGATCAAAACTATAAGAAAGCCATTTAGCCATAAAAATAAATTATTATACAAATTTCGTTTCAATTATTCATGTGCAGTGAGCCAAAATCGAAACATGCATTATTTAAAAAACGTTCAGAAATTAAATAAAAAAACAAGTTTTTTTTAACTGAAAGTAAGGAGCGAGATTAAAGCTTAAAACGAACAAAGATTACTCCGTATATGAAAGGAGCTGTTCCCTCCTCAACGCCCCGCTCTTTACGCTAATTTTAGAGTTGAGAGAAAGAGTCAAACTTTAGCGTAAAGAGCGGGGTGTTGAGGAGGGAACAGCCCCTTTCATATACGGAGTAATTTTTGTTCGTTTTAAGTTTTAATCTCGCTTCTTACTTTCAGTTAAAAAAACTTATATATATATATATATATATATATATATATATATATATATATATATATATATATATATATATATATATATACCCTAATAAACTTCCTTAAAAGTGGCGAAAAAGCTTTAACTTTAAGCTTTTATTTGATAGCTAGATAGATAGATACCTTTATTCAACAATAAATTTCAATAGAACCCAAGACTTTATTGCAAACCTTGAGTTATTATTGAAGATTCGTTGCTTCAATAGATTTTGTAATGATATCTGATTGTAAAGGGATTTTGTGGACAATCTTTCTTTACGGGTTGGATACTTTTATTTAGGTACCAAATCAACATGTGTCCTCGAAAATAAAATCAGTTTTAATAAAAGAATAAAAATCAAATAAACTTTTTTCAGGGGTGAAAGGTCCATTTGGTGATGATGCGAGGCCTCCACCTCAACCTGGTAGCCGCGGCTTTCTGTTTACGCGGCATTCATTATCTACAGATGTTCCAGACTGCCCAGAAGGAACCAACAAAATGTGGGACGGATACTCGCTTCTAAATTTTATTGGTGATGGACGGGCTCATGGTCAAGACTTAGGTAAGTGTTTCTAATTACTTCATTCTACATATGAGCTTCGTAAACCCCTTAGTACGTTTTCAAAAAAAAATTATCGGTCATACTCTTATAACCCTCACTTTCTAAAATCAGTAGGGCTCGTAAAATTGTCGGTCATACTCGCATAAACCCACACTTTCTAAAATCAGTACGGCTCGTAAAATTGTCGCTCTTACTCTTATAACCCCACACTTTCTAAAATCAGTAGGGCTCGTAAAATTGTCGGTCTTACTCTTATAACCCCACACTTTCTAAAATCAGTAGGACTCGTAAAATTGTCGGTCATACTCGCATAAACCCACACTTTCTAAAATCAGTAGGGCTCGTAAAATATTCAATCTTACTCTTATAACCCCACACTTTCTAAAATCAGTAGGGATCGTAAAGTTGTTGGTTATACTCTTATAACCACACACTTTCTAAAATCAGTAGGGCTCGTAACATTGTCGGTCTTACTCTTATAACCCCACACTTTCTAAAATCAATAGGGATCGAAAAGTTTATGGTTATACTCTTATAACCACACACTTTTTAAAATCAGTAGGACTCGTAAAATTGTCGGTCATACTCGCATAAACCCACACTTTCTAAAATCAGTACGGCTCGTAAAATTGTCGGTCTTACTCTTATAACCCCCACACTTTCTAAAATCAGTAGGGCTCGTAAAATTGTCGGTCTTACTCTTATAACCCCACACTTTCTAAAATCAGTAGGACTCGTTAAACTGCCAGTCATACTATTATAACCCACTTTCTAAAATCAGAAGGGGTCATAAAATTGCCGGTCATACTCTTGTAACCCCACACTTTCTAAAATCAGTAGGATCGTAAAATTGTCAGTCATACTATTATAAACCTACACTTTCAAAAATCAGAAGGGTCATAAAATTGCCGGTCATACTCTTATAACACCACACTATCTAAAATCAGTAGGGATCGTAAATTTGTTGGCTATACTCTTATAATCGCACACTTTCTAAAATCAGAAGGGCTCGTAAAATTGTCAGTCTTACTCTTATAACCCCACACTTTCTAAAATCAGTAGGACTCGTAAAATTGTCAGTCATACTATTATAACCCCAGACTTTCCAAAATCAGGAGGGGTCATAAAATTGCCGGTCATACTCTTATAACCCCACACTTTCTAAAATCAGTAGAGATCGTCAAATTGTTGGTTATACTCTTATAAACCGACACTGTCAAATCAGCAGTGCCCGTAAAATTCTGTAAAGTTGCGAATTTATAGTATATTTAAGATTTGTCAATGCTAAATATGTAGCTAATTTCATGGACTTTAGGCTTCAGCTTCAAAGATTTTCAAATAAAACATGTATAAAAAACAAAATAAATATTTGTTTTATAATAATTCAGATGGTGATATACGCTGACTAATTTCTTATCGATAGAATTCTAATCCAAGCTTAGATATATACGTCTGCTAGCTATGATTGATTTAAGCTTCCACTTCTTTTTCAATCACTTCGTGGTAACAAACTGTAGTAAGGAATTCTAAAAAACAGAATTTTGACACCAAAAGTGACATCAAAAGAATTGTATTTTTATGCTAATTTTAAATGTATAAGTTTCATCAAGTTTAATCTTACCCATCAAAAATTACGAACCTAAGAAAATTTGCCTTATTTTAGAAAAAAGGGAGGAACACCCCCTAAAAGTCATAAAATTTTAACGAAAATTACACCATAAGATTCAACGTATCGGAGTATCCTACTGTAGAAATTTTAAGCTCCCATCTACAAAAATGCGGAATTTTGTAATTTTTTGCCAGAAGGCAGATCATGGATGCTTATTTATTTGTTGTTTTTTTTTTCCCCAGGGGTGGAATTAAAAAGTTTTCAGTTTGAAATTAAAGGTTTGACTCTTTCTCACAACTCTACTTTTAAAAACAATTAAAACTTTAGCGTAAAGAGCGGGGCGTTGAAGAGGGGACAACCCCTTTCATATACGGAATAATTTCTGTTCGTTTTAAGTTTTAATGTCACTCCCTACTTGCAGTTAAAAATTACTTGTTTTTTCATTTAAACTTTTAAAGATATTATTTCTCGCTATGATGCGCTTGTTATCATGGTGATGACAATCAGTTTATTATTTGGTTATAGCTACACTTGATACTATTCTTATTAATAGTTACCAAATGGAAACAGAATCTATTTCCTAACATTTTTTGTATTGCGTTTGTAATACGTTTAAAGAACACTGATTAAATGACTTTCCCCAAAGTGGACAAAGAAAAATCGATGGAATGAAAAAATGTGCTGGATAGCATGTATGAGTCTATGAAGGATATACAGGAAAGGGAAATTGATTTTTAGTATCTACGATACGTCAAAATTACACAAGATGACAAATTACTCCGAGTAGCTAAAGAAAAAGGCAAGGGACAAGAAACAGTAAAAATCACGTTGAATTGCTCACGAAAATGTGACTTAAAACTAAAGAGCAACACAATAATTATGCTATTGCGTGACTTGATAATAATTTCAGCCAGGAAGTGCAATGGGGGGCTGGGGGTCAAATATCCTTATTGTCTATAAGATAGAGATCTCGCATGTTCTAACATATTTGTCAAGATATTATTGTTCTTACTACACAATTAATAAGATAAGGGTGAGACACCAGATTTTTGATATAGCTCTTGATCAGTGCTAGCTTCTTGATTTTATTTTTTATATTCATTATTTCTGTTTGTTCCTCTCAGGAAACAGATTCCTGTATACCTGGCCATCTGGAATATCTTTGTTTTCAATTATTATTCTACAATATCCCATAATTTTATTCGCCTTTTTTGCATTCTTTTGAAGATTTGTTCAAACTCTTCAAAATGAATATGTACATATTCCTATTTCTCTTATCTAGCCATATACATATAATATTATAGTTAAAAACGCCATAGAATATTTTGTAAAGATTAGGTGAGATGTAAGGAAAAAAGTAAATAAAGTTTCTTTTGTTATTACAAAAGTGAAGTTGATTATTTTTCAGGTGCACCTGGAAGTTGTATGAAAAGGTTTAACACTATACCTTTTCTTTTCTGCGACTTGAACAACGTCTGCAACTATGCTAGTCGCAATGATTACAGTTACTGGCTCAATACTGGTGAGCCAATGCCAATGAACATGGCACCGTTCACGAATCGAGAAGTCACTCGACACATATCTCGATGTAGTGTGTGCGAAACACCAGCTAGGGTTATTGCTGTCCATTCTCAGTCAAATTCAATCCCGAATTGCCCAACTGGATGGGATGACTTGTATATTGGCTATAGCTTCATAATGGTAAGAAAAAGTCTTCTTTGTAAACACCACTCATTCTACTTCATTCAAATATGCTTAAATTGCCAGTAATATTTTTTAGTAATTGTTAATAATGAGCTTTAGTTTCTGTTTTTAGAAGAAGTGCTTGTATTAATAAAAATAGGAAATAAGCGTTCTTTAAACAATTAAAAAGTTTAAGGGACTGGAAAAAGACAAAATGTATGTAGAAAAAAAATTAGATGAAGCGAAAAAACATCGAAAAGAAATTGAGAAAATGAAAATGATATTAGGAGGAACTGACGGCTTTAAAAGTAGCTGGAGAAAAATCTTTGTAACCAATCAATTTGAATTCACCATGCGGAGTTTAACTTGTTGTGTTTTGAACCTGTGAATTTTATGTTGGTATTTTGATGTAAAGTTCTTAGACTGTTATCTGTATCATTTATGTCTGTTATCGGCTTGACTTATCCTTTACATATAATTTCAAGCATTGATGGTGTTGGATAAAGAAAGTAGGAAAAGAAAAACAAATTGAAACAAACAAAATAAAATAGTCTCGCTCAGTATTTAAATTGTTAAATATTTTAGGTATTAGCTTGATAAAGAGATAAACTGAGATATGGCAGGTTGTACGTTTTTACTGTACAGTAATGATGTGCCTTGAGCCTTGAGTAAATACAGCTAAAACAAAGCATGCTTTATTATTCTTTATTTAAAGCAAATTAAATTTAGAAAATTTTGCTGTTAAAGTAGTTCTCTCGTACAAAGTGAAGAAAACGTTATAGCTGCTTAAAGATTGACTTACAATACTTTGTTAGAGACTCTTCTAAAGAGTATTCCACTCCATATACCATTTACCTGGTTTTGCAGATTATTGCTGAACATGATAATTTTTGGAAATTGATTATTGCTAATATTTAACTGCTTTCAAAGTTTCGGCCTTCTGATGCAGTTGGAAAAGTTTAATTCCCTTTTCAGCTTTTTTTTGCTTTGTTGTTATATCTCATAAGCCACATTGTCATCTCTAGCACTTCATGATTTTTAAAACGAGTATTTTTTATTTTCATTTGTCCTATGTTTGAAAACAAATAGAAATATTGCATGCGAAAAACAGTGCAGATTTTTGGTTTTCACTGCCCCTTGCGAAATATTCGTGTACAAACTTGTGGGGTGTATCTTAAAAATATTTTCAAAAATTAGTTTTTACGAGTCTTGGAGTGGAACTTTCTTTGCCAGTTATATTTGCAGACGCTTTTTTTATTAGAGAGCAAGTTGGAGAGATCGGCCGTTTTGGACGATAATAATTCCAGAGTATCTAGCTCAAAGAGTACCCAAGTTATGATTAATCTTTGTATACCAAAATGAAGTAAACCAGCTGCACATAACTCTTTAGTGCAGTTCTTATTGTTTAGATCCACGAAAACAAAAACAAATTTTCTCCTGTGAAGCATAAAAGTCTTATTTTACGGTCTTCTTTAAAATTAGGAAACTGAGAAATACGCCTTTTGGTTTTGGATTCAATTATAGGTATCGATGGTCCGTGCTTTTTCAGCCAAAGCAGTTTTTCAAAAAACATAGTTTAGATACATCAGATCAATAACGCGAATTATTTATCATAACCTGGGATCTTTAAGTCGTCAATAATCCTGAAGTAAAACTGCAATCTAAATCTTTTTTTTTACTTTCAGCACACTGATGCTGGAGCAGAAGGTTCAG
The DNA here is from genome assembly GCF_032884065.1 of Artemia franciscana. NCBI lineage: Eukaryota > Metazoa > Arthropoda > Branchiopoda > Anostraca > Artemiidae > Artemia > Artemia franciscana. The sequence continues at coordinate 15,856,455 of NC_088878.1, forward strand.
GTCAATCCCTTCAATCTCCGGGGTCTTGCCTTGAAGAATTTAGGCCTGTGCCCTTCATTGAGTGCCACGGACAGGGTACTTGTAATTACTATCAGACGGCCTATGCGTATTGGATGGCCACAATTGAAGATTATGACATGTTCAGGTACAAAATTTGCTTTTTTGAACTTTTACAATTAATATAAACTTACTAACATGGATAAGGATTTAGCTACTAGCACTTTCTGACTGTCTTTTTGGTGAAACGGTATATAGCCTGGGAACCTCTTTGCCTAGCAGCTTCCCCGACCTTTTCAGTCTTCAGTTTAAGGTATCGATGCTATCTGCACGAACACTTGTCAAGCATATCATGTCAAGCATATACCTAGCATATACCTGCCAAATACTTGTCAAGCATATACCTAGTCAAGCATAGCTTAGTCAATTTGCGACTTAGTCAAATAGCTTAGTGCCATATTTGCAGAATTATTATTATGAAGAACGTTCTTTGTGGATTTCTAGTTAGCGAGATCCCATGATTCAGCCGAGATACTCGTTTTCTTAGGTGACTTTTTGAGCCTATTTTTTCTTAGCAACCTCATTGGAGCTTTTTCTGATTTCAGTCCACCTGGGTTTCCTTCATCTGTAGGACTAAACATGTTTATGAGTTTTAATGCGAACTCTAAAGGGTTTTCCCGATCATTAAGTTTTTGGAATCACAAGGCAATTGCCTCATATAAAACCTTTCAAAATTTTTCTCTTTTAGGGGGTATTTCAGGAATAGAGAGACTTAGAAAAATAGTAGGTTTCTTTTAAGAAAGGTACTATTTAGGAGAAGTGTTAAAATAATTATAAACTTGATTATATTTATTAAAGAAGCGCCAAGTAGCATTGCCAAATGGAAACAAGACCTGATATTTTGTTCATTTTGTTTTTGAATAGTAAGATATATTATCCCAGTCAAGATTGTAGGGCAGTCATTTAGTATGCGAGCTATATGGAGATCAAAATTTTTCAGCTCAACTTTTCTCCGAAGAGAAAAATGTGAGAAAAATCCTGTTTCATTCGTTTTGAATGGGGCATAGCATTTTTTTTCCTCGGTAAAGAAACTTCAGTAGGCATTTGTGATAATATTAATTATCAATGTATGTAAAAAAAAGTTACTAATTGTTAACAGTTTAACGAAGTCGAATATGTATTTTGAAAAAAGGGAAAAAAACATTTTCCTCAACTTACCATTGTCATCCAATTAAATTGCAACCTAATTCCTCGGATATTACATGGAATTAGATAATTCCTATGGAATTCGATTTCTCAAAAAGGTAGCGCCGATAATATGCAGTCAAGCCCTTAGAATTTGTTCGTGTTAACCCTACAGAATTACAGTGGCAGACTCAGCATACATTCATTGAAAAGTTTTATTAAGGTTAGAAGTAAAACTTGTGTCAGGAGTAAAAATATCATCAGTGAGTTTAGTTTTTCAATTTTAATAGATATATATATATATATATATATATATATATATATATATATATATATATATATATATATATATACATATATATACATATATATATATATATATATATATATATATATATATATATACATATATATATATATATATATATATATATATACATATATATATATATATATATATTGCAAATGGTGAAATGGAGTAATTTTGTTTGTTTGAAGTTTCAATATCAACCTTTACTTCTATTCAGTAATTTTTTTTTCTTGTTATTTATGTTTCGCAAGCCTTGAACTCTGGAAGCATTTTAAAAGAGTACTTGAAATATAAAATATGCTTCATTTTACATGCAGAATCTGAATATGCAAAGCTCTTTGAAAAATATTGATGGGAAAGTAAGAGTGATCCTCTGCGCCCCTATAAAGGGTGTTATCACCCTTATAAAGGGGTGATGGGATAATTTTTTCAAGCTTAGCGACATTAATAAATATTTGTCTAAAAATATTCGCTCTTAGATCCTTATATATATTAAATAAAAAAAACAAGTTTTTTCAACTGAAAGTAAGGAGTGACATCAAAACTTAAAACGCACAGAAATTACTTCGTATATGAAAGAGGCTGCTTCCTCATCAACGCCCCGCTCTTTACGCTAAAGTTTGACTCTTTCTCTCAATTCTTCTTTCTAAAACAGTAAAAAACTTTAGCGTAAAGAGCGGGGCGTTGATGAGGAAGCAGCCTCTTTCATATACGAAGTAATTTCTGTGCGTTTTAAGTTTTGATGTCACTCCTTACTTTCAGTTGAAAAAACTTGTTTTTTTTATTTAATTTCTGAACGTTTTTGAATCAATGCATGTTTTGATTTTGGCTCTCCACAGAGGAATAATCAAAACGAAATTTGCATATTTTTTTTTTTTTTGGCTCAATGGCTTTCTCATAATTTTGATCGAATGATTTTGAGAAAAAAAGAGCGGGGAACGAAGCCTAGTTGCCCCCTGATTTTTTGGTTAATTAAAAAGGCAACTAGAACTTTTAATTTTTTACGAATCTTTTTATTGGTAAAAGATTTACGTAACTTATAAATTAGCTTACGTAAAGAACTTTTGTATTCTCATGTTTTTATTACATATATGAGGGATTCGCCCCATCGTCAGTACCTCGCTCTTTACACTAAAGCTTAAATTTTATCCCAATTCATTAAGAATGACCCCCTGAATCACAAAAGCCGTAGAATAAGTAGTTGAAATTACCGAAAATACTTTAGCGTAAAGAGAGAGGTATTAGAAGGAGGTGAGCCCCTCATATGGGTAATAATTTCTGTTTGTTTTAAGTTTTATTGCTGTTCCTTACTTCCAGCTGAAAAAGCTTTTTCACTTTTATTTTTTAATTGTTTTTTTTTTAAATAATGCTAGTAAATCCTGCTCTCCCTTCATGGAAATTTTCTTCTCCCATTAGAAATTCTCGAAGGAAAGTTCCCCCAGCATATCCCCCTCTTCTCAACCCCTCCCCCAAGCCAAAAAAATCCTCCTGAAAACGCCTGTATACTTCCCAATAACCATTACTATATGTAAGCATAGGTCAAAGTTTGTAACTTGTTGCCCCTCCCACGGGGACTGTGGGGGAGTAACTCTTCCCCAAAGACATAGTTATAAGGTTTTTTGACTACGCTGAATAAAATCGCTATCTCAGAATTTTGATCCGTTGACTTTGGGAAAATAATTAGCGTGGGAGGGGGCCTAGGTGCCCTCCAATTTTTTTAGTCACTTAAAAAGGGCACTAGAACTTTTCATTTCCGTTAGAATGAGCCCTCTTGCAACATTCTAGGACAACTGGGTCGATACGATCACCCCTGGGGAAAAAAAACAACAAAAAAACAAAAAAACAAAAAAACAAATAAACACGCATCCGTGATCTGCCTTCTGGCAAAAAATGCAAAATTCCACATTTTTGTAGATAGGAGCTCGAAACTTCTACAGTAGGGTTCTCTGATACGCTGAATCTGATGGTGTGATTTTCGTTAAGATTCTATGACTTTTAGGGGGCGTTTCCCCCTATTTTCAAAAATAACGCAAATTTTCTCAGGCTCGTAACTTTTGATGGATAAGACTAAACTTGATGAAACTTATATATTTAAAACCAGCTTTAAAATGCGATTCTTTTGATGTATCTAGTGGTATCAAAATTCCATTTTTTAGAGTTTTGGTTACTATTGAGCCGGGTCGCTCCTTACTACAGTTCGTTACCACGAACTGTTTGATATATATATATATATATATATATATATATATATATATATATATATATATATATATATATATATATATATATATATATATATATATATATAGCACTGGGAGATAAATGGAGCACTCTGCATATATGTAGAATGATTGACCGTGGGGTAGAGGTCAGAAGACTATCCCTCGCGAGGAGACAGGAGTGAAAGTACGAAAAGAGTAGGTTTTTTATGGCTGTTGTTTTTCTCGATTTTTGGAAGACCCTATGGTAACGCAGGGTAGAGTTACGTTCCCTTGGTGCAAAAATAGGGCTATCGAAATATTTGTAACTGAATTTAAGTAGTGGGTTCTAGTATATTAATGATATAATCATTACCCTTATGTCTCCCCTGATTTTGTTGAAATGCATGGATCTCAATGGGAATCCTAGTAATTTAAAGTATTTTGGTTGGTTGGTCCTAGTCTTATAACCTCTGCCTCTACTTTAATTTATTGCAATCTTAGCAAAATCAGATGTACCCAATCAATTTTACTAGAGGGGGCGAATTAAAAAAAAATGCTAATTTTTCTAATTTTAGATTTCTTCTGCTCGAAATAAAGCATTCTATATCTGTTGCGTTTTAAGCCGAAGATCTCTACTATTTATCATGTCGATGTTGTCTGGGACCATTAAGGATAAACTTTAAAGCGAAAACAGTAAATTACAGGAAAACAGCGTTTTAACCAAACTGACACCCTGTCGACCAAATGTCCACTGAATTATTTAGGAAAAATGTTTGTGCCCTCTGGACTTCTTTGACAATACTGCTGACAAAATTGAGTTGCTTTATTGGTAATTTTCGTAGCTATTTCCAGGCTCACATGTTGGAGACACATAAGCTAGTGAGTGCACCTAACAAGAGACGAATTATACAGGAAGTATGAGAATTTTATAGAGAATTGTAAAAAACTGAAAATTTTGGTTGGGCAAGTGGAATTTCCCTCCCCACCCCCTGTTTATGTGTCTGACTCGTATTGTATAACATTCTTTGCTGTTACAATTTGTAACATTTTTTTTTTCCTCCAGGAAACCACGGCCTGAAACATTAAAAGCTGGCAATCTTCTTCAACGTATAAGCCGTTGTATTGTCTGCAAGAAGAGAGTCATATTAAGAAGAAGGAAAAATTATACTCTGTCACAGTTTTCAGCCCCTCCATTAACATTAGTTGATAACGGTAACTCACAAGAGCCGCAACCATATCTATCTCTCAACGGGCCTGTCTATGATGACTACGACTATTCTCCAGACCAGCTATAAGTGATTGCATTATATCAAAATTTTGTCTTTTAATTTCAAGTGTATTTATGGTAATTTCACATGCAGTCCAGTTTTTAAGATGGAACCTCGTATGCAGGGAAGGAAACCTACATTTATAATATCTATATTTCTACTTTGTAATATATGTCTACATTTATTATATATTTTTTAAGAATTCACGTGGTCATGCATATTTTCTTTCATCTGACCATCCAAGTTTAGAAGGGAAAAGCAATCTAGTCGTGATTTCAACCACCAAAATATTGGAGAGGAAACATCCAGGGGACTCTCATTGGACCGCATGTGAACTTATCATCAGTTTTAATTATTCTTGTTTTTTGCCAAGTTGAGAAGATAATTTCCGAAAGAACTTTAAACAACTGAAAATCTAGTCTGGATGTAGATGGTGTGAAGGTCTGAACTCTGTTGATCTGATTCAAAGTGGTCAACCTTTTATGTGCTTTATATACGTGCCTTTGCTTTAAAATATTTTACTTTATAATCTAGCTGACTAATTTAAAGGAAAAATGAACACCATTTGTCAAATGAAAGGAGCCAAGTCCACAATGATAAGAAATCGATTTTCTTATGCCGAAACTAATACTAAGTAGCATCTAAAAGAATCTTGTTTTAGCTGTAGATGGCATATTTCAGGAAATTAACAGTAATGATAATGAGAATTTCAGTTATGTCTTCTACCATGCCAACTTATTAATTAGCTATCATTTTCAGCATTGGTAATTTGAGCGTACTGTCAATAATCATATTCTGTAGTTATAAATCAATTGTTGAAGTTGAGAGTCTATTTATGCCGAAGAAATAAAGAAAGCAAAAACCGAGATAAGCCTTTCAAGCTTAGAAAACCAGAATAGCTAAAGTTTTTTCAGCACTGGACGCAATAATAAGTAATCCTTGTTTTAAAAAAGGAAGAAGACACTGAATATTAAATTGTTCAAAAATTATTTCGTACAATAATGTATTACCTTTATAGGCGTTTCTTTTCCTTTAACTTAAGTTGGGGTAGATTGAAATCTCTTCATCACTGCCTTTTTTTTAGTATTTGTTTTAGCTTTACTACTGACAATAAAAGTCTTTATTTCAGTTTAAGCATTTCTTTTCAACATATGATCACACTTCAGTGACGATATTGCCTTGTAAATTTTTATGCAATTGTAAGTATTGAGTTACGAACCTGAAAATAACCTAATAATCCTACGACATAACCATGGGCGTAGGAAACATCTTGTATGAGAGGGGGCAGCCGATTCTGTGATGGAAAGGGGAGATGAAATTATATCGGTAGTTCACAAAACCTCACATCGCCAGCAAGTTCTATCGTACCTTTTGAAATCTTTATTCATCAATAGTCACCAAACATCATAAATCATTAATTAGCTTCAGCAATAATCTTCTTGGATTACTGTACTCTTATTATCTTCTTGCAATATCATAATATTGTAAACCCGCTATCCTACTTCCAATTTCCAGAAAACATAAACACCATAAAAGTGAGTCGACACAAATCACATTACGGTTAGATAACTGCTTCTTGTTCTAAGAATTTCAATTCAAAATTTTAAAGTTGGGCGATAAATTGATTTGTCTGTATCTTTACATTGGACCAAAAATCAGTATTGAATATCGAAACGTAAATATCGATATCGGAAACAATATTTGGAAATTTCTGTTTATTTCTGACTTTTTCAACCATGTACTAATGAACCTCCAACAGAAAAATTCCAACATGAGAAAAGTCAATAAATCATAGTCACAAGAGCTGAATTTTTCTTGTTCCTTCTTGCAGAGAAAATGAAAATTGTCCAAAGAATTTTTTGATCATTGTACTTTTTTCTTCTTTTTTTTAACCAAAAGAAAGTCCAGAAATTGCAAACCCGTTAAAGCTTTGGTGCTGAAATCAATATTATAATTGACTGTGCGGATTTGTCCATCATTCTCATCTACCCTATATATCGTAGTACTATCTACCATTCTTGTCTTTCCTTTCTTATAGTTTCTATTATCAAAAAAGAAGGCTGTTATGCAAATTTCTTCAGTTTAGACAAGTGCAAATGATGAAACTAAGTTTGGGAATATTAATAGTAAGGAGAATGTTAATTTTGAATTATTCTTTTGACGATAAGAAACATGAAAAATACCATCTTATTCGTCAGGTCTGCTATCTAAATTTTATATAAAACTCACAGACAAAATTTGGTGTTTCTTTTTATTGTAGGCGTAACATGCAATGGAGGGAGTTTCGCTAGTATAAAGGAGTAACTATCGATTGTTTGGCACAAAAACAAATTACTTAATAAAATGTATAATAATTTTATTTTTGATCCGTGAAAAATTACAAAAGTTCCAAATAGATAATTATTTTCCAACAAATAAACTAGGATTCTGGTTCAATCCTGTTCCGTATGGGCTATAGGCAGACCCACCAATTGGGTTATATGATCCACCAGGGTATTGAGGTGGAATGTAGCCACCTCCAACACCGGTACCATACGCCCCTTGGCCGTATAATCCACTACCGGTTCCGTATGCCCCCTGACCATACAGACCACCCCCCGATTGGCCATACACTCCACCATATACTCCTCCTTGCAAAGGGTATCCTGATCCATAACCACCTTGTCCATATAAGCCCCCGCCGTAAGCATTGTAAGTTCCCTGGCCGTAAGTTGGTGTTGGATATTGTCCATAACCTGGATAGCTGCCTCCGTAGCTGGGATAACTGCCACCGTAGCCATATCCTCCAGTACCACCTTGAAGTAAGAAAAAAAGAATTAAGGTAGGATTGGGTAGGTTTCTAAGAAAATATTCTATAGTCCCTTGTTCAGCTCATTAAAAATTCCTAAAGCGTTACAGTCTTTTAATCACAACTTCCAAAATCTACGATGAAATTCATTCAAATTCAAATTCACTTTATTTTGCCTTAATATTCTTGTCACTTACAAAAATAACAGCGAAGGTCAAAAATAATTTAAAACACCTACAAAACTGAATTATTCACACATGTTTTATTAACAATTATTTTCCAAGTCACCATTATAATAATTTACGAAGTACGGACCAAATGACTTCAGGTACAGCTCGGATAAGTGGATCGGCGGTTGTTCCATATCCTCCGCGCAATCTTAAGAGCCTACCGAGGCTCCACGACCTCCGTCTAAACGTTTCTTCCAGACTAATTTTTTCACGCTAATTTAATATAACAAAAAACTGCCATTTGCCTGCCAAATTTTCAAACTTGATTTCACATCTGATTCATATGGCAGAAAATATTATTTATTTCAAAGATACTTTTGGAGGCATAACTATAATGAAATGACAAGCGAGATGTTTAAGAGGAACAGGGAAACTACAAGTTGAAAAACGGTGTGTAGTTTGTACGGTAAAAGTAGACATACACCATGGGGTTAATTACAAAAAGAGGCCAGATTCATCAAAGCAATTAAATTATCTGAAAAAAACGAAATAATCGTACACGCCATAAGATTTTGAGAGCCTAGAGACCTTTCTCCACTCATCTGTGTATGCCGGAACTTAGCGTAGACTTGTTTGATTTAATCATATTTTTTTTACCCTCTCTCCATCAGTGAAAATATGACTGCTATCTGCGACAAAATCTTTTGGATTTCAGGATCTCTTCGAATACGTCTACGAGGGATCGGACAGAAAGCTGAACACGGGAATAATTACTCTTTTCCTCCGGCACGTTTGATTTATATTGCAGCCATTCTGTACCTTAAAGGCGTACGAACCGGCTAAAGTTTATATATTCCTTACTTATATTGCCCTGTTATGTGCGAAGAAACCAGTATTAATGTTGCGGAATACCATTCTTTATTTTACTATCTGCAAGTTAGTAATTTAGTAATTTAAAATTCATCTAAACCACAGACAATGTTTTGATTCCAGTTATACCGTATTGTTTGTCAGAAACTCGTGTGTGACAATATCACAGCTATTTTCCAGTCCATGAATTTGAACTCTTAAAAATATAAAATGCAGAAGAAAAGGAATACTCAGTGAATCAGGCGATAAGTCTCCATCTGGTATTGAATTTATCTAAAGTCTTGGACGATCTTCAAGTTATTTATTAATTTTTATTTAGAAGTAATTTTGTCTAAAATTTTAAATCTAAGTCGGAGGTCGTTCAATCTAAAAACACTGCCGCCTTCAACGAGTTTTGTGATAAAAGACATGTTTTCTCATCTAGTATATATCCGCTCATAGCCTAATTGCAAATTTAAACATAGATAAGTTTGACTGAACAACCATGTAATTAAAAATACCCTAACTGCGAGATAAAATCTTTCCTTGACATTTAATATGACAAACTAGCAAATATAACAAATCTGTAATAAAATCGACATAATAATGCACACAACTCATAGATGTTAGCACATGTTTTAGTATCAGCGATGCAAATGAATTGTCTATAGTCCAGATTGGCTGTGGTAAGTCAAAAGACTGAATATCCAACAACATGTATTAGAGGAGAAAATAAAGGGGATTAAATTCGAGTAGAGAATAAAGGGGATTAAATTCGAATAGAGAATAAAGAGGATTAAATTAGAATAGAAAATAAAGGGGATTAAATTAGAGTAGAAAATAAGTTTCATATTTTTTATTGTTATTAAAAAGCCATTATTTATGAAAGGTATATTTTTGGCATCCAAGATGAATTAAAAGTTTTGATGAAAATTCTTTTATTATAACTATTTGATGATGATCATTTGATGACTATTCCTCTAATCGACAAACACGAAGTAACTCGTTTAGGAGAAAATAAATGCTTGTGCAAGACGTTAGGTCACCTCTTGCGGTTGGACTTGTAAAGAGCTGAACTTTATCCTCTCTTTATTTTAGCACAAAAAAATTGGATTCGAAAAAAATAACACAATGTGCATGCACTACAACGTACGAGGGTTTTCAGTCCTCTTTTGGAAGAAGAAAAGTTACAAATCGGGAAATATTCTTTTGATGGGTCTTCATTAAGTGTTCTGGATCTTCAAAGGGGAATTTGCACCCAAAAAATAATATGAAAAGATGTATATAAATGTATATATATATATATATATATATATATATATATATATATATATATATATATATATATATATATATATATATATATATATATATATCAGCGTCTCTTTCTTCAAATATTCAAAAGAATATTTGACAGTTTCTCATATAATACACGCTGAAATGAATATAGCCACCCATTGTAACTGCTAAAATTCCGAAAAAACTATCCCTGCTAAAATACTTTACTTTTTCTCTCATAAAAGCTAAAAAATAATCATAGTGATAGTCCTGTTACATCATTAGATAAATTTGACAATCATATAAATGCCAATTAAGTTGTTAAAGAAAATATGTGAACATACCATGAACATTGAAGCCACCGCTACCCTGCCATGATCCATAGCTTCTGGGAGATTTATATGATTTAAGCTGGGCAGATTCTTCTGCTTTAATTCCTGCACTGTCTATCAGTTGGTCGCAGCTTCCTGTCAAATAAATTTTTTTTCAATAGCTTCAGGATGTAAATAACTAAGTTTACTTCCTTAAAGTTTCAATATGTATTTGTTGATCTTAAAATGCTTTGGTCGTATGTATTGTATACATAAAATTTTCTTGTTAGCTTTGTTATCAATTTCATAGGACAACGCTTATTTTCTCAAATAGTTAATGACTCAGCTATGACAAGTTTCATTAAGTTTAGCTTTACCCATCAAATGTTACGAGCCGGAGAAAATTTGATTATTTTTGGAAAAAGGGGAAAACACCCCCTAAAGTCATAGAATCTGAATGAAAATCAAACCATCAGATTCAGTGTATCAGAGAACCCTACTGGAATTTTGATTTTCTTTTTGCTAGAAGAATGATCACGGATGCGTGTTTATTTACTTTTTTGTTTTTTTGTTGTTGGTTTTTCCCCCGAGATGAACGTTTACTTCCTTAAAGTTTCAATATGTATTTGTTAATCTTAGGTCGTGTGTATTTTATACACAAAGTTTTCTTGTTAGCTTCGTTATCAATTTCATAAGACAACGCTGATTTTCTCAAATAGTTACTGACCAATTAGAAGTTTGATATTGATCTTATATAGATGACTATTTGACGATGTTTGTTTATGTGAAAAGCATGGATAACTTAATGTGCTGTCGATTCAAAAACTTATATACCTACTTGTGCATGGTATTTCCGATGGGATTACCACGTTATAGGTAAAGGATAAAACAGGCAGCATCACCACCCCTTTACGTAAAAAAAAAGATTAACCCCAACCTCCTATATTTTTCATTTTCTTCCCAGGTTCTAGCTGGTTCTGGTTAGTTTGGCCCAGTTTCTCCAGGATATACCCCACCCCAAAAACGTTAGTGCTTCTTTGCCTAAGAAAAAGGGCGGCCAGTGTTTTCGGGAGAAAATGTTTTAGTTCATGTGAAATTTGAAACCTGGACCTTGTCGATGCGTTTTGTTGCAATTTTCTTGTGCCGGGGGCGTATGCTGCATTTTTCTTCTTTTTTATGCCTAAAAAGTCTAGAATTCTGGAAATAAAGAATTTTCCAATCCACTTATACAAGCCAAGCATTGTCAATCATTAACTGTTTAGAAAGAGCTATAATAAAGACAAGAATTTATTTCAATTTAGACATTGAGGAAGGGGGTTCATCCACACAGAAGAAATAGTCAAGATGTATTAGAGACATAGGAATATTTAGATAAAGTGTGAAAATTATAGCACTTATGGTCAGGCCCCTAAACCCTCTTCCTGCGTACAAACCTGAAAGACTCCTAAATTTGGGGGATTTGTATCTCTTAATATCGACTGCCATGGTGGACGTAAGAGAATTTGGATGGATTGGCCCGACATATATAAAAATTTGAACTATTAAGGACTCAACTGGTATGTGAGTCTATTATTCTACAAATTTTGCTTCAAAGATATTGGTCTAAGAACCAAAATTAATAGAACAAAAAGATCATAAATGTCGAAAGAATTTGATACCGTGAATATAAGTGTTTTCATGCTAAAATAACGGACCTGTTGATATCTTGATGTGTTTTTGATTTCGTCTTTCCTAAGGGCTGTCTGACAAATTTCAAGGGAAATAATTAACTGTATCCCCCTTATTGCACCCGTATTAAAGCTGACAAAATGTTCACTAATAATTCTTTTAGCCAAACCCCCTCCCTCCTGAAAATTCTGGATCAGTCAATGCCTATATGTTTTTTTTTCCAGTTTCTAAGCTCGAGAGATAATTTAGAAACTAGGAAACGGCACTTGGGCCACAAATTTCCAAGAATAAATAAATAACGCAGATGTAGTCGCATAGACGACTAAAGGAACATCTGACAGGTGCACACTTTTGAGGTAACTGCCGAAAACCAACCTCTAAACTGTTCTAAAAAGAAGGATGAGGAGGATAATGCAAATCAAGAAGTCATAGAGTGGTTGAACGCACGTTTTCCTTCTAGAACTTGCTATGAGAACCGCTTGAAAAACTCATTTTGGTAATTGTCTAAGAAGTCAGAAAATATCCGGTATGACATAAAATTGTTACAGCGGTTTGATTCGTTTGTATATTACTGAAGTTTACACAGCACAAACAAAAAAGAAAACATACAAAATATAAAAGAGCGAGAAACTAAAAACTAATAGCTATGATGACTTAAGGGAAGGAAACGTTCAAGGAGGAAAAAACGCAGAAGAAGTAAAAGAAAATTTTTAAATACTATCAGAATCAAGATAAATGTTCAAATATAAAATATAAATGCGTAATTGAGACCTGTCATGTCCAGATCAGAAAATAACAAATCAACACGTATATTAAAGCTATGAATTCTCGTAGTGCACGTTTTAGGCTCAAACAACTGCGGATTTAGAACAAAATCTTGAGGTATGCCAATGTGACAAGGGCACCAAAAATTTACCGAATTGACAAATTTAATTTTTAAAAGAATAAAAAACAGAAAGAACAGTGAAAAAGAGTGAAAACAGAAAGAAGAAGGGCACCAGCAAAAATCTTGGGAGCCTGGGGCCCCCTTGGATCCAGTGGGCTCAGATGGATTGTTTAAAAATAAAAAACAATCCCTTGTCAATAGAAAAGTCGTAAATCCCATCGAATTGTTATAAGTTACCAGCAAATAAAAATAATCTTTAGTTGTTAAAGGAAGATTGGCAGCCCAAAATCGGAACATATCTCCCTGCCAAAATTCCGGTCAAAAGTTAAATTCACCCTACAAATTTTAGTTGTCCTCCTGTAGCTATTGGTAAATTAGTGGAATCCTTGTCTATTCTTGACTTGTGATATAATATTTTTTGTTAGTTTCCATAATAAACCGTAGCTCTAAATTGGGATTGCTTAAAACTTGTTCATTACAGGAACTGCGGTAATTTTGGAAGGCCGTGATGGCCGAATTAGTTTTTCTTGGGTTTTTAAACCCAAGAAGCATAGCTGTTAAATTTTGATGAATAAAATTACTGCACTAAGGCTATATAATAGAAAATATTTATTACGATCAAACTATGTTCATTGAGTCGTAGGATTGGGTAATTAATTTGAGTAAAAGACAACGACTAAAACAGATATTTTCCAAGGGGATATCCCCTTGCTCAATGCTGAGGTGGGCACAACCTGTTTATATAATATTTAACTTTGAAAATTTGACTCACCTAAGTAGAATAAACTGCTCATAACAACTAATTTGAACATTGTTAAGCTGAGGTGTTCACTTTGTATACTACAATACCAAGACAATTGCCACCAGCATAATGTGGTATATTTCCATGTACCCTTAGAAAATTAGCGGATGTTCTATTGACCGACTTAGAAATTCTCTCAGAGAAATGTTAGAAAAAAAAATCTATTTACGAGGGCTTCAAAATTGTATAGAGTTCTTTTCATCCGAGGGGAAAGAATTACACTTTGGTATTAAGATTTAGTAGTTGGTATTACAAAAGGTACTTTGGTATTAAGATTCAGTATTAAGGTTCAGTAGCGCCTATGAAAGAGTTCGTGGTAACGAACTGTAGTAAGGAGTGATCCGGCCCAATAGTAACCAAAACTTTAAAACACAGAGTTTTGATACCAATAGTAACATCAAAGAATTGCATTTTAATGCTGATTTCAAATATATAAGTTTCATCAAGTTTAGTCTTACCCATCAAAAGTTACGAGTCTGAGAAAACTTGTCTTATTTTAGAAAATAGGGGAAACAACCTTTAAAAGTCACAGAATCTTAACGAAAATCACACCATCAGATTCAGTGTATCAGAGAACCCTACTGAAGAAGTTTCAAGCTCTTATGAACAAAAATGTGGAATTTTGTATTTTTTGCCTGAAGACAGATCAGGGATGCGTGTTTATTTTTTTTCCAGGGGTGATTGTATCGACCCAGTGGTCCTAGAATGTCGCGAGAGGGCTCATTCTGACGGAAATGGAAAGTTCTAGTGCCCTTTTTAAGTAACCAACAAAATTGGAGGGCACCTTGGCCCCCACCCACTCATATTTTTTCCCAAAGTCACCAGATCAAAATTTCGAGATTGTCATTCTTTTCAGCTTAGTCGAAAACCCAATAGTTATGTATTTGGGAATGAATTAATCCCCCCCCCCCAGTCCCCGGGGGAGGGGCTGCGAGTTACAAACTTCGACCATTGTTTACACGTAGTAATTGTTAATAATGAAGTGTAGAGACGTTTTCAGAGGGACTTTTTCGTGTTGGGGTGAGGGTGGGGTGTGGAGAGGAGGTTAAGTGGGAAGATCTTTCCATGGAGGAATTTTCATGAGGGAAGAGAATTTCCATGAAGGGGGTGCAGGATTTTCTTGCAGTATTAAAAAAAAAAAAACAATGAGAAAATATTTTTTTTAATCTGGAAGTAATGAGCAGCATTAAAACTTGAAACGAACGGAAAATATTACGTATATAAAGGGGTTCGTCTCCTCCACAATACCTTGCTCTTTACGCTAAAGTATTTTTAGTAATTTCAACTGTTTATTCTAAGGCCTTTGTGATTCAGGGGTCATTCTTAAAGATTTGGGACAAAATCCAAGCTTTAGTGTAAAGAACGAGGTATTGACGAGGGGGCGAACCCCCTCATGTACGTAATAAAAATACACAAATATAGAAGTTCCTTATGTAAGTTAATTTGTAGGGTACGTATGTTTATTACCAACAAAAACGTTCATAAAAAAAATATAGTTGCATTTTTAAGTAACCAAAAATTGGAGGGCAACTAGGCCT
Source organism: Artemia franciscana (assembly GCF_032884065.1). NCBI lineage: Eukaryota > Metazoa > Arthropoda > Branchiopoda > Anostraca > Artemiidae > Artemia > Artemia franciscana. The sequence continues at coordinate 15,871,706 of NC_088878.1, forward strand.
CCTCGCCCACCCCTTTTTTTTATTAAAATCGTCCGATCAAAACTATGAGACAGCCATTTAGTCAAAAAAAAATGTGCAAATTTCGTTTTAATTATTCATGTGCGGTGAGCCAAAATCAAAACATACATTAATTAAAAAACGTTCAGAAATTAAATAAAAAAACAAGTTTTTTTAACTGCAAGTAAGGAGCGACATTAAAACTTAAAACAAACAGAAATTATTCCGTCTATAAAAGGGGTTGACCCCTCCTCAACGCCTCGCTCTATACGCTAAAGTTTTTATTGTTTTAAAAAGTAGAGTTGTGAGAAAGTCAAACTTTAGTGTAAAGAGCGAGGCGTTGAGGAGGGTCAACCCCTTTTATATACGGAATAATTTCTGTTCGTTTTAAGTTTTAATGTCGCTCCTTACTTGCAGTTAAAAAAAAACTTTTTTTTAATCTTTCAAGAACTGTCCACAAAAATTCATAATGATAAAGCTTCATTAATTTAAACTATTAAGGACAATTGTAAATGATTCGATGGTATTATGTACGTTTTGAAAGCAAATAAACAAAAAAGACACATTTTTCAGGTAGCTCAACTTGCTTACTTCAATGTATGTAATTTAAGACGGAAGTGTAAAAATTTTTATTCAGATGAAAAAAATATCATTTTAATAGATATGGGTAAGCTTTCAAACCTATGTATAGTATTCTTCACATTTAATTTTAAGGGTAATGAAGAAAAGACACAGGCTTTTAAAAGTGGCAAAAATCTGGATGTATGTTTCAGGAAGACAAGGAAATTATTTTGGAAATAATTATATTTCAATAATGGCTCAACTGCAGTTATAGTTACAAAATTAACCGAAATTTTTGTTATTTGTGGTGAAAACGATACAAGCCTTTTTCGATGGATTGTAAAAACAAATTACAGCATTGACATTGAATAATTATTAGTATTTATTACGTATGATGGCCGTAACTTTGAAATCAATGATTTTTGTGGAATAACCAAAATTCTTTGTGAACACAAAGACCAGATGAATTAATTTTTTTTTATAAAATTATTCTTTAAAAAATTTATATCATTTTTTTAGTGTGTAAGATTTCGGAACATAAGATAATAGACTTAATTTTTGGGAGGACTTTAAGTAGAAAACAAACATAGCGTGTTTGATCAAATACAAAGCTCTGTCATGCAGACTTTCAGTCTTTAGAGACAGAGGCACATAGTCTTGACAAACTGACTGACCACCCAAAAGAGTTGAAATAGCATCCTGTTTGTGACAGATTAGGTCAAACTCTATCGATATAATCGTTTTCGTAGTTTTTTAAAATAAGTAGAATGTAGGCAAAACGAATTGCTGGAGTATGGCCTTAAATGTGCCCAGCTTACATGCCTTGTTCTTTTTTTTGTCTACAGAAGAGGAAACTAGGAGTGAGCTTTTTGTGAGCTCACTCCATTTCTATTTGTGAGCTTTTTACCTGCTAGGTGTTTTGAAAATACATTTTAAAAAATAATCCAAAACGTTGATACGTAAAAGAAGATTCAGTCCGATTGTTACGGTAAAACTGCGTATCTTATCAATGAGTTCAGTTTTCTCTAGAATTAATTGTGTATGACTACAATAAATATGAAAACATACGATAAATACACGGTTCAGAAAGCCCATTTTTCAATAAAATAGAGGTCTGTAAAAAGTCTAAAAAACAACATCTCAGTGCCTTTACAAAATGGGCCTAAAAGTGACAATAATTGATATAAAGTTTATAAAATGCCACTCTGTTAACAAAAATATTTTCCCCAGTGTTTTACTTTTTACTTAAATTGAAATTTAATAAAGGGAGACATATCATATTTAAGGAAAAACAATAACAAGGGGTGACTAAAACCTTGTTCTGGAGCTTTAGAGTAGGCAATATGTTTATAAAGTCCTTAAACAAAATTCAAACTCACCAAGATACAATAAACAACTCAGAATAACTATTTTGATCATCTTTAAGCTTTTGTAATCACTGTGGACGCTACAATGCTATTCAAATCTCCATCCAGCACAATATATATCATGTTTCTATGCAGCCTTGAAAAACTAAGGGATGTCCAACATCCTTTAAATTATTGACTTTAGGCTCAAAATCAAAGGAATTCAAAAAGAAAAATAAAATTCTAGTTTCCGCCGATAAGTGTTAGTGACCTTCTTGACAGAAAAAGTCTTATGCGTGACTCTAAATTGATTATATTGCTGAATATGTTACAGTGGCTGTGTTCCTGTAAGTGGTATTGACATTTGATAAGATCAAGGATTATCTTTTTTGCTATGCTGAAACTTTAAATTGTACATACACTCGCCAAAAAAAATGAAGTTATCTATAATATTTAAGACTATCAAAATATTTTGTTGATACAAAATTTCCGAACGTGACCATCTTTTTGAATTTTAGAGACTAAAAAGAATTTTAAGCGATTTTTGATTGAATGTAAATTTTAAAAAAAGTAGGTTTTTTCAAATAAAAATAAAGAACAAAAACATAAAGGAAATTTAAATCATTTGGGTAGTCACTATATGTTATAACTCAAAATCTAGTAAGGTCAAAAATTAAATAAATAAAAAATCATCCGATATAGCCAATTGGTAGTTCCAACTGTGATATTGTCTTTTAAAACTTTTGAACTGGAAAGTAGTGTTTAAAAAAGAACAAAAAAAAAACTTGAAACTTATATGATGCTTCGAGAATGAAAAATTAATACAAAAAAAATAAGTTTTATAACTTATTCGAAGCATCGTATAACCTATACTATATGCTCATATGCTATGTAATACCTTTTCTGTTTGGTTTAAATTTGAATGCGACTCTTTACTTTTCATTTGATTTTTTTCTCAAATCCTACTCCTTTTTCTAAATAAAATTATATATACATCCATAAATCATGTAGCCTGTTAACGAAAGCTACACACAAGGCAACCCTATAAGAACAATAGCTGTTTCCAGTTGGTATTACATTATGACCCTGTACGGTTTTCGCCTTTAGTGCAGATTTTTATTTTGAAAATCCTTGCCCCTGCCTCGCCTTAGTAATAGCCAACGTCCTTGAATATAGCTCCAAATTCAATTTCTTTTATTTTTTTTACTCATTTTCGTGTGTGTTTTCTCTATGAACATAAATTTCCAATAAATTTCGGTCTCTTGCCTCGTTTCCTATAATGATTTCACCAATATTTGAAGTTTAATCATATAAGGTCTTTGGGAACAGCTAAATCCATTTCCAGCTATTTTTTTATATTGACATTTTTAAATGCTTTTCAGTTAACTTATTAAACTTTTTTGACGTTTCACCCTCGCATTTTAAAAATCCCCAACTTTGCTTATTTCTGCTCCTCAGAAGGGGCTTAGGAAAGAAAATAGTTAATTCTGAAACTCATCTTTGAGAACCTTTCGTGAACAAGGTTAAAAACCAGCGAAGAGAGATAAATCCAATGAAAAACAACAAACGAGAACGACGGCCAGTAGAGAGAAAAAAGAGAAACTAAAACGACCCAGATATTTCTCCTTTATGTAAACGAGGCTTCTTCAGCGCAGAAAAAAACAAAGATAAAAAAAGAGAAAAAACTAAAATGAACTAGAAACAAATAAAACCACCACTAATATTAATAGAATACAATTATCGCAACTGATCCATATAGGTCACATACGCTAATAGAGATACTTCGATGAGAACACCAAAGCAAGTGACTATTAGCTTCTCTGACCTATGTGGATCAGTTGCAACAATTATATTTTATTAATATTGGTGGTGGTTTTATTTGCTTGTAGTTCATAGTTTTTCGTTTTTTTTTTTTTTTTATCTTTGCTTCTTCTGTGCTGAAGACGCCTCGTTTACATACAGGTGAAATATCCGCGTCGGTTTAGTTTCTCTTTTTTTTTCTCTACTGGCCGCCGTTCTTGTTTGTTGTTTTTCATTCAGTTTTTCTCTCTCTGTTGGTTTTTGTCATAGCTGGCCAGTTCGGCTTAAGATCTTTTATTCGTGAAAAAGTTTACCGTCGGCTGGGCATTCCTTCCATAGAAAGTGTCAATTTTCTAGCCTATTCAAGCTGCGCCATCTTAGCGTATCCATTAAGAGTAAAAGGATTCCCAATTTGATCAGGCTTCTTCTCAAAGGATCTAATTATCGAGCTCTCACATATACAATTTCGTCTTTGTTTACCAAACACCTACTCTTTTACCCTATTCTTTCATATTAGATTGTATTTTGGTTATCAAAAGTTTTAGCTCGCTCAAGCTTTGGTTTTGAGCCTGATGGATCAATTCTAGCGATCTTAGAAATTGTTTCAAACAGTTCGTAGTAACGAACTGTAGTAAGGAGCGACCCGGCTCAATAGTAACCAAAACTCTAAAAAATGGAATTTTGATACCAATAGCTACATCAAAAGAATCGCATTTTAATGCTGATTTTAAATATATAAGTTTCATCAAGTTTAGTCTTACCCATCAAAAGTTACGAGCCTGAGAAAATTTGCGTTATTTTAGAAAATAGGGGGAAACGCCCCTTAAAAGTCATAGAATCTTAACGAAAATCACACCATCAGATTCAGCGTATCAGAGAACCCTGCTGTAGAAGTTTCGAGCTCCTATCTACAAAAATGTGGAATTTTGCATTTTTTGCCAGAAGGCAGATCACGGATGCGTGTTTATTTGTTTTTTTGTTTTTTTGTTTTTTGTTTTTTTTTCCCAGGGGTGATCGTATCGACCCAGTTGTCCTAGAATGTTGCAAGAGGGCTCATTCTAACGGAAATGAAAAGTTCTAGTGCCCTTTTTAAGTGACCAAAAAAATTGGAGGGCACCTAGGCCCCCTCCCACGCTAATTATTTTCCCAAAGTCAACGGATCAAAATTCTGAGATAGCCATTTTATTCAGCGTAGTCGAAAAACCTTATAACTATGTCTTTGGGGACGACTTACTCCCCCACAGTCCCCGTGGGAGGGGAAACCAGTTACAAACTTTGACCTGTGCTTACATATAGTAATGGTTATTGGGAAGTATACAGGCGTTTTCAGGAGGATTTTTTTGGTTTAGGGGAGGGGTTGAGAAGAGGGGGATATGCTGGGGGAACTTTCCTTCGAGAATTTGTAATGGGAGAAGAAAATTTCCATGAAGGGAGAGCAGGATTTACTAGCATTATTTAAAAAAAAAAAAATTAAAAAATAAAAGTGAAAAAGCTTTTTCAGCTGGAAGTAAGGAACAGCAATAAAACTTAAAACAAAAAGAAATTATTACCCATATGAGGGGCTCACCTCCTTCTAATACCTCGCTCTTTACGCTAAAGTATTTTCGGTAATTTCAACTACTTATTCTACGGCTTTTGTGATTCAGGGGGTCATTCTTAATGAATTGGGATAAAATTTAAGCTTTAGTGTAAAGAGCGAGGTACTGACGATGGGGTGAATCCCCTCATATATGTAATAAAAACATGAGAATACAAAAGTTCTTTACGTAAGCTAATTTATAAGTTACGTAAATCTTTTACCAATAAAAAGATTCGTAAAAAATTAAAAGTTCTAATTGCCTTTTTAATTAACCAAAAAATCGGGGGGCAACTAGGCTTCGTCCCCAGCTCTTTTTTCTCAAAATCATTCGATCAAAATTATGAGAAAGCCATTGAGCCAAAAAAAAAATATGCAAATTTCGTTTTGATTATTCCTCTGCGGAGAGCCAAAATCAAAACATGCATTGATTCAAAAACGTTCAGAAATTAAATAAAAAAAACAAGTTTTTTCAACTGAAAGTAAGGAGTGACATCAAAACTTAAAACGCACAGAAATTACTTCGTATATGAAAGAGGCTGTTTCCTCATCAACGCCCCGCTCTTTACGCTAAAGTTTTTTACTGTTTTAGAAAGAAGAATTGAGAGAAAGAGTCAAACTTTAGCGTAAAGAGCGGGGCGTTGATGAGGAAGCAGCCTCTTTCATATACGAAGTAATTTCTGTGCGTTTTAAGTTTTGATGTCACTCCTTACTTTCAGTTGAAAAAACTTGTTTTTTTTATTTAATAACTTTAATAAAGCGATTAATTTAGTATTTTTCTCTTTGTTTCTTTTTATTCTTCTCCCTAACTAGGATGTCCTATATTTCAAACAATCAATATGGTTCTTTACTGAATTAAATAAAAAAAAAAGTTTCTTTTAACTGAAAGTAAAGAGCGACATTAAAACTTAAAACGAACAGAAATTACTCTATGAAAGGGGCTGTTCCCTCCTCGAAGCCCCGCTCTTTGCGCTAAAGTTTTACTCTTTCTCTCAAATCTACTTATTAAAACAGTGAAAAACTTTAGCATAAAGAGCGGGGCGTTGAGGAGGGAACAGCCCCTTTCATACAGAGAGTAATTTCTGTTCGTTTTAAGTTTTAGTGTCGCTCCTTACTTTCAGTTAAAAAAAACTTGTTTTTTTTTATTTAATTTCGGAACTTTTTTTAATTAATGCATGTTTTGATTTTGGCTCTCCTCACACGAATACTTAGAACGAATTTTGCATTTTTTTTTTTTTTTTTTTTGCTAAATGGATTTTTCTTAGTTTTGATCGGACGATTCTGAGAAAAAGAGTGGGAGAGGACGTTTAGTTGCCCTTCAATCTTTTGGTTACTTAAAAAGGCAACTAAAACTTTTAATTTCTTACGAACGTTTTTTTTTTAATAAAAAAATATACGAAGTTAGTTGAGAAGTTAAAAATAATAACTTCTCAACTAACTTTCGTAACGAACTTCTATATTCGTATATTTTTATTACGTATGTGAGGGGGATCCTCCCATGTAACCCCTCCCCTCAACCCCCTCCCTATACAAGAACAAGAGCTAAGAGCTCATATGGCACATGTGACGAGGCAAGAAGAGCTAAGAGCCAAGCGCTCATATGGTGTGAGAATCAATAGATTGATTTAAAAGGAAAATCAGAGGCTTAATGCCGGTCAGGATTTAAAATAAGAGCTCTGAGTCACGATGTCCTTCTAAATATCAAAATTCATTAAGATCCGATCACCCACTCGTAAGTTATAAATACCTAATTTTTTCTAATTTTTCCCCTCCCTTTAGCCCCCCAGATATTTGAATCTGGGAAAACGACTTTATCAAGTCAGTTTGTGCAGCTCCCTGACACGCCTACCAATTTTCATCGTCCTAGCACGTCCAGGAGCACCAAAATCGCCAAATCACTGAACCCCTCCCCCCCAGCTCCCCAACAGAAAGCAAATTCAGTACAGTTACGTCAATCACGTATCAAGGACATTTGCTTATTTCATCCACCAAGCTTCATACCGATTCCTCCACTCCAAGTATTTTCCAAGATTTCCCCCTCCGACTCCCCCCAATGTCAAAAGATCTGGTCGGGATTTGAAATAAGGGCTCTGAGACATGAACTCCTTCTAAATATCAAATTTCATTAAGATCCGATCACCTATTCGTAAGATAAAAACACCCGTACGAGTATTAAAAAAAAAATTCAAGTTTTTCAAGAATTCCGGTTTCCTCCTCCAACTCCCCCTAATGTCACAGGATCTGTTCAGAATTTAAAATTAGAGCTTTAAAGTACAAGATCCTTCTAAATATCAAATTTCAGTAAGATCTGGTCACCCTTTCGTAAGTTACAAATACTTCAATTTCAAAATTAACACACACCCCCCCAACTCCACCAAAGAGAGCAGATCTGGTTATGTCAGTCACGTATCTTAGACAGGTTTTTATTCTTCCAATCCAGTTTCATCCTGATCTCTCTGCTTTAGGTATTTTCTAAGATTTCCGGTCCTCCCACTGCCCCCCCCCCAGTGACTCTGAATCTGGTCGAGATTTAAAATAAGAGATCTTAGTTACGAGGTCCTTCTAAATATGAAGTTTCATGAAGATCCGATCACTCCTTCGTAAGTTAAAAATACGTCATTTTATAGAGCAGATCCGTTCCAATTATGTAAATCACGTATCTAAGACTTCTGCTTATTTTCCCGCAAAGTTTCATCCCGACTCCTCCAATCTAAGCATTTTCCATGATTTTAGGTTCCCCCACCCCAAACTCCCCCCAATGTCACCAGATCCGGTCGTGATTTAAAATCAGAGCTTTGAGACACGATATCCTTCTAAATATTAAATTTCATTGGGATCCGATCACCCGTTCGTAAGTTAAAAATACCTTATTTTTTCTAATTTTTCAGAATTAACACCCCCCCCAACTTCCCCAAAGAGAGCGGATCCGTTCCGGTTATGTCAAACATGTATCTAGGACTTGTGTTTATTTTTTCCGATATGTTTCATCCCGATCCCTCCACTCTAAGTGTTTTCCAAGATTTTAGGTTTCCACCTCCCACCTCCCACATCCCACTCACCCCCCACCAATGTCACCAGATCCGGTCGGGATTTAAAATAAGAGCTCTCAGACACGATATCCTTCTAAATATCAAATTTCATTGAGAAACGATCACCCGTTCATAAGTTAAAAATACCTCATTTTTCTAATTTTTCGGAATTAACCCCTCCCCCCCAAATACCCCAAAAAGAGCGGATCTGTTCCGGTTATGTCAATCATGTATCTAGGACTAGTGCTTATTTTTCCCACCAAGTTTCATCCCGATCCCTCCACTCTAAGTGTTTTCCAAGATTTTAGGTTTCCCCCTCACAACCCCCCTCCCAATGTCACCGGATCCGATCAGGATTTAAAATAATAGCTCTGAGACACGATATTCTTCCAAACATCAAATTTCATTAAGCTCTGATCAACCGTTCGTAAGTTAAAAATACTTCAATTTTCTATTTTTTCCGAATTAACGGGCCCCCCACGCTCCCCAGATGGTCAAATCGGGAAAACGACTATTTCTAATTTAATCCTGTCCGGTCCCTGATACGCCTGCCAAATTTCATCGTCCTAGATTACCTGGAAGTGCCAATAGTAGCAAAACGGGGACCTACAGACAGACCGACAGAATTTGCGATTGCTATATGTCACTTGGTTAATACCAAGTGCCATAAAAAAGAAAACCCTGAAAATGTCTGTACACTTACCAACAACCATTACTATATGTAAACACAGGTCAAAGTTTGTAACTTGTAGCCCTTCCCCCGGTGACTGTGAGGGAATAAGTCGTCCCCAAGGAATAGTTATTAGGTTTTTCGACTATGCTGAACAAAATGGATATCTCAGAAATTTGACCCGTTGACTTTTGGAAAAAAATGAGCGTGGGAGGGGGTCTAGGTGGCCTCCAATATTTTTAGTCACTTAAAAGGGCATTAGAACTTTTAATTTCCGTTAGAATGAGCCCTCTCACAACATTCTAGGACCACTGGGTCGATATGATCACCCCTGGGGAAAAAAATCAAACAAATAAACACGCACATACACGACATAATTATTATGTTTTCGACTATGCTGAACAAAATGGCTATCTCAAAATTTTGATCCGCTGACTTTGAGAAGAAATGAGCGTGGGAGGGGGCCTAGGTAACCTCCAATTTTTGGTCACTTAAAAAGGGCACTAGAACTTTTAATTTTTGTTAGAATGAGCCCTCCCATGACATTCTAGGACCAATTGGTCGATACGATCACCCCTGGAAAAAAAAAACAACAACAAAAACAAACAAATAAACACACACCCGTGATCGGTCTTTTGGCAAAAAATACCAAGTTCCACATTTTTGTAGATAGGATCTTGAAATTTCTACAGTAGGGTTCTCTGATACGCTGAATGTGATCGTGTGATTTTCGTTAAGATTTTATGACTTTTAAGGGGTGTTTTCCCCTATTTTCCAAAATGAGACAAATTTTCTCAGGCTCGTAACTTTTGATAAGTAAGACTAAATTTCATTACTTATATATTTTAAATCAGCATAAAAATCCAATTCTTTTGATGTATCTATTAGTATCAAAATCCCATTTTTTAAAGTTTCGCTTACTTTTGAGCCGGATCTCTCCTTACTACAGTTCGTTACCATGAACTGTTTGACACAATTTACTTCAAGAGGAGAGAAAAAAAAACACATCTAAAAAACGTGCTAAGCAATAAAAGTTCATTTTAGGAAAATAGTAGGCGAGGCCACTTTAGCGAGAACTAATTTTAGTTTACTAATAAATCCAAGGAAGGCTTGACCCATTTTCCAGAAATTTATAGCTTTAATATCATGCATTTCGTACTTGTGGTGAAAGCAACGGCCAGTTTCAGTAGAGGTGTCAAAAAATCAAAATTTAAGTACAGTGAAATTTATTAACATGCGGTGAATCCCCAAATCAAACAGTTCGTGGTAACGAACTGTAGTAAGGAGCGACCCGGCTCAATAGTAAGAGAAACTCTAAAAAACGGAATTTTGATACTAATAAATGTACCAAAAGAATCAGATTTTTATGCTGATTTTAAATATATAAGTTTCATTAAATTTAGCCTTACTCATCAAAAGTTAAGAGCCTGAGAAAATGTGCCTTGTTTTGGAAAATAGGCAAAAACACCCCCTAAAAGTTATAGGATCTTAACAAAAATCACACCATTGCATTCAGCGTACCAGAGAACCCTAGTGTAGAAGTTTCAAAATCCTATCTACAAAAATGTGGAACTTAGTATTTTTTGCCAGAAGACCGATCACGGGTGCGTGTTTATTTGTTTGTATTTTGTTTTTTTCCCCAGGGATGATCGTATCGACCAAGTGGTCCTAGAATGTCGCGGGAGGGCTCATTCTAAAGGAAAAAAGTTCTAGTGCCCTTTTTAAGTGACCAAAACAATTGGAGGGCACCTAGGGCCCCTCCCATGCTCCTTTTTCTCAAAGTCAACGGATCAAAATTTAGATAGCCATTTTATTCAGCATAGCCGAAAAACATAAGAACTATGTCTTTGGGGCTGCCTTACTCCCCCAAGTCCCCGGCGGAGGGGCTGCAAGTTACAACTTTGACCAGTGTTTACATACAGTAATGGTTATTTGGAAGTGTACAGACCTTTTCAGGGTTTTTTTTTAGTTGGGGAGGGCGATTTAAGGGAGGGGGCTACATAGGAGGATTTTACCTTGGAAGAATTTGTCATGGGAGAAGAGAAATTCCATTGAGGGGGCGCAAGATTTTCTAGGACTATTTAAAAATAAAACATGGGGGTTCATCTCTTCTTAAATACCTCGCTCTTTATGCTAAAGTATTTTTAGTAATTTCAACTATTTAGTCTTCAGCCTGTGTGATTCAGGGGTCAATCTTAAAGAATTGGGACATAATTAAAGCTTTAGTGTAAAAAGCGAGGTATTAACGAGGGGGCAAACCCCCTCATGTGCATAATGAAAATATACGAATATAGAAGTTCGTTATGTAAGTTAATTTGTAAGTTACGTATATTTTTTACTTATAAAAACGTTAGTTAAAAATTAAAAATTCTAGTTGCCTTTTTAAGTAACCGAAAAATTGGAGGGCAACTAGGCTTCCTCCCCCACTCTTTTTCTCAAAATTGCCTGATCAAAACTAAGAGAAAGCCATTTAGCAAAAACAAAAAAATTAATACGCAAATTTCTTTTTAATTATTCATTTGCGGAGAGACAAAATCAAACATGCATTAACAATGCAAATTCAAAAACGTTAAGAAATTAAATAAAATAAAACAAGTTTTTTAACTGAAAGGAAGGAGCGACATTAAAACTTAAAACGAATAGAAATTGCTCTGTGTATTAAAGGGTTGTTCCCTCCACAACGTCCCGGTCTTTACGTTAAGGTTATTAACTGTTTTATAAATTAGAATTGAGAGAAAGAGCCAGATTTTACCGTAAAGAGCGGGACGTTGAGGAAGGAACATCCCTTTTAATACACGGAATAATTTCTATTTAAGTTTTAATGTCGCTCCTTACTTTCAGTTAAAAAACGGTTTTTTTTTTATTTGATAAGGAAAAAATCAAACTTTTTTAAGACCGTACTTTGACATAAAGGAGCGTCAAAAACAAGTTCTTCGGCACAAACTAGAAGAAACTTACAGTATGCTGTGCAGTATTCTCTTTTGTAAAGGGCACAAAAGCTTTAAATTTTTATTTGAAGGGTCCCTCTCCCGATGCTGCCACGACTAGTAGTTTGATACGACTACATCGCCAGAGGCAACCAGAGCATCAAGGAAAAGCCTCTAGTCATCCCTAAATTTGCTGCAGCTATGATGTCCTCCCACTCTGGCTAGATCCAATTAACAAGTCTGCACAGGTTTGCCTGACAGTTGCACCATAGTGTGTTCCGATGTCTTCGCCTTTGACGGGTACCTGCTGGATGCCAGTAAAGAATAACATAGAGATGACTTTCCTAGGACAAGAACTAATTACTTCCATCTTCGCACTACATTGACGATGCTCACAAGAAGTTGTCTTGTGATCAGCTTTACCGCAAAATGTGAATTTCGTATTTTTGCATATAAGGACCTGAAACCTATGGTATTTATTGTCAAACATTTTGAATTTGATTGTTTAATTTATATAATAATTATCATCAGTAGTTTAGTGCAAAAAAGGTGCCAGTATGGCTGCTTTTTTTACTCTTCGAATGAACATGTCAAAGACGGGTTTGCACAAGTGAAATCGAGGCCTTCGGGTACTTACACCTCTTCCCCAAAAGAGTTCTTGAGAATTTCACGATTTTTCTACAAGCTCTTATATTATCCATATGATATGCCCATTTTGTCACTTCTTTGAAGTTACCCCCTCCTTAAATCAAAATGCTGTGTATATGTCAAGTCAGTATAAACGTGTTATAATAAATATCGCTTTTTGATTAGATACTATTCAAGATAAAAAATCTGATAAAGAAAATTTTCGACAACCTATTCTCCTTGTATGTCCAATATTGTAATAGGAATTGGGAATCCGAAAACCCAAATTTAGTTTGCCACTCCTTATTCCTGCTCCTGTCAATAACTCTTAATTCCTTCGCCCTATTTTTTAGCCCTGGTTATAGCGCTGTTTTATAACCATCCGCATGGTGATGTGCTATGATTTCCCATGACAAATATACTCTAGGACTCGGTGGAATTACCAATGCAGATTTCTAAGCCTTCCCAGTTCTAGTTGGTAAACCAACTAAGACAATACACATGCAGTTTTCAATATAACAACTGCTAATATTGATGCAGACAAGTCTTTAATTTACTAAGTTTACTTTGAAATACGATTTGGATATTAAAAATACAAGTCAGTAAAAAGGTAAATACAATTTTAATGACTGAAATATTTCCTACATTTTATCGTGGAGAATTATACCTTGACATTGAGGGGGAGACACTGAGAAGATCTCTTTAAACCATCGTCCGACAATTTTTTGTTGGACTTCTTACTTTTCTATGTCATTTTAGAAATTTTTAGAAAAATTAGAAAATTGAAATGGGTCTTAGATAATATTTGAGAGTGCGGGTTGATTATTTCAATTGCATATCTCGTTGCAAAGTGCAAATTTAACAGGATCACAAAAAAATTGAAGGGTAGCTTTGGGCTCGTTTACTGATAGAGAGTACCTACTTTTTGGACAATGAAGACATAGCTTCTCCTTTTGGTATATGGCAAAGAGCTTTTTTTTTCTAAAAGCTTCTTGATTTCTGGAAGCGAATAATAGTGTCCGAAAAATCTTTAAGTATTTATAGGCCTAATTTAAATACTAGAGAAATTGACACTCAAATAAACTCGGCACACTTGGCTTAGAGGAGTAGGGATTAAACCCAACTTATCGAGATCGAAGGGAGAATATCCCTTACTGCCCCAGTAGCAAGGGTACTAAACTATACAATTGACTTTTTCTTCGCTGGGTCCACATTAGTCCAGGAGCTCGATTTAGTAGACAAAGTGGACATGTTGCGCGTTATTTAAACTATAATCATTCAAATAAGTCAAACTTGCATTGTTGTAGGGAATAGTTTGGGCACTTGACCAGTCCCCCTGCCCACAGGTCAACAGGTAGCATTTTATGAGAAAGGTAGGCATGTTGCATCTACTTTAAACCGAAACCAAGTAATGATTTCTAATCTCAGTCCAAAAACAAGCTGGGCCTAGGCTAAAAACTGACTTGGCATGTAATGCGATCTAAGTCCTGCCCTTGTACCAAAACATTCTAAATCTAAGCTTCGTGCCGACTCAGTTCAAAAACGAGATAAATGCAAAAGCTCTATGAAAAAACTAAATAAATGCTGACTAATTTCAAAAGTAGGATCAGCTATATAACTTCAAAACAAGGAAAGTCCCTCCTACAAAACTGAGCTAAGTCTTGGTTAAATGTAGAAACGAAGCAAATCCTACTTTGGAGTCAAAACGCTGTAAGTCCAAGTTACGAATTTTACAGACATGGTGAAAAAACGAGTCTTGACTTAATATGAAAAAGAGCTAAGTCTAACCTGTGGATCTACTCTGTGCCCAAAAGATCCATGCCTGGGCTCGATACAAACACGGGATAACTCCTGAACCAACACAGAAACAAGGTAAGTCCTGATTTGGTAAAAATAGATAGTCCTAACCCGGCTCAACAGAAAAGTCCTTACCTGTGCAAAAACAAACCAAGTCCATAACTATGACGTAAAGAGGGAGTTGTTGATGAGGGAACAGCCCCTTTCATATAAAGAATAATTTATGTTCATTTTAAGTGTTAATATCGCTCCTTAATTTCAGTTGAAAAAACGTGTTTTTTATTTTTAATATCTAAACGCTTTTCAAGTAATGCCAAGAAATCCATGAGACACAAAATGGTGCGCACGATTTTTGAAGGGCTTGTGGCAAAAGCATTCCATCAAGAAGTAATAAATGGAAATATTTTCCAATAATTTGATAATACAAAGTAACTTTATGTTCTTGAATTTCTTAATTTTCTATATGCCTTTGGTTGTTTTTCTTCCTTTTTTTCAAATAGTTTGTGGTGATAACTTTGTTGGTGTTTATTTTTTAGGTTTTTCTCTTCCCAGGGATGATCGTATCGACCCAATGATCCTAGAATATCGGGAAAGAACTCATTCGAACGAATATTAAAAGTTCTAGTGCCCTTTTTAAGTGACCAAATAGATTGAAGGGCAACTAGGCCTGCTCCCATGCTCTTTTCCCCCCTAAATCATTCACTTTTGAGATGAATTTTGCCATTTTTCATGAATTTTGAATTTTCTATATTCCTTTGGTTTTTTTTCTTCCTATTTTCAAACAGTTCGTGGTAGCAAACTGTAAGTAAGGAGCGACACGGCACAATAGTAGCCGAAACTATAAAAAAAAGGGATTTTGATACCCATAGATATAACAAAAGATCCAGCTTATTATGCTTATTCCAAACATATAATATTCATTAAGTTTAGTATTACCCATCAAAGACTACGACCCTGAGAAAATTTGCCTGATTTAAAAAAAGAGGGGAAATGCCCCAGTAGGTTAAGGAATTTTAACGAAAATTGCGCCATCAAACTTTGTGTATCAGAAAATCCTGCTGTAGAGGTTTCAAGATCCTATCTGCAAAATGTCGATTTTTTTTGCGCTAGAAGAAAGATCACAAACGCATGTTTATTTGTAGTTGTTGTTTTTTTTTCTCCAGGGGTGACTGTATCAACCCAATGGTCCTAGAATATAGGAAGAGGGCTCATTTGAACGGAAACTAAAAGTTATACTGCCTTTTTAAGTGACCATAAAGATTGAAGGGCAGCCAGGCCCTCTCCCCTCCTTATTGAGATAACCATTTTATTCCGTATAGTTCAAAAGCCCAATTAATATGCTTTTGTAGATTGCATGACTCCCCACAGCCCCTGGGGAAAGGTCTCTCTCTAATTTATAAAAGCTGTCCATTATGTTTCAATATATTATTCGTTATTGGGAAGTATGCATACATTTTTCGTGTGGGGAGGGGCGTTACTGTGGGATTTTACATGTAGAGAATTTTCCATGGGAGGGAATTTTTTTTTGAGGGGGGACTTTTCAGGGAAAATTTTCCGCTGGGGGAATTTACAAGAATTCCTATACAGAATTCTTTTTATTTGTCTTCCTTTCTCTTGGCCGACTCAATCTTACGTGTGGAGATGTTAAGGATGATTGCCCGGGTTAAATTTTTACCGGTATTGAATTTTCTAGAGGAACATTCCAAGGGGATGTAATTTTTCCCTAGAGATGGAGCCGGGTTTCCCGGTATTATTAAAAAAAATCGATCAGAAGTTAAAATGAAACTAGTTTTTTCAACTGATAGCAAGGAGCAACATTAAAACTTAAAACGCACAGAAATAATTCTGTATACGAGGGAATCCTCCTTAATGCCTGTCTCTTTACGCTAAAGTTTGGCTTGTTTCCCAATTCTTTAAGAATGACTTCTGAAATAAAAGGTCGTTCAATTAGAACAATAAGATGTTGGTTTTTTTTTAAGTGCTAAGAAACCGTAGTGTGATGAGCGAGGTATTTAGAAGAGGCTACTCCCTCATGTAATTAGTATTTTCTGATCGCTTTTAGTTTTGATGTTGCTCTTTACCTTCAGTCGAAAAAGCTAGTATTTTTTATTCAATACCTGGAATAAAATTGTATCAGGTGCAACGCTATACCTTTGCCTATGCTACCAAGCTTCAGCCATTTATTATAATGTTTTCCCAGACGTACTTAATATAAATGGGGTGGGCGTATAATCTTCGGAAGGGGTTCATTCGATTGCAAATTCAAAGGTCTAGTATCTCTTTTTATAAGTCAAAAATGATCAGAATCAACCGGTCCCACCAAGCTCTCTTTTCTCCAAATGCATCCGATCAAAATTTTGACACAGCCATTTTGTTCAATATAATCTAAAGACCAAAAACAAAGCCTTCGGGATTGACAAAGCCCCACAGAGTCCCCGGGGCAAATGATCTAAATCAAGCAGTTTCCCTAAAGTTAAAATATAAGGCTCTTATGGTAAGGATGGTCGTATAAACTTTGGAAGAGGCTCATTCAATCAGAAACCGAAAGTTCTAGTTCGTTTTTTAAGGATCAAAAGAAGTTGGAGGGTAACCAGCTCCCCTCAAATGCGTATTTTTTCCCAAATGCATCCAATCAAAATGATAAAATAGCTATTTTGTTCAAAATAGTCCAAAGGTCAAATGATCATTCCTTAAATAACGACGAAGACCACACTGCCTTTCCATCACAAACACCAAAAACAAGAAGAACAATCAAAAAATTTTTTTGAAGACAGTGGGAAACAAATTAGAATGAATATTTCAGCCCTATGTCCAAGGGCCGTCCTGAGCAATACAAATAAGAAAAAACAACTTACAAGAGGATAAAATCAATAAAACTAAAATGAACAGTTTTTCAAAACAGTCCCAGCATCCTTACCTCAGCGAAGTTCAACCAGGACTGATAAACAAATTGTTATGAAACGAGTCAATTCATTGAAATGAAAGAAAATGATTTAAAAACGCGTTTTTAATGCCAGCCTAGCTTTTTTCGCTGCTTATAGGTGTATTTGTGACAGGTTCGGTGTTAATATCTAATGGTTTTTTAAAACGTGCTTTAACGTGTTTAAAACGTGTATTGGGATTAAAAAAGTGTTTTTAAATCATTTTCTTTCATTTCAATGAATTGCCTCGTTTCATAACAATTTATTTATCAGTTCTGGTTGAACTTCGCTGAGGTAAGGATGCTGGGACTGTTTTGAAAAACTGTTCATTTTAATTTTATTGATTTTATCCTCTTGTAAGTTGTTTTTTCTTATTTGTAATTCTCAGGACGGCCCTTGAACATAGGGCCGAAATATTCATTCTATTATGTTTCCCACTGTGTTAAAAAAAAATCCCCATTGTTCTTCTTGTTTTTGGTGTTTGTGATCATTCCTTAAGGGTTAACAACCCCGCCAACAGCCCTCAGGCAAGGGCGTTATGCAAGTTGTCCGTTGTTAGCACATAAGGTTTTTATGGAAGAGCTTTTTCGTATAAATTTCGGATTGCACTTCTTCAATTGGTAATCAAAAGTTCCAGTGTGTTTCTTATGAGTCAAAAGTGATCGTAGGGAAACTACTCCCCTACGCGCTTTTTTCCCAAATGTATCCGATCAAAATTTTGAGATAGCCAATTTATTTAAAGCCGTCCAGGTTAAATAATATCCCGCCTGGAATATTATTTATTTATTTTTATTTATTTTTAACATATAATTTAATTCATTAAGAGAAGAGGGCATGCTGGATCCTAAATATTCAAAAAGCCTAGAGTATTAAGGTCAAATTTTAAAGAAATGTCAAGAAGGATGCCAAGCACAATCAATACTTTTTCCTTTCTGGTTCGGAAAAGGAAGTATCAGCAATATCTAAGAAACAGCTGAAGGTATTCAGCCGTCACATCGTTCGGGGAATGTTTTTGGGCATCTTCAACTAAATCAAAAGATACTATTGCATCCAGTTTCACAAGAAGACACATCTGTAATATCTCAAAAGCAGCAGAGAATATTAGGTTTAAGCCAAACCATGTTGAGGGGAATATTAACAAAAAGTTGGGGGGCGGTCAATAATGGTATTACCTGAACAATTGTTTTGGGTCATGAAACTATTGTTAATAGATGCATGTTGACTTTTTGAATATCTTTTCTCTCTTGCGAAACTACCACAAAGTCACCGTTATGGAGTTATTCCGGCCCAAATGTGCTTGTATTTACACATATAGAATTGCAATCATTTCCTTTTTCGTTGATCGGATATTTGAAATCGCGAATCTGTAATAGTTCAGAAACAAGTTTGGGCTATATATTTGCACATTAGCGGGGTGGGGGTAAAGCATAGCATATATTAAATACGTAAACTAACCATTGCTGTATTTAATACATGCTATGCTCCCCCCCCCATAATGTGCATATATATAATAACTCCATAACGGTGAGTTTGCGATAGTTTTGCAAGAGAGAAAATATGTTCAAAAAGTCAAAATGCATCTATTAACAATAGTTTCATGACCCAAAACGATTGTTAAAGTAATATCAACATTAACCGGGGGGATAACAGTCCCCCGTCATGCCCTATTTAGTTGTAACCTCCGAAAATAAAAACAAAATTTTGGTTTCTTACGTGTTATAGAGACCATACCCAAGAAGTGAAGTTAGTTTAATCCTAATAAATTATACCGAAATATGATGAAAATATAATACTTTAGTAACAAAATTATGGAAGCTACAACAGAAAATTATAGAAAGAAGGCCGCCCAGAACGCATTATATTATATACCTAGCCTAAACTAATCTAACCTAACTAATTCTGTATAGTAAACATTAATTAAAATGTACCTGCATAGTAGTTTGTCTCACTGAGACACATAATTAGCTCTAAGTGCAGACAGAGAAATCGGATTTACTCAGATCAAGAACGATAGTGTGGTCGCTAAAACAACACGCGCAAGTACCAAATTTTGTTATTGTCACCTTGTTCAAAATAGACGAAAAGTCAAATAACTACTCTTCAAGGGCTGACGAACCCCCTCATAGCCCCTTTTTCTGTATTCCCCTAAACACCCGAAACCACTATATTCTCTATGATCGTTTATTTTAAATCCTGTTCGTTTCGGGTTTCATCTACTAAAACGTTTTTTTGTGAAAAATATTTTTAATTAATTTAAAGAAAGCAGACATAATGTATTAACCAAAACGTTTTGAATTATTTTCGGTTGCATCAGTTCTTGACACCCTGAAATGAACCAAAAGTTGATTTTCTCTGATTAATAATTAATTTTCGGTGTGAGTAGACTAAATCTGATTTTTTCAAAAATAATACCGATTTTTGATAAAAAAAAAGCTCATGATTTTAGGACAGTTAAGTCCTAAAATCAGTCTGATATTGCAAGCCCTTTTCGTCATCTAAATCCACAGAGTGCTGCAACCTAGTAAAGAGCGAACCACAGCCCGTAGTAACCAAAAGTTGAAAATAGTGTTTTGACAAAAAAATAACTAGGGAGAAAAAAAATGCCATCTGACACTGTTTCATGAACAATAACATTTATTTTGGTTCGTCTCAAAAGCAAAAGTTTATCGCGAAAAGAGATTTATGGTGATTTCGAAAATAGCCTGAAACCCCTTAGAAATGGTGTCACATCAAAATAGAAAATGTACCACTGGAATCAGCATGGTCAAATATCTAGTAGAGGGGAGTAAAGTCCCCCACCTTGAACAACAAGGAAAATCACTTTTTTTGCATGGGTAGCACGTTTTTTTTTTCTTCTTCTTTTTTCCAACGCTAGCAAGAATATCACAGAGAGATTCTCAGCAATTCTCATATCTACGTACTTTTTATAAATTTCACTAAAGTAAGTGCCATATGGCACTAAAAATGGCACCTCGTGTGTCATTTCTCAGGGGCTGGGGCGAGCAGAAATATATTACTCATATCTACGTGCTTTTATCAATTCAACCCACCATATGTGCGATTAGCACTAAAAATAACACAACTGGTTCCACTTCTTAAGCCACTTCTAGGGATATATGATAATTACGACTTTATTTATGCTCGTTATAGGCTTTTACACGACACTACTTTTCTTTGAAAGCTCTCCTTCGAGTTTTGTTTTCGAATAAATAATACATGAAAAACAATCTTCAGTTGGAATTTTTTTTTTGTAAAAATGGAGCTGTAAAATCTTAATTTCTTTTGAAATGGAGCAAATATTACCGTTCCAGTACTGACAGAAAAGGAAGATCGACAGAAAAAGCCAGATCGACAGAAAAGGCTGTCAAAGACGTTGCTTTATCCACAACATTCCTGGAAATAGAACAATAGAGATTTAAAGGTTCAAGAAAAAGGACATAAGTGTATTTGCAGAAAGTTTCAAATTTGGATGACTTTAACATCTTTTTAAGCTTGCAACATCCATAAATTTGCGATATTTTGACGCACGATTGGTAAACTTGCAAAAATACCGGTTTTAAAAGGCAGATGTTAGAATACCCTCATAATTAATCAGCTAATTACATCCTTGACACAGAAACATAAACAAGATATAACAAAACAACGGAGCCTCTGCGTAATTACCCTTTGTCAAAAATGATAATCCATATCGTCCCCATTAAGTCTAAAGATAACAGTCACAACAGCGAGTCTGTCACTTTGGTTTGTATCTTCTATGATAAGAGCATTCCAAAATGATTTGAAATTAAAATCCTGAATGCCTTCCAGAATTGTTCCAGAATGAGTTTATTCAGCTCCAGTCACCGAAACGAGTTTGATGCCTTCCAAAATAAGATTATTCAGCTCTATTCGTCGAAAGGAGCTTAATTCCTTACAAAATTATTTCTTGTGGCTTACTATATGTCACAGAACATGTGCCTCACTTTTCTTCCTTTATGCGTGATTACTTCCATGTGCGTCACTTTTATACACGTGTAACTTCCTCTTTCTTCCATTTGCGTCACTTTTATAACATAACTAGCTGTTGGGGTGGCGCTTCGCGCCACCCCAACACCTAGTTGGTGGGGGCACTTCGCGCCCCCCCGCGCGCGTAAGTCGTTATGCGCAATATTAGTTATGCGCCATTATAGTTGTGTCCCTGTGTCCCGGTCGTCATTTATATTCCCTGTGTCTCGGTCGTGATTTGTGTCCCGGTGAAATTCCCAGTCTGTAATTTCTCTTTGAGTGTTCCGGTCGTCATTTATATTCCCTGTATCCCGGTGTCGTAAGTCGTTATGCGCCATATTCGTTACGCACCATTGTAGTTGTGTCCCTGTGTCCCGGTCGTCATTTATATTCCCTGTGTCTCGGTCGTGATTTGTGTCCCGGTGCCCCAGTCTGTAATTTCTCTTTGAGTGTCACGGTCGTCATTTATATTCCCTGTGTCCCGGTCGTCATTATAAAAATTATATTCCCTGTGTCCCGGTCGTCATTTGTGTCCCGGTGTCCCAGTCTGTAATATCTCTTTGATTTTCCCGGTCGTCATTTAAATTCCCTGTGTCCCGGTCGTCATTTGTATCCCGGTGTCCCGGTCTGTATATACATTCGTTTTTGAATTGGTTTATGATGAAGTAAATTTTTTGTTTTTTTTCCTTTTTTTTCTTTTTAATTTTTTTTTGGTTTTTACCTTTTTTTTAGCTTCTTTAGTTTTTTTTCTTTTTTCTTTTTATTTTTTTTGTAGTTTTTACCTTTATTTTTATTTTTTTTACTTTTCTTTTTCTCCTTTATTAAATTTTTTGTTTTTTTCCTTTTTTTGTTTTTGCTTTTTTCTTTTTCTTTTTAGTTTTTTTTTCTTTTTACCTTTTTTTTAGTTTTTTTTCTTTTTTAGTTTTTTTTTGTAGTTTTTACATTTTGTAGTTTTTTTTCTTCTTTTGTATTAATGCTAAAGCCAAGGTTCGAACCTAGAACCTCTCTGACCTAGAACCTGGAACATAACGCTTTACCAACTCAGCTACTTCGGCTTGAATACATTTACCTTTTTTAGTTTTTTTTTTTATTTTTATTTTTTTTAGTTTTCTTTTTCTCCTTTATTTTTGCTACAGCCAAGGTTCGAACCTGGAACCTCTCGGACCTAGAACCTGGAACATAACGCTTTACCAACTGAGCTACATCGGCTTGAATACATTCGTTTTTGAATTGGTATATGATGAAATAATTCAGACGTCATATGCGGACAGTGACGTCACTCGACAGACACACAGAATTTTTTAGTTTTTTTAGTTTTTTTATTAGTTTTTAGTTTTTTTCTTTTTATTTTGCTAAAGCCAAGGTTCAAACCTGGAACCTCTCGGACCTAGAACCTGGAACATAACGCTTTACCAACTGAGCTACTTCGGCTTGAATACATTCGTTTTTGAATTGGTATATGATGAAATAATTCAGACGTCATATGCGGACAGTGACGACACTCGACAGACACACAGACAACTTATTTTTATATATATAGATAACTAGCTGTTGGGGTGGCGCTTCGCGCCACCCCAAAACCCTGGTTGGTGGGGGCACTTCGCGCCCCCCAAGCCCCCCCTCCCGCGCGCGTAAGTTACGCACCATTGTAGTTGTGTCCCTGTGTCCCACCTGTGAACATAGATAAAAGAGAAAATATTTCTCTTTTCGTTATAGATATATATATGTTTTTAACTACATAAAACTTGCGAATATACAACATTCTTCGATGTCCCATTGTCTGTGCATATAAATAGATTGTCAGGTTTACCGACTCTTGAACATGCAACATAAATTGTCCATGGGAAAAACAATCCGTATTCAGATCTATACCTCATTATTCTAACGATTGCCTTTGAGCTTTGTTGATGGTGATTGCTAATCGAACATTCCCTGTGTCCCGGTCGTCATTTATATTCCCAGTATCCCGGTCGTCATTTGTGTCCCAGTGTCCCAGTCTGTAATTTCTCTTTGAGCGTCCCGTTCGTCATTTATATTCCCTGTGTCCCGGTCGTCATTTGTGTCCCGGTCTGTAATTTATCTTTGAGTGTCCCGGTCATCATTTATATCTCCCGGTCGTTATTTGTGTCCCAGTGTCCCGGTCGTCATTTATATTCCCTGTGTCCCGGCTTTTAGTTTTCTTTTTCTCCTTTATTTTTCAGTTTTTTTCCTTTTTTTAGTTTTTTTTTTCTTTTTCAGTCTTTAGTTTTTTTTATTTTTTTTTATTAGTTTTTAGTTTTTTTTTCTTTTTATTTTTTTTTGTAGTTTTTACCTTTTTTTTAGTTTTTTTTAGTTTTTTTCTTTGTTAGTTTTTAGTTTTTTACCTTTTTTTTGTTTTTTTTTTTAGTTTTTTAGCTTTTTTAGTTTTTTTAGCATTTTCTTTTTAGTTTTTTTTTGTAGTTTTTACCTTTTTTAGATTTTTCTTCTTTTGTATTAATGCTAAAGCCAAGGTTCAAACTTGGAGCCTCTCGGACCTAGAACCTGAAACATAACGCTTTACCAACTCAGCTACTTCGGCTTGAATACATTCGTTTTGAGCAGCTTCCTCGGGTGTTGCCATTGTAGGTTCTTCAGTCATTTTACAATTAGAAATTTCTCTTTCAACGATCTTCTTACAATTAAAAATTTGTCTTTGAACGATATTCTTAAATACCTGTGTCCTGGTCGTCATTTATATTCCCTGTGTCCCGGTCGTCATTTGTGTCCCGGTATCCCAGTCTGTAATTTCTCTTTGAGTGTCCCGGTCGTCATTTATATTCCCTCTGTCCCGGTCGTCATTTGTGTCCCGGTCTGTAATTTCTCATTGAGTGTTTTTTCTTTTTAGTTTTTTTTAGTTTTTTAACCTTTTTTCTTTTTTCAGTTTTCTTTTTCTTCTTTATTTTTCAGCGTCACTATGAAATACATATCGCCGAACCTTAGTTTTTTTTTAACTAAAATCTGGTAGGCATTGATGACCTTATCCAAGTCATATTCCCAAACCCAATCATCATCACTATCATTTTCAGTTTTGATATGTTTTGACTCTCGCTGTCCAGGTGGATTTTCATCTAACTGCGTAGTTTTACGTTCTTTAGCCACAAGCCTGTTTTCTTGCTGTTCTTGTGATTCTTCGGCACGCTTTCTTTTCTTACTTTCTCTATCAGCCGCAAGTTTTTTGGCAAAAACTCTTTGAGCAGCTTCCTCGGCTGTTGCCATTGTAGGTTCTTCAGTCATTTTACAATTAAACATTTTTCCGTCCACGATCTTCTTACGTAGAACTTGCGAATATACAACATTCTTGGCTGTCCCATTGTCTTTGCATATAAATAGATTGTCAGGTTTACCGACTCTTGAAAATGCAACATATAATTGTCCATGGGAAAAACAATCTGCATTCAGATCTATACCTCATTATTCTAATGATTGCCCTTGAGCTTTGTTGATGTGATTGCTAATCGAACATTCTCTGTGTCCCCATCGTCATTTATATATCCCCCTGTGCCCCCCGGCGTCCCCGCTGTTGTTGTTTCCCTGTGTCCCGGTGTCCCAGTCTGTAATTTCTCTTTGAGTGTCCCGGTCGTCATTTATATTCCCTGTGTCCCGGTCGTCATTTGTGTTCCGGTGTCCCGGTCTGTAATTTCTCTTTGAGTGTCCTGGTCGTCATTTATATTCCCTGTGTCCCGGTCGTTATTTGTGTCCCGGTGCTTTGTTGATGGTGATTGCTAATCGAACATTCCTTGTGTCCCGGTCGCTTTCTCTTTGAGTGTCCCGGTCGTCATTTATATTCCCTATGTCTCGGTGCCCCAGTCGTCATTTGTGTCCCGATGTCCCGGTCTGTAATTTCGTCAGTCGACAAATATGACGTCAGTCGACACACAAACATGACGTCACTCGACACACAGACACACAGACAACTTATTTATATATATATAGATAGATAGATACGTCAGTTGACAAACATGACGTCAGTTGACACACAAACATGACGTCAGTAGACAGACACACAGACAAACACCTTATTTTTATATATATACTAGCTGTTGGGGTGGCGCTTTGCGCCACCCCAACACCTAGTTGGTGGGGGCGCTTTGCGCCCCCCAAGCCCCCACCCACGCGCGCGTAAGTCGTTACGCGCCATATTGGTTACGCGCCATTGTAGTTGTGTCCCTGTGTCCCACCTGTGAATATAGTCCCGCGCGCGTAAGTCGTTACGCGCCATATTAGTTACGCGCCATTGTAGTTGTGTCCCTATGTCCCACCTGTGAATATAGATAGATATATATACATATGTTTTTAACAACGTAAAACTTGCAAATATACAACATTCTTTGCTGTCCCATTGTCTGTGCATATAAATAGATTGTCAGGTTTACCGACTCTTGAACATGCAACATATAATGGTCCATGGGAAAACAATCCGTATTCAGATCTATACCTATGATTCTAATGATTGCCCTTGAGCTTTGTTGATGGTGATTGCTAATCGACCATTCCCTGTGTCGCCGTCGTCATTTATATATCCCCCTGTGCCCCCCGGCGTCCCCTTTGTAGTTTTGTCCCTGTGTCCCGGTCGTCATTTATATTCCCTGTGTCCCGGTCGTCATTTGTGTCCCGGTGTCCCAGTCTGTGATTTCTCTTTGAGTGTCCCGGGCGTCATTTATATTCCTTGTGTCCCGGTCGTCATCTGTGTCCCGGTGTCCCGGTCTGTATATACATTCGTTTTTGAATTGGTCTTTTTTTTAGTTTTTTACCTTTTTTTAGTTTTTTTAGTTATACCTCATGATTCTAATGATTGCCCTTGAGCTTTGTTGATGGTGATTGCTAATCGAACATTCCCTGTGTCCCCGTCGTCATTTATATATCCCCCTGTGCATATATAGATAGATAGATAGAAGATGTCCCGGTGTCCCGTCATTTGTGTCCCGATGTCCCGGTCTGTAATTTCGTCAGTCGACAAACATGACGTCAGTCGACACACAAACATGACGTCACTCGACAGACACACAGACAAACAACTTATTTTTATATATATAAATTCTTGGCACCATCAATTAATTGATGATTGCTAGCCTAGTATATATGGTCAAAAGTTCGGTTTAGCAGCAATAAGGCTTAGCTCTAAGGTTGTTTATTATAAGGGAGAATACTATCATTTGCCCCACGCTGTGAGCACATAGATACAAATTTCAAAAAAAAAAGAACGATACAGAACAGTATACCAAATAGACTCTCCATGTTCAATAATAATCTCTTTGAGGTTCAAAACCTCAAAAAATGCATTTTTTTAGTTATTAGTTAAGTCACCGCCTGTATGATTACCTTACTTAGATGCACTCTAAATCTACAATTTTTACATAGGGTGGCTTATTTTTGAAGGTTAACTTAATGCCAGTTATTTTGAGGGTAATTAACTTAGTACTAGTTAATAAGGTTTTGCTTGAGCCCCGAAAAGTATATTTAATATTTCCACTTTCAGAGGCAACTCTCTAGCGTTGCCTGTAGTGAAGAGCTATAAGCCGTCACACATTATTTGAATATATTTTTCACGGGGTCACTATGCATGAAAGGGAGGGCTGTGGTAATTTTGGAACGGGTTCACTTGATTGAAAACTGATAGATCTAGTTCCCATTTTAAGAGTCCAAAGTTATTGGAGGACAACCAGTTCCTTCTTTCCTGGCCCCTTTGGTGCCCCCCCAACCCAGCTGTAATCTCCAAAGATATCCGGTAAAGATTTTAAAATAGCCACTTTATTCAAAATAGTCAAAACCTTCCATGAATTTGGCTCCAGGGATGATATGATTCCCAGAGGTAACGGGGGAAGGGCTGTAAATAATGCAAATGGTCAACTGATCAAATATGTGTTTTATAATGGAAAAGGGAGGCTTATTTCACCTTGGGTGTTTGATTGGCTCAAAACTTCCAGGGACTGTTTTCTTGGTGAAATAGACCAAACTTTTTTATTTGGGAGAGGAGAGAGGGGTAGGGGCATGTAAAGAGGCCTAAGAACTTTTCGTCCCTCATCAATTTGAAGATTACAGCCTTAGGTCCTTGGGTGAAAAGGAATCTAATGTACAAACATCCAGGATAGAACCCGCCTCCCCCAAAAAAATCCCAAAAAGGGAAAAAGGCTTCTGATTGGATCTAAACTTATATTTTAACTTTTTGGACTAAGAAGACCTCCTACAGAAGAAAAAATAGAGCAAAACTGGTTGCACTTAAAATGCGCGAAAGAAAATTTCCCCTTGCCATTTCCCAAGGAAAGGTGAGCCTAAAAACTTGGAAGTTTATTTAAGATAGCAATTTTGTTCTAAATAATCTAAAGCTACATTAGCTATTTATCTGGGGATGGCATGACCCCAAGTTTTCCTGCTATTATGTTTTAAAGAAGGCAGTCCATTTGCAAGGTTTGACCAGTACTGGTCCTATTCATGTTTAACTGAGTATTTAAAAGTTTTGACACATACATTAGGGGTTATTTTCTACCACCAGCGGACACTTTTTTTTACCCTGTTCTGTGGTCTGGTCAGAATTCCAAAGAATTTTCCCTACTTTTTGCTGTTTTGACTCATCAAAACTCTTCCCTCTTTTCTTCCATCTTTGATTGCTAAGATAGTGACGTAACTTACACACAAGTATAGAGTGTTTGAATCCAATTTAAATGTTCTTTATAAAGAAACTAGTCCATCACCTGCTCACAAGAATGTGATTGGTCAGAGGTCTTTTCACTAGGACTTGACGGATATAGATTTTTGGGGTCCGATACCGATATATCGGTATTGCACTGACCCGATACTGATATAATTTACCAATAGATTCCCCTCCGAAATAAACTGCCTAAAGTTTGAACCCCCTATTCTTTGCCCATGTTCATACTCACATGTTTGTCCCTGGTCAATTGCACGCAAAACAATAGCCTCAATAATTTTTTTTTCTTCTGATCAGTAGCTTCTGAACACATAAAAGAAATGGCAGATATTAGCGGAAGTGACAAATAAGAAAAAATTTATTCAAAGAACGAGGTTTAATTACACGAACACAAATACGTGAAACTCTGATTGAAAGAAGTGTAAGATATTTATTGACATAGAATATTCAAATCCAAATTTCAATAGCGAGACTTTGAATTTTGATCATTCACATATTAATATGAAGAGTTCACTTTACATTCATGTGGATATGGTAACTTAATAACGAATCCATGCTATTCACACTAGATACAGGGGTACAGTTAGTTTTAAGTTTGGAGGAGGGATTTAAAGAATGTGTCGACAAAATCGTCCAGCGTGCCGAAAATGCGGACACATAAGCTAAATTTCCAAGGTATAAGTAAATTTTTCAAGGCGTTGGCACATATCGGCAACACCTTGGACCACCCCCCTTCTCACCTTACAAAACCCCCTCTTCCCCTTAGCTGCGCCACTGATTGAATATCATGATTTTAACCGACAGAATCCTTAATCTTTTACCCACGCAAGTGAACATTCATTAAACCAAAACCGTATGGTTTATTGTATTTTTTTAGCTGTTTTGCACAGCTTAGATGCCAATACAGTTATGAAAACTCCTATCTTGCCCATGAGAAGCTTTTGGTACAGAGCTCTAAACTTGGCGCCTCCTCTAAGCCCGCGCTCCGACACATAGATCGTACTACAACACCATAGCTCAGAAATTGGTATCTAAGCTGTGAAGTGCTCCAGCTTTTAGATTCAGACTGCCAGTTTCCTGTCTCCAGCCGCTAGCATCGCTACCGCGCACTGTGTTCCAAAAATAAATCGAGTTTTCATAACTCTATTGGTATCTAAGCTGTATTGTTTTGGTAGAAGATGTAAATCACCATAGGTTTAGAACATTACTGCACCAGTTGTGTATTGACAATAAATACACTTTGACTTAACTCTGCTGCTCTCTCCACCATAGTCAGACTTAGCTGATGGCTCCACCCCAATGACTTAACAAGCAAAATTACCTGAAGAAATTTGGTGCCATTACCTGTACAAGCTGCACATACAAATATACAAGGGTAGCGGCAAAAAAATTTCCAGGGGGGGGTCAAACATAAGAATAGCAGTGGTGGTTGGGTGACAGTTTAGGTGATTTAGGGCACCAAACTATGACTTTACCCCGAAGAGGACAAATTCGCAACTAATTTAAAATCCTGAACAGCTAATTGATTTAAAAGCATCAATAACTATATTGTAGGCTTCCCAGTTGCAAAAAAGTAATGCCACACGGTGGCAGTACTAGATTCAACCAAGTTGATTTAATTTATTTGTAATGCAATTAGGCTACGTGTGGTGATCTTTAATTGCGTAACAGATATAATGAGATGGGACGACTTATTGATGAGGTGGGGATAGGGTAGAATCTTACAAAAAGACATTTTAATGTACGAACTGCTTACTTTTCATGAGGGTTCAGATAAATGTTGAAAAAGTAGGGTGTGGTAGAAAATAAATAAATTATTTTCTATACAGCTAATGTGCTACATTCTCGTATCCACCAGCACAGAGGTGGAAAAGGCGAGGCTGGCCATTATCAGCCCCACCATGAAATTTCTTTGGGATGGCAAATACTACTAGGAAGCAATTTTAGTTTTCAACAACTTTAATTGGTGATATTTTTCTTTATCTATTAAAATACAGTACTTCGATGTAATAAAAAAATGTATGTAATGTATTTATCGATAAGACAATCCTATTGTAGAGGTTGTGATGGCTTCAGTTATGTAGAAGACCAAAGTCTCACAGAGTATCCATCGATAAAAACAATGATGCTCCTTTTTATCCAACCGAAACTCTTCAGTAGTAATATTAATAAGGACTTTTCAATATTACTATTCATCGCCAATTTTTTAAGTATATGAAATTTTATTCAAAATTGAAATTGCGAATTTAAACATAGGAAGTTTCTTATCAACGTATAACTATTGCTCTACATATTTTGATAGCAACTGACCAGAGATATAAGGGACCTTTACCTCAAATTATATCTTGGTTGGGTTTGGGTATGATTTGGAAAACAATCAAAAATTATATAATAAAAAAAAGCTTTTCAACTGAAAGCAAGGAACAATTTTGAAGCCTATTTTAAAAGATTATTCTTTGTAAGAAGAGGGCTGTCTTCTCTTTAGCTCCTTACTTTTGCAGTTTGCCTTTTTTCCAAATTTTTAAAGAAAATTAGCAACTGGAAAAAAAACATTTATCAAAGCACTAAAAAACTTTTGTTTAATAAGAAAGGTGTTGAGAAGGGGGGCACTCCCCTTATATACAGAGTAATTCATATTTGTGTTAAGTTTTAAAATTGCTCCTTACTTTTGTTGGAAAACCTTTTCTTATCTGTTTAATAACATTTCATGAAACTGTAGTTTTATGAATACAATACTTTTGATAATTCAGAAAAAAACGATCAATATTTCAACGATCTCTGTTTGAATTTTGATGGGTAATCAAATAGCTCGTGGTAACGAATTGTAAGTAAGGAGCGTAATTTTAGTCTTACCCATCAAAAGCCACGAGCCTGAGAAAAATTTGTCTGATTTTCAAAAAAAGACGGGAAGACCCCTTAAAGTAAAAGAATTCACACCATCAGATTCAGCGTATCAAAGAACTCTACTACAGAGGTAGCCCATAACTTATTTGTGCAAAAATGTGGAATTTTGGAATTTTTGCCAGAAGAGAAATCACGGATGCGTGTTTATTTATTTTTTTTTATCTCAGGGGTGATCGTGCTGACCCAATACCTAGCTCTTTACCTAAAATTTAAGTTTTTTTCCAGCTCTTTAAAAATTACTCCTGAAACACAAGGATCGTTTAATTAGAACAATAAGGAACTTCTTTTAACGAGCCAAAAAGCTGTAGTGTGAAGAGCGAGGTGTTGAGGAGGGGGGCAATCCTTCTCATTTACCTAATTCATTTCTGTTCGTTTTAAGTTTTAATGTTGCCCCTTACTTTCAGTTGAAAAAACTTGTTTTTTCTTTATTTAATGGAAATTAGAGACAAACATCTTTCTAAAGACAAAGGAAAAAATATGTCAATTAAAGTAAAAGTATATAAAAATGAAAAAGTAAATAATTACAAAAAATACACATAATTACAGACTACTTACAAAAGCTAAGATATAAACTCCCAGTATTCAGTTCTTTGAACAATGTCGAAGCGTTATTTAACAATATCGATAGTTTATGCTTTTAGACTCAGAGTTTATAAGAAGTAACGCATTATCAAAGTAGTTTGTTCAAAGAAAAAGATTAAAACTAAGATTAAGAAACTCAAATAAAAATGCTTAATTTTATATTTTAAATTTAATTCTGAATAAGAAAAGCCTGTATATTTGACACCTTTATATTCCATAACTGTAAAAAATCAATCTTTTTCAAAGTGACAACTAGATAAACAAAATCACTCCTGAAAAAATTTACAATAAAACACAAAACATGTATTTGTTCAGGGGGAAAACACAGAAATTTCCAGCATTTCGTTCAGGGGAAACATTTCTGATTATAGTGGCTTCATATTTAAGCTCATGGGTAATCTTGCATACATATTTCAGATAAAAAAAAAATATTTGCAGAAAACTGACTAGGTGTCACTCAGTCTCAAATTAGAACGTGTAGTTTCCTTATTAAGGATCGAAATCTATTGGCAGGCAGCCAACAATAGGGCAACAAACATTTTCTCCGTGGTTTATTCCCTACTCTGCTCTCTTTCCTTTGATTTCCTTCTAATTACTTTATAGTCCCAAATTTCCAGGGGGCGCGGTCCCCCTGTCCTCCAGCCGGCTCCCATGCAAATGTATATATATATATATATATATATATATATATATATATATATATATATATATATATATATATATATATATATATATATATGTAAAATTTCTGAACATTTTTCAACTAATGTAGGCTCGAACTTGGCCCATAAAATGGGCAAAACAAGTCTTCTCCTACAATGCCAGGAAATCTGGCTCCCATTATATCGAAAACTTTTTACCCTTACAGAAAATCCCTTCATGTGAAGTTTTTCCAACATAAAATCCCCCCAACCGGGAAAACTTCCCCCATACAATTCAATTCTAGCTGAATATTGCCCTTCATAAATTTCTTGCGGACGATTCGGGTTGAAATTTTTTCTTAGCCCACTTTTATTTGAAAAAGACTTTTTGATTTCTGATTATTTTTAAATCATGTTAAAAATCCTACTTCGTGATAAATCCTTCACAAATTCCCCCATCCCCTCGTCGGCTGCTCCCACATAAAATTTACTTTGGAGAATTATCCTGTGGTAAACTCTCCCTTGGGGAATTTATCCCGTGGAAAATCCCCACTTATGAAATAATATTCTTGAAAACTCTAATGCGGTAAAAACTTACCTCAGACAATTCCCCTTAATATTTCCACGTGTAAAATTGAGTCGGCTAAGAGAAAGTAAGACAAATAAAAAGAATTTTTTATAGAAATCTTGGTGAATTTCCCCAGTGTAAAGTTTTCCTCGGAAAGTCCCCCCCCCCTACCCTGGGGAACATCCCTCTCCACAGAAAATTGTCCCTGTAGAAAATTCCCTTAGCATAAAATTCTCCCCCTCCCTGTCCGGTAAATGTCTGCATACTTCCCAATAAGAAATACTGTGCGTAAACAATGGGCAAATTTCATGACAAATTCTATATCAAAGTTCTCAGATAAGCTGAATCTGATGGTTTGATTTACATTAAGAATCCTTAGCTTTTTTAGGGATTTCCCCCTTTTTCAAAATCAGGCTAATTTTCTCAGGCTCGTAACTTTTGATGCGTACCACTAAACTGAATAAATCTTATATATTTGGAATCAATATAATAAGCCAATTCTTTTGATACATTTATTGATATCGAAATTCCATTTTTAGAGTTTTTGGTTACTATTGAGGATTTTTTATATTGAAGGATTTATCACTCCTTACTTACAGTTCGTTAGTGTTTGATTATATATATATATATATATATATATATATATATATATATATATATATATATATATATATATATATATGAAATCTGAAAGGAATAGTTCATTTTTAAGTGTTGTTTAACAAATTACTATAGGCCTTCTGATTTTCAAGTCTTCAGGAAATATACCTTACTAGTTTGCTATAATAAGCAAATATTATAATAGCAAATATTATAATATTTATATTATAAAATTTCATATTTATTAATATTTATTATATTTATATTATATTAATATTTATATTATATATTAATATTTATATTATATGAATATTTATATACTATTATAATATATTATAAGCAAATATTATAATAAGCAAATATTTTAGTTTATGATTTAATTTGGAATTCATAAATAGAAAATCATAATCACTGAATCCTTGTAATACTTGGAATTTCTTAGAGTAAAAATTTAGCCCTGGTTACAAGCAAAACACAATTTGCAAACGTAAATTTTCCTGATTGCATAGTTTTCTCCAAGCATGTACACACAATTGTTTTTGTCGTTTTGTTTTTTTCTGGGGATTGGGGTACATTTTACAGTTGTGTATCAGAAAACACCTTAGAAAACAAATTACCTCCTGTTAATTTTCTATATTTGGTGAACCTATTGATAATCAAGGAGGATTTTCCACGTGCATGAGGAACAAACTAAAGCGATTGTGCTGCCCAAAAGAAGGTGATAAAAATAAGGTACAAAACTATAGACCGATCTCATTTCTACCTTTATTTTCTTTTTCTTCATTTCACGACCCTTTCTATCTCTAATTTATGTGGATTTCCCTACGATATTATATAACTGATGGTGTAAAAACTTCATTTGATGATGCAACGGGAGCTGTTTTTGCCAAGTCCCTTCCAGATACCGTGGGAAAAGCAAATCGTGCACTCGAATATCTTCGTGAGTGTGAGCCACCTTGCTGCCACTGGAAGGAAGACTAGCTTTATGAGTTTTGGCAGAGCTCGGTCTCTAATCCCACTGGATTCTGTTTCTTATATGGCTCTGAAGTTATTCTTCAAGTTCTACGACCTCTGTTACCTGGAACTCCATATTGACTGCAGTCTCAGCTGGAAGAAACATGGTGAAATAATAAAAGTCAAATCTTTTGGAGGTCTAGGGATAATCCGAATATTGAAACAGATATTTCCAGTCTCAGCCCTCAAAATTATATATAGCTCCATTCCTCAGCCTACGTTTTTCTGTCTACGATTCTGTTTTTTATATGGCTCTGAAGTT
Source organism: Artemia franciscana (assembly GCF_032884065.1). NCBI lineage: Eukaryota > Metazoa > Arthropoda > Branchiopoda > Anostraca > Artemiidae > Artemia > Artemia franciscana. Next base: position 15,906,176 of record NC_088878.1, read on the forward strand.
ATTCTTCAAGTTCTATGACCTCTGTTACCTGGAACTCCATATTGACTGCAGTCTCAGCTGGAAGAAACATGGTGAAATAATAAAAGTCAAATCTTCTGGAGGTCTAGGGATAATCCGAATATTGAAACAGATATTTCCAGTCTCAGCCCTCAAAATTATATATAGCTCCATTCCTCAGCCTACGTTTTTCTGTCTACGATTCTGTTTTTTATATGGCTCTGAAGTTATTCTTCAAGTTCTACGACCTCTACCCGGAACTCCATATTGACTGCAGTCTCAGCTGGAAGAAACATGGTGAAATAATAAAAGTCAAATCTTCTGGAGGTCTAGGGATAATCCGAATATTGAAACAGATATTTCCAGTCTCAGTCCTCAAAATTATATATAGCTCTATTCCTCAGCCTACGTTTTTCTGTCTACGATTCTGTTTTTTATATAGCTCTGAAGTTATTCTTCAAGTTCTACGACCTCTGTTACCTGGAACTCCATATTGACTGCAGTCTCAGCTGGAAGAAACATGGTGAAATAATAAAAGTCAAATCTTCTGGAGGTCTAGGGATAATCCGAATATTGAAACAGATATTTTCAGTCTCAGCCCTCAAAATTGTATATAGCTCCATTCCTCAGCCTACGTTTTTCTGTCTACGATTCTGTTTTTTATATGGCTCTGAAGTTATTCTTCAAGTTCTACGACCTCTGTTACCTGGAACTCCATATTGACTGCAGTCTCAGCTGGAAGAAACATGGTGAAATAATAAAAGTCAAATCTTCTGGAGGTCTAGGGATAATCCGAATATTGAAACAGATATTTCCAGTCTCAGCCCTCAAAATTATATATAGCTCCATTCCTCAGCCTACGTTTTTCTGTCTACGATTCTGTTTTTTATATGGCTCTGAAGTTATTCTTCAAGTTCTAAGACCTCTGTTACCTGGAACTCCATATTGACTGCAGTCTCAGCTGGAAGAAACATGGTGAAATAATAAAAGTCAAATCTTCTGGAGGTCTAGGGATAATCCGAATATTGAAACAGATATTTCCAGTCTCAGCCCTCAAAATTATATATAGCTCCGTTCCTCAGCCTACGTTTTTTTGTCTACGATTCTGTTTTTTATGTGGCTCTGAAGTTATTCTTCAAGTTCTACGACCTCTGTTACCTGGAACTCCAAATTGACTGCAGTCTCAGCTGGAAGAAACATGGTGAAATAATAAAAGTCAAATCTTCTGGAGGTCTAGGGATAATCCGAATATTGAAACAGATATTTCCAGTCTCAGCCCTCAAAATTATATATAGCTCCATTCCTCAGCCTACGTTTTTCTGTCTACGATTCTGTTTTTTATATGGCTCTGAAGTTATTCTTCAAGTTCTACGACCTCAGTTACCTGGAACTCCAAATTGACTGCAGTCTCAGCTGGAAGAAACATGGTGAAATAATAAAAGTCAAATCTTCTGGAGGTCTAGGGATAATCCGAATATTGAAACAGATATTTCCAGTCTCAGCCCTCAAAATTATATATAGCTCCATTCCTCAGCCTATGTTTTTCTGTCTACGATTGTGTTTTTTATATGGCTCTGAAGTTATTCTTCAAGTTCTACGACCTCTGTTACCTGGAACTCCAAATTGACTGCAGTCTCAGCTGGAAGAAACATGGTGAAATAATAAAAGTCAAATCTTCTGGAGGTCTAGGGATAATCCGAATATTGAAACAGATATTTCCAGTCTCAGCCCTCAAAATTATATATAGCTACATTCCTCAGCCTACGTTTTTCTGTCTACGATTCTGTTTTTTATATGGCTCTGAAGTTATTCTTCAAGTTCTACGACCTCTGTTACCTGGAACTCCAAATTGACTACAGTCTCAGCTGGAAGAAACATGGTGAAATAATAAAAGTCAAATCTTCTGGAGGTCTAGGGGTAATCCTAATATTGAAACAGATATTTCCAGTCTCAACCCTCAAAATTATATATAGGTCCATTCCTCAGCCTACGTTGGGTACAGGTTCTCGGTATGGGTCAGCAGTTTCATAAGTAACAACAAAAGGACACAAAAAGTGCAAAATGAAGCAAAGAGAGTATAAGTGAGGTGCACCAGTGTAAATTACTGGTGCTTGTTATAAAAAGATTGGTGTTCTGAATGATGGACAGCAGCAGGATTAGCAGCTATCAGATTTTTTATTTGAGTATTTAAATAAGTTGTCCCCCGAGTACTTTTGAAATATGTTTTCCCAGAGTGCTGCTTACCATGAATTTGCCGCTAGAAACGTTGATCATATGGTTCATTAAATACGACACTCAACGAGGTTGGTTTTCGCTATTAGAAAAATGCTGTTTCTGCGTGGCATAGTCTCCCGGATAGCATTAGAGTGGCCGATAACTTAATTTTGTTTAAAAGAAAGTTTTTAGTAAAAAAAGTGGTTGATATTTTGTATGTTTTTGGGAGGGGTGCATTGAGATGGGTGGTGGGATGGGACAGATTGGTAGACTGTGACGAGAAAAATATTTAAATTTTTGAAGATAATTTTTTTCCTTTTGTTTTTCTTTTCTTTTTTTAGTGAAGTAAATTTCTGAATCTGGATGTAACAAACCTTGAAATTTGAGGGAGCCACTAGCCCAAAGGACCTTAGTCTCCACATGTATCTGCTGGAGAAAAAAAAACTCACTAATCATTCTCTAAATTATTTCAAGTTTATGTTCAGTAAGGCATGCTTTAATGAATCAAAACTTAAAAAGCATGATTCTCTTCCCATACTTTATTTTCTCTTATGTTGCGTTCAGGTAATGAAGTTTTCTAATGAAGAAAAAGTAGGAAAAGTTTTTACGATAAATAGCTGACACGCCCTTTTCCATTCCCTATTCTTCATATTTGAATAATGAGCTTGATGCAAATAAGGAAAGGTTAGAAGAATAGCTTTCAAAATCAAGGGGCTGCTTACTTTGATTCATGTCAACAACTCAAGGCTAAATAACTGGATAAACAAAGGAACACATTTGAAAATCTTGTTTGTATAAGGGAAGGAGCTAGCAATAGAGTTCTTAATCGCGCAAAGATGGATATAATTGCGAAACAGAAAAGGGTCTATATTTGCACATAATTGCAGCAGGGGCGTAAATTGCCATGGGGCAGGGGAACTGCCCCTTACAGACCCAATTTTTACTCCTCCTCACTCTAGTTTTCAGTTTTCACCCCAGCTGAAATTTAGTTTCTGCAAAAAAACTTGTCAAAACTAAGATAAGCCTGCATAATTCAAGTATCCAGAGAAACAGGTCAGTTTTCTTTAGTATATCCCTGCCTTTATGGTAATCTATGGATAATTTATTTTTTTCAGTTTTCACTGCTATTTTTACTTGACTTAGGAAAAAGGGCTCCAAATTCCTTCCCACCCAGAATTTAAGGAAATTACGCCATTGATTTTCAGTCTTGTATTGCGGGAGCAACACTATGGTCATGTCATTTTCTTCCTTTTTAGTTATATCGCTAACTTAATTCTATTGTGAGAGTCAGACCTATGTGGTCTGTTATGAGAGTGTGGAGTCGTGGATGAACTGATGAACATAACGCTGCATTACAGAAAGCTGCGTACCATTTTTGTCGGGTGCCAGAAAGGATGGTTTTTATTTATAAAACATCCAAAGCCTACAGTCTGTGGGTTGATGCGGTGTTTTGTATTATATGTCAGAGAGTACAATCTCAAGTTTATCAACAAGGTTTTATTTCTTCGAACCATGCTTCTGCTTTCAAGTGGGAAGCTACTTTGTAGGCGAGCAACCGGGAACTAGAACTACGAGATTGGGTTAGGTTTTGTGTTATGCGTTAAAGTAATATCGATTATGTTAGGAAACAGAGAACGAAAAAAGCTAAGAAATGCCACCGCCTCTTCGCATTACCAAAGGAATGTAAATGTAGGTGGCTTCAATTTATTAATTAAATAAACAAAACCAGTTTTTCAACTAAAAGTAAGGAGCAACACTAAAACTAAAACAAACAAAAATTATTACGAATATAAGGGGGTTACCCCCTCCTTAGTACCTTGCTCTTTACGCTAAGATTTACTTTTTGTTCCAATTATTTCAGAATGACTCCTGATACGCAAGAACCAATTGAATAAAATTATGAGCTTTTTACAAATTCAAAAAACACTTTAGCATAAAAAGCGAGGTGCTGAGGAGGGGGAAACCCCCTCATATATGTAATAATTTCTGTTTGTTTTAAGTTTTGATGTTCCTGCTTATTTTCAGTTGAAAAAACTTTTCTTATATATTTTATTTCCATTAGTTTTTCAATTAACGCTGGGAAATCCAGTTCCTCATGGAAAATTCCTTTCCCCCACAAAACTCCTGCATGGAAAGATCCTCTCTTGTAAGCAAACCAACCAGAAAATTCCCTCCCGAAAATATATTTATACTTCCTATTAGCCAATGCTATGTGTAAGCAATGGGCAAAGTTCATAAATTGCAGCCCTTCCCACGGAGGTTGTGGGGGCGGGGAGTTACTTTCAAAGACGTAATTATTAGATCTTCTACCATAAGGCTATGTCAGAATTTTATGGGACCATTTTGAATAGAAAAGGGGTAGGAGGGGGATATCTACCCTCCAATATTTTTGCTCACTTAAAAAGGGTACTAGAAGTTTCAATTTCCGATCAAATGAGCCCTCTCCAGGTCTTTTAGGAGCACTGGTTCGAGATGATCACCTGTGGAAAAAGAACAGTAAAAAGATATATAAAACAAACAAGTAAACACGCATCCGTGATCTTGCTTATGGTAAAAAATTCTAAATTACACAATTTGTACAAAGGAGCATAAAAACCTCTACAGTAGGGTTCTTTAATATCGTAAATCTCAGGGCGTGATGTTCACTAAGATCATTCGATTTCTTAGGGGTGTTCCCCCTTTCCAAAAATTAGGTAAATTTTCTCAGGCTCGTGACTTTTGATGGGTAACATTAAACTTCACGAATTTTATACGTTTTTAATAAGTATCTATATTCGATTCTTTGATGTATCTATTGTTATGAAGACTTCGTTTCATATAGTTTCGGATACTATTGACCCGCATCGCTCTTTACTTACAGTTCGTTACCACGAATTGTTTGACTTAAGACCCATTTCAACATGTCAGAGAAACAGAAATTGGGACTTGAGAAGGCCTACGAGGTTTTTTTTCTGACTACTTATTTACAATAATTATATATCAGTATTAAGGCAATTTTAGCAGTTATTTTTTAAAGGACAAACACTCTGGAAATTGTTTTCAAGGGAGGCAAGTGAAAGAATATGGCATTTTTAATACAACTCCGATCAGCACGTTTTAAATAAGAAAAATGCCAAAAATAATTTTGTTGGGTTTCAGTGTTGATAATAAATCGTAACTCGATATTTTCAACAGCAAAAGAATTCGTTAGAGATGAAAAGCAAACCCAACCCGTTGGCGGAAAGTTGGAAAATTAACCCAATCTCAGCTGAGATCCAATTACTAATTTCAGTTTATTAATGTACCTTGATAGGACATTGGAAGTGTGATCGTTGTTCAAATGACTTTCTTTTTAAATAATTCTAACTAGACTGTTATATAAGCCAGACTGAATTCGTTATAACATAGGCTGTAGTTGAAATTACGTTTCATTCACAGATCAAAGCATTTTTAGGCTATGAAGAGAGTGTGGCTGCTACTCACATATGTCCAACTAGGCTACGGAATACAGGTGTCACCAACTTACGCTCCTCCTATTGTTGAAGTTCCTGCACCTACTGATCTGGAAATAATAGAGAAAGTAAAAGAAATAACTGAACAGTTTTCACTATCACTGCAAGAAGAAGCTACTACAGCAAAGCCTTTACTTGGAAAGAAGTCAAATAAGGTCAAGGTTGATTTTAAGTACCATAGTCATGATGAATTCACTGAACTTTTAAAGTATATCAACATAACATTTCCAAGACTAACTCACTTATACAGCATAGGAAAATCAATTGAAGGTACTTTGTGTCTTAATATTGAATTATTAATTGGGCTTGAAAAAAGATATAGGCACACTATTGGAGTTATAGTTTAGAATTTCCATGTTTTTTATCACTATCTTAAAGTTAGTTAAAAATTAATGTTTAAAACTGAAATGAGCAAAAATACGTCTGAATTTTGTAATGCTGGGAAATAGAAGAAAGATCATAGTCTGTGTCATAGAAAGGGTGCAATTTTTACTGTATTATATGTTCAAAGTTATTTACGTCATTTCTGCAGAAAGCATAATAGTATTCAAATTTTTTGTTTTATTAATAGAAATAATTACTATCCTGAGTTGCACGATCGTGGTCTCTAAAAATTTTCTTTTTCATTAGTGTTATAAGTTTAAAAGAATTACTCACCATGTCGATTGTGCAAAAAATGGGTTTCGTTTATGTTCGAATACCAGCAAAGCTGAAACTTTTACATTACTCACTGACCAAAGTTACCCCCTCTTAAAAATCACAAATAAAATATTGACAACCAATAATGTTTCTACTGACCTTAATGCTAATCAATTCATTGTGCAGAAATGGTGCGCTGATTTATTGGGTGATCCTCAATGGTTTTGGAAAAAGAAAAGGGTATAATATTCCATCACTTTAGTTGAGAACAGAAATAGAAACGAGGAGGAAGGGGTCAGACTGTCAAATATTCTTAAGGTACAAGGATTCGCCAGTCCTTAATAAGTATTTATGCTACTTCAACATTATCTGACAATTCAGGCCTCCTGAAAATCAAAACACAAGCACTGCTAGAAACAAGCTTTGAACGATTGTCGTTTGAAGTTAGTGCTACTGGGTTGCTAAGAAAAATACAGAATATATTGTGCTTTGAACAATCCTAATATACAGCTATACACCTAGTCCTTTTGTAGACTAATACTAACGGTGTGGTAGTGTCAGATACCGAATATATTGTACCTGACTCAAAAATCTATTTTTCGCCGGAAATATGTTTTGTTCTAATCCAGTCTTATTGTAATCTTTAACACCAGCTTAATTTTTGCAAATGCAAACTTAAAACATTGGGTAATATATTAGGTAATACCATCAGGCTTAAACTCATGTAATGTTCAGGATGTCAAGTTTTTGGTTGCCTGGTTCTTCACTAGTGTTTATTCGTAATATAAACAAATACGACAGTGACCGTTGCCAGTATTGCCACTAGGTCAAAAAAAATGTTGGGCGAGCCATCACAAAATTGTTGGACTAGACAAAAATCCTTGAAATGCAAATTTACGAAACTCATCTTTTCATTTTTATATTGTACTTTTAGAATGCTATAGCGTAATTTCTTTGAGTATTGCATTTAGATTCAAGATACCACTCTCCTATCCTTGAAGAGGGTTTAAATGGATATTTTTTGTTTAAATTTAAAATTTCAATTCCGATTCTTCTCTGGAAAAAAAAATTACTACTTGGAATCAATGTGTCCACATGATTCGAGTTATTTGCTTACAATTCTGCTGTTAATAATAGTAATTATTTGTTTATGGGGAGAAAATCAACCATTGTTACATGATTTTCATGGAAAGATATGAATTATGCAGAACAAGTGACATGAGTTTTAGTAAACCCTGTTTAGCTTAACTTTCTTTGAATGGGACAGGGAGAGTGATTTTTAGTATTTAGAGAAAAAGAAATGCACTTTATAGCAGTTGATTGGGTGAATACCATTCGATATAGGCTAATAAAGAAAATATTTCAATTTATTAGTCTTTTTTTATCGTGACGTATTTTATTACTATAGTTCCTATTACAAGAAGACATCTTGTAAGGCAACTTGACCTAAAACTACTTTTGACCTGTAGAAAAATCAGCACAATGTAGCCGAAAAAAAATGCTGGAAAGTTATTCTTTGACAAGCCTTTTGATATTGATAAATTCAGAAAATGAACAAATCAATTATTTTTTTTAGGTCGCGATTTGTGGGCCATCGCTATAGGTCCTATTCCAAGAAGACACGTTCTAGGACGACCTGAAGTGAAACTAATTGGAAATATTCTTGGCAATGAACCAATAACAAAAGAACTGTTACTGCAATTAATTTCGGTGAATATATAATTTCACTCACGAGACATTTAGGTTAAGATAAAAGTGTTTTAAACATTACTGGTTTCAGAATGTCTATGCTACTTTTACTATTGTACTAAAAAGAGTTGAGTCTGTGTAAGCTAACTTCCTCAGTAACTATATTGACTGAAGTAGTCACAAACCTGGTGGCTGGATTACTTCAAACTATATAATTCAATTTTCAACTGCTGATTTTTCAACTATATGTTAATTGGTCAAGTTCAACTACATAATTTTTAATTTCAAACTCCTTTTGCTAGAATCTTGAGCATCCTCTACCGAAAATATAAAACTTTACATTAGGATAAATTGATTTTTATGATATTCCTTCCGTCAATTTTTGAATTTAAGCCTGGCCACCAATATCATTTTGGCTGTAAGAACAAGTTGTACTTTTAAGTAGTCAAAACATTTTTTAAACAAGTCCCCAAGCCAAATTGATTTTTTGAAATGGGGGATTCCAAGACTGATATAGCAACTTCATAATAGAAGTAGCGAAAGGATAAAAGAAGGTACAAATGAAAAAAAACTTTGCAAAGGTAATTTAGAGGGACTGGGGTGTAATGTAAATAAACCATCTTGACGATGAGAAATGAGACCTGTAGACTTTAAAAAGAAAACTGATATTGATGCTGACTACAATTTAGTCGCTGATAATAGCAACAGATTCAATGACATCGATGGTAATGGTAATGACGTCAACAATAAGTTTTACAATAAAAATGTGTATGTGTTTCTCCTACAATTCTTCAGCAATATTTGCAGGAGGGGGGCATTTTGAATATCCCCTCAAACATTTGTGAAGGTCTAAGACAATATGGAATAAAAATATGCTCCTTCATGTCCCTCATCCTCTTCTAGAAAATGCTATGGCTTTTAGACCTCTACAAATGCACGAAAAAAATGGTTTAGGGCTAATTTTTTTTCTTCTTAATAGTGTCTCTTTCTAAAGAATTATGGGAGAAATTATAAATCTTTGATTATTGTAGTTTTTAATATATCTTTTTTTTTATGAAAAGCAAAGGATACTCTGATGTTGAGCGTTAGGGGAAAAGGAGATTAATTCCGACTTAAATCTGAATAATCAAAAAATTATAGACCGATAAACAATAAAAAATATATGCATAACCTATTTTTCAATTGATTTTCTGGCTTAAGATTTCGCCGGCATAAGGCTCCGGCTTAAGATTTCTTGGCAATCCCAGGCCGTTAAGAATGTCTCTTTTCTTTGCAAAAAAAAGTTAGTATCCTCTATGATACATATATGTTTGCAATAATCGTACTATACATCCTTATGTTTGCTATAATCGTTCCATATTCCAAAATATTCTCTTTTTCAGTTTTTAGTTAATAGCTACCAATCAAATTCGGGTGTAAGATCTCTTTTGAACAAAATGAGGCTACATGTACTGCCATCTATGAATCCTGACGGTGCTGAAAAATATCATAATTCAAATGTTACAATGTGCAGAGGACCAACAGAGGGTAGGTACGTATCGACGTAGTTCTAATTATTCCCAGATTTTGCTTGCGTTCTTTACCACAAAATACTTTTATTTAATTCATCCATAGTCATCCACGGAATTAGTTGTATGACAGTCATACATATATTTTATCTCACAATGTTCTTGTCACGCTGTGTTTGTCATTGATAGATGTTAGGTAGATAGAAGAAATCTGTACAACTGAAAATTATGGTTGACAGATCCACAAAAAAAACTGACACTATTACCAGACTGAAAATGAAAGAGAGCATATAACTTATTCATGCAATTAACAAGAAAGATAATGCAAGGTTTTAAGCTTTTCATGGAAAAAAAAACGTTTTGGTTCAAGGCTTGCATAAAGCAGAAAAATCTATAAATATAGTCTGTGGCTAAACGATGAGGCTACACTTGGCATATCCTACATAAAATGGTTAAGAAATTTATTGTTGCTTGAGGAGTGCCAATTTTACCGTTTTTTTTAGTGTAAATGAATAAAGCAATATAAATCAAGCATAAATTTCACTTTCCAATTCATTTCAAAACAATTATTTTTCATTATATTCCATCATTTACAAGGTATACATAACTGAAAAGCTGGTTGTCAGGTTTGACTGCGGTGTGGCTCTAGCATAAGTATTATCCAGATTTGTTTTTCCTCTGGACTGCGAGAAAGCGCCATCTATTACAAATTTAAGCAAAACTTCAAAGAAAAAGCACGTTCTTACTCTAGCTGTTGTATTGACCTAATTTGAACCTTTGCGCAACTACTGTTAATATGTTTGGTAGAATCAGACAAAAGTCATTTTAAAAAATCCTTTCCTTGATACATTCAAACTCCTTGAGAGATAAAAATCAAATTCTTAGTCTCGTCATCTTTTATTGGTTTGCTGTTGGTTTTCAAAATAGCCAATAGTGCAATTACGATCCATTGGACAAGGGTAAGTGAATATCAATCACATCGTTACCACTCTTAAACGTTCTGACCTGGGCTATCTGTAAAGTATTTTATCTTCTATTTGTATCAAATTTGTATGTAAGGAATGCTCAATTAATTAGCCGCCTTCCAGGTCAATTAAACCTTGTAGATTAACACAACTGGTCAATTCAACTTTGCTTTGAGAGTGACCTTAGCTAGGTACTCAACTAGAAATATTGTTATTTTGAACTATGTTTTTGGTAAAGTAAGCTTTTTTTCCCTTTGCGTAGATAAGGGATACCAAATCACAAGTTGACTAGCGAGAAATATTAGATAAATGTCAATATAACTAAATCTAGAAAAATTGCGCAAAATTTTTTTATGTGTAAATCAAGGGTATGTGGATATTGCTTTCCTGGGGAGGGGGATTTTCTCCTTGGAGAAATCTGCTAGAGACAGTTTTTTTGTCTAAATTTACTTCACCGAGCGAAGCTCGTTCCCCTGGTGCTGTAATTATAAACACGATAGCCACAAGTTTACAACAACCCTAAACGTTTATGCCATTTACTGTTTGTAATTTTATATCTGGTTTCATAAAAGAAAACAATAACTAAAAGTTATTAAGTGGCCCAGTGCCAAGAAATTCTTTTACTAAGAAAAACTCACTTTTTTAACGTTTGTCAAAAGTTCTTGAGCGGTTGATTTTAGTATACGGTGTCATTTTTCTGTAAAATTTTTTTTTAAATAAGGTGTACCTTTTTTAACATTTGAAGGGGCTGGCAGTTTCATTGCTGGAAATATTTGCGGAAAAAGCGGATAGCGATTCTGGGAAAAATGAACTAAGTCATGACTTGGTGCAAAATAAGCCAAAAATAAACTGGATGGATAAAGTGGGTTAGAAACTCCTTCATGACCCTCCACACTTCGCAATGCCAGCTTTATAAAAAAAGACGTATTGCTACTTGCTGGCCCGGAATCGTACAAAGATTTTAAATATATGTAATTGAAGAACTGAATCGGGACCATTAAACCTCATAGCTTCCTCCCTCCCGACTTTCTAGCAGCAATTAAGGCACATTGCCACCTGTTTGAGCCAAAATCATACAAGGGCTCCCAATCTGTGTCACTGGGGGACCAAAACTGGCTCATTGCCTATCCAAAATCCCCTCCCCCATCCTCCTCGAGTAGGAAAGTAGAAAAACATTCCTCAATAATACAAAAATTTTCAATCAGCGTGAGTGTAGACAAAAAGTGATGACGGATATCTTCAGCCCCCCTCCCCATCCTCTGCTCTCCAGTTTGCTGCAGAAAAGTTGTAATTGGTTGTATAAATGGCGGATTTTAGTTTGACAACATTGCACTTATACTATAGAGATTAAAATTGGTTTTGAGCGGCAATATACTGGTCTTGCCTTTACAAAGAGTCATATGCCCTCAACGTATTTTTAACCTTTTCCTTCTTTTTTTCCCCATGTTAAGTTTGTATAGAAGAGTTGGTTATAAAAACTTGGGAAGGGATTCATTCGACTGGAAACCCAGCAGTCTCTCTGTTCCATTTTTGCTATCTGTCTCCTTTCATAGCCTCCAGAGACATCTAATCAGAATTTTTAGATAGTAATTGTGTTCAGTATGTCCAAAAGATCCAGTGAGTATGCTTTCTCGGAGACATAATCCCCATAGTCTCTAGGCCGATGACAGTAAACAATATAAAATGGCTATTGTCTACAAATAGGTTTTATAGACGAAAAGAGAGGCAGGTTTTGATTGTCGATTGCATAGAATTGAATTAAATTTTATTTAAAAAAAAAAAACATACACCGTTTAATCATTTAACAAGTAGTCGCCCTAAAAGAAACAAAGCTCTGATGACAAACGACTACAACAATCAATGTCTATAAATTCAACTGAATAACTCAATATTATATATATATATATATATGTATATATATATATATATATATATATATATATATATATATATATATATATATATATATATATATATATATATATATATATATATATATATATATATATATATATATATATATATATATATATATATATATATATATATATATGTATATACACATATATATATATGTATAATATTGCTTTCAATAAACAATGGTTCCTCATCCTCTCCTCCCAATAAATATTTCTTTGATCTTGTTTTAACTTGCTTTAGATGTTCTGCCGCCTTAATACTCGCCGGAAGCACATTCCAAACACTTGGTCCCAAATAGCGAATCGTAAATTTTCTCCAAGTACTCTGCCTATGCTCAACCACAAGGTTATCCACATTTCTAGTAATATACCGATACAAGCAACTTTAACTCTTATAAAAATGAGAAAAAACCCGGGAATATGTCTCATTCCAACATTGATATTTAAAACTGGTGCCTGATATTCCCTGAGCTGTCCAAAATTCATGATTCTTAACTTTCTGCATCACGACTCTGTCTAATTAAATCTTTCACATATTCTCCAAGTATTTTCACCACTAAAATTTGGATATGTATATAATTTGAGTAGATTGTACTAGCTCATGAAACACAACCGTATAGAAATATAAGGACTAACTATTGCATAATATAAAAGAAGTAAAATTTTATTCGGATTGAAATGTTTCAAACCATGAATAACTCCAACTCCTCTAGCTACTTTAGAAGCAACTAAATCGCTGTGTTGTTTCCAAGATAAATTATAATTAACATAACAACCGCGATATCGCACAAAATTTATCTCATTCAATGGAACTCCTCTCAGTAAAATTTTTCCACGAAGATCGATCGGTGTTCTCTCTCTACTAACTTATAAAATTATTTTTACTCACTTTTACTGATAAAAGGCTAAGACAAGTCAATATATTATATAGTTGAGCCATTACACTATTAACCTTTTCTATTAAATATTCAACATGACAAATATTCAAAATATTCAAGATGATAAAGCAGTGGACCTAGAACAGAACCCTGCGGAACACCAATTTTGATAAAATACTGACCAGAAATAACGTCATTAATGTAACTTGAACAGATCGTCCATTTAAAAAACTTTTGAACTACTTCAGAGGTAAATCTCTGACGCCCAAACTTTCTAATCTACGTAATAAAATATTAAAATGTACTGTATCAAATGTCTTTCTAAAATCCACAAATACCGCAAGAGCATGTTCAACTTTATCAAGTAAAGTATTCACAAAATCCAACAGCATGGCAATGCACAGCATGGGACGTCGAGTGATTCGTCCTGAATAAAATGTGTTTCGGAAATAATTCCTTTGTTTGTCAAAAATCAAACAAACGATGGTGCACAATTTTCTCTATCATCTTCGAGTATTATGGAAGGGTTGAAATAGGTATCCAGTTCTCTTTGTTCGACTTCACACCCCCTTTATGTAGTATGATCATTAGACCAAGAGGACTGTATATTTCTTTCTTTTTTTTGGGGGGGGGGTTAGGTGACCAAGCAGTGGGTCAAGAGACTTTGTGTCCTTGATCAATTTTAAATTTTTGGGGGAATGGCCTCCCGAAATGTGGGCCTTTTAAGGGCTGAAAAAATTGATTTCCGTGAAAACAGGGCCTGAAAAATGTTTTTTGCTGGGATCTGCCCCCTCCCCTGCCTAAAAAAATATGGGGCTCGAAAATAGTTCTAGAAACCTTTTTTAATCAGCTTGAAGCTTTCAAGAATCAGAGAAACCTTGATCAGACCAAGGTCAAAACAAAGATCAGAAAACCATGGTTCGTTTGAAAATAAAGAATTAAAAAGGGCTATTTAACTCTTTTTTTTTTTAGTGCGGCGCGGTAGGGATTTTATCCCTAACATACATAGAGTCTGCGCTAAATAGACCAAATATTTTTTGGGGAGGGGGAAATGTGCTATTGGGTCCTGACTTAGGCCAAGCAACATGTCATCCCCAATCAGTTTGAAATTTACAGCCTCAAGCCAGGAGAAACGTACTGTATAAAAAATCCATTTGGGAGAATGGTTTTCCAAAAATGGGTTCCAAAAAGGGTCAGAAACATATTCTATTTGATCGGCTAAAAGCTTTTATCATTAAGACCTTAGGTCAAGTGGACCGCAATGTACAAGAAAAAGGAGAAAAAAAAATATTAAATTCTCTTAAAAGGAACCAAGGACATGAAACCAGGAAGCTCTTGACTAAGAAAACACTCAGGCCAAAATAATAAGCTTAGGGGTGTAGGCTTTTACAGTGCTCTGATTATTATGTTTTTTATTTTTACGCAGGTTGGTTGCTTCTGTCTATATCTGAAAGTTTCTGGAATAAGGAAACCCCAAGTCAAAAAAAGGAAAAACAATTCTTGGTTCGTTTGAAAATAAAGACCCAAAAAGGGTCATTTGACTCTTTTTTAGTGCCACGCCGCAGGTATTTCTTCCTTAAGATACATAAATTCCTAAATAATGGACATCTACAACACATGAGTAAAAAGACTCCTCCTCACCTCCCATACCCCTACTAAACAATTAATCAACATTCTAAAGATAATATGTTTTTAGAGGGAACTTTAAGGAATCCCACACTCATACTCACTGACTCATCATGCTTCTTTTCAAATACCAACACTCACCTAAATCAACCTGTGAATCAGTTTCTCTTTTATTCGTGAAATTATCTCATCTCCTTTCACTTAGATTAAGCCTGAATAATTGTGCTGCTGGTGATATCTTCCTTCATATTGCAGAAAAATGTTACTGGCATTTATTTCAAAGCTTCAAAACCTTATTTAAAAATTTAAAAATTCAGATGGATAATTAACCGTTTCATTTGGTTCCAAAACTGTGTCGACTGACTTGTCAAGGACTGCCTGGCCTCGAATCTTGGTCAAAACAATGTTGTTGATTTCGTGGACGTCTATATTTTTGGGTGCGAGAATCGCTCTTTCACTTAGCCATTTATTATTTTTATAATTTTTTAGAATATTCGGAAATACTTTTTCAATCAATTCATTTTTGGACGTCACTAAATTACAGAAATCAGCAGGTAGTTGTATACGTCCTGAAATTGAGTCTACTGGGAGCTTTCCGTTTCCAATTGCCAGCAATTGATCTGAAAATGTTTGACCAGAGTCATCGTTTTGCAATCGGACACGCATATTTGTAGTTAATTTTAATATTTTTACGTGTGCCCATAAATTAGAATTTTTCAGGCAAGCATTCATTTCGTCTGCAGGAGTTGATCTAGGTATTATGGGTAATATTTGCCTGAAATCTCCCGCAAGCAATATTAATGTGCTGCCAAAGGGTTTCGACTTCCCTCGCAAATCTTTCAAGCATTGACCCAGAGCCTCGAGCGATTTTTTGTGTGCCATTGTGCACTCATCCCAAATAATAAGTTTGCATTGCTGCAATACTTTACCCATCCCAGATGATTTGGAAATATTGCACGTGGGAGTTTCTGTAAAATGCAAATTCAGAGGCAATTTCAAAGCGGAATGAGCAGTTCTTCCACCAGGCAGCAATGTTGCGGCTATTCCGGACGACGCAATTGCCAACGCTATATCATTTTTTGATCGAATTGATGCCAGAATCAGTTTTATCACAAACGTTTTACCAGTACCTCCTGTTGCATCCAAAAAGAAAATTTCTCCAACGTTGTTATCGACACAATGCATTATCGTATCATAAATGTTTTTTTGTTCCGACGTTAGCTTGGAAATGTTATTTTGTACATACGACAATAGATCACTCGTACGGTAACTTTGTTCACGATCCAATTCTACACATGTCGAAACAGCAGCGATACGGTTAGGTGAAGGCATTCCCAAATCCTGAAGAGGTTTGTTTGCCATACGTACGCACAAATCTTCTATAATAACTAAAGCGTAGTTATAAATTTCTGATGTAAAATCAAAAGTCATATCTGACGTCTCTAACTGTTTTCGATGGAGTATATCTTCGGACATTTTTTACTTATATTTTTCCCATAACTCTGTAGGAGCTGATGGAGAGCAAGTTGTTAAAATGATGCCAAACAATGCACGAATTTGACTTGGGGTTGACGTTTCGCACGCGTCATTGATGCAGTTATCCCAGTGTTGGTCATTCTCCAATAAATTCAGAGCTTGGCATGCACTACGGTAAGTGTCATGTATAGTACCGTTTACAGTTCTCAAATACTCAAAGGATGTCGGACCGGGTACATTCACCAAAAGCAGGCGTAGAAAGAAGCATTCATGTTGATTGGGGTGAACGGTGTAGAGTCTTCCTATCGTGGTATCTTTGAAGATGGTAGGTCGGCCGTCGACTGACTTACCCTGTTTTCGACGTTCAAATACTTTATTTTTAGTATTCCACGTGTAATACGAAGGCACTTCAGTATACAGCAGTTTTTTTGCAAAAGAATCATTTTTGCAAAGCGAAAAAAAAGCTGTTAATTTTGTATCCGGTGGATTCAGGGCTCTTTGTTGCACGTTGGTTTCCGAGAAATAAACACGTTGACCATTCTGTAAATGTACCGCTAAGTGAACAACAGCTGGACTACGTTCATGTATCGGAAATGAAAGAATTCGCCAAACAGCTTCATTACTGCTTATGTATCTTCCAGCCTGATATTGTACGATTTCGTCGAAATCTTTGATTTCGGGCTGCAAGCCAAAAACTGCCATGTCACTGCCTTTGTTGACGTATTTACATATGTATTTGATTGCCTTTAAGGAGTTACAGGATTCAACGTTTATGTGTGCATTAAATGTTTTGATAACAATGGGGAATATGGAACAACCCACTGGTAATCTACTTCGATGGTGGTACCATTACGCTTCTTTATTATTGCTGTTTTACCGCCATCTTCAGTAGATCTTCTTCTATATTGTGGGTAACCATCATTGCCAGTAATTGTGTTGGATACTAAAAGTCGAGGATATTGCTTTGTGCACCTTCCTTTGGCCATGCATGGTGAATTTTCGTTCAGTGCACCGCAAGGTCCATGTATCATATTTTTTACAATAATATCATGTAACCCCTTATCGACATTTTTATCAGGTATTTCAGCGGAAATCACATCATCAATTTCGTTCGAAGTAATTTTTTTATGTAGCCAGATTAGTATATGTGCGTGTGGCAAACCTCGTTTTTGCCATTCCACTGAGTACATCCATCATCGCACTGACCCAAACACTTCAAGTTTTACTATGTAGTTTATCAGTGATTTCAACTTTTGCCGGAAGACACGGGCCGTAATGTCATGCCTATGAACCGCCGATTGTCCTTGAAGTAAAAGCTGCAGTATCTCGTCCCAAGATTGATTACATGTAAATGTAATAAATAAATCTGGACGACCATAGAGAAGAACATACGCAATAGCATCTTGAGCATATTCATGCATATGACGGGGACTGCCAGCATATGACGAAGGTAAAATTGTTAATCTTCCAACGTTTGTGGTATTACCGTCATTTATAACTGCATCTCGCAAATGAATGTATTGTTCAGAGCGGAGCTTGGTCTGATTCAGGCGGATATATAGCAAACGTTCTGATTCAATTTTAGCATACATATCGACGACAAATTGGTGAAACAATTCACGGCATTTTAAAATATAACTTTCTTCATCCTGCCGAATCATTAGTCTATAGGAATAAGAATGCATTGCACTGCATTTCTTATTCATTTCTTTGTTAGTGGCTGGATTCATCAATTTAATATTAAAGTGATAGCCGTCGGCTCCATCCCAAAAAATGATAGGATATTGTAGGGCATCGTAGCATCGATGAGTTTCAGCAATTCTTAACACCTGAGCGTTTCGCTTATGAAGAATAATATCTCGAGGTAAAAACTGATCACCGACCATAACGATTGCCACTTCGTCGATAGTTGGAGCATTGTATCTACGCACATGTTGGCCAGGAGGCGTTTTGTCAGCGGAAATAACAATTTTATGCGTATCAGTAGGCATCAAATCGATGGCTGTTTTGAACAGACGCACTAAATTATTATTTTCGTGGAAAAGATGTTGCAATTGGGAAATGATTGTCCTTTCAACGTTGGGAGAAATTTCGCAACGTCCATTCAATTCAGAATTTCTATCACTGATGAAGTACAATTGTAAAAATTTATGATTCTCGCCTGAGAATGGTAGAAGGGACCCTGCTCTATGATAAATTTGCCCTTTTACTTTGAAAGTAGACATGAATTGATCTGGATTTTCGATTTGGGCTCCAAACGACGTCATTTGGAAACATGAGTTGTATTTTCTGATTTGTGACAAAAAACGCTTAGATTCTGACGTAGTTCCAAAAGGAAAGTCTTCAATGGCTCTGGTGGTGCAGCCAATAGAGGAAGTTTAACTTTTCCTGAGGCGCAACACATTCCCATTGTTTCACCATTGAATTTCAAGGCCTTGCAATAGGGACAAATTTTAGACATTGGCCCGATTTGAACACATCTACTCAAGCTATAATCATCGACTGGGCTGTACCTCAATGCCAGGCGATAACTTTCAGGTTGCTCTGATTCCTCGGCACGCTTTCTTTTCTTACTTTCTCTATCAGCAGCAAGCCTGATTTCTTGCTGTTCTTGTGATTCCTAGGCACGCTTTCTTTTCTTACTTTCTCTATCAGCAGCAAGTCTGATTTCTTGCTGTTTTTGTGATTCCTCGGCACGCCTTCTTTTTTCACTTTCTCTTTTAGCAGCAAATCTGCTTTCGCGTTGCTCTGGTAGTTCCTCGGCACGCTTTCTGTTCTTTCTTTCTCTGTCAGCCTCAAGCCTGTTTCCTTGCTGTTCTTTTGATTCTTCGGCACGCTTTCTTTTCTGACTTTCTCTATCAGCAGCAAGTTTTTTGGCATAGACTCTTTGAGCATCTTCATCGGCTTTTGCCATTGTAAGTTCATCAGTCATTTTAAACTTAAACATTAATAGATTTCTACGTGAACATAGATATTTCTAAAAATGTATATCCATCAGAGCTTATTCTTGAGCCTAGTCATGGCGCTGGTCATGAAGATCATTTCTTAGATTTAAATATTAATATTTGTGATAATAATAAATTAAGTTTTAAAATGTATAATAAAACGGATGATTTTGATTTTGAAGTGATTTGTTTCCCATTCCCTGAAAGTAATATACACTCAAATATCACATATTCAGCGTTTTTCTCACAGTTACTTCGTTATGCAAGGATTTGTAGTAATTATATTGATTTTAAAAATAGATGTAAAATCTTAAGCCAAAAATTGATGTCAAGAGGTTTTTCTGCAAATAAATTAACTTGGCAATTTAAAAAATTTAGTTTTCATTATAACGAACTTTTAAATAAATATCAAAAGAATTATCTAGAAATACTTAAAGAAATTTTTAACTAATTTCGGAGGTTCGAGAAATGTTGTCACAGCGCCATTTATTTTGAATTGTGTTTCTAATTGAGCAGATTTTTTAAAAAATTAGCCACATGGTAAAGATGAATTCTATAATTGTTTAGTTCATTCAGGTTTTTTGCAATGTGTTAATATTTGTGATTTGGTAAAATTTATAATATTTAGTTTACCTATTGTTGCTAAAGGGAGGGATATATTAACAAGATAAGCTTGTTTTGGTTTTACTTGGTTGTTTTACATTTGCTGTTTTTTTTCATAGGCATGTATTTTGGGGGTGATACCTGACGCGGGGATGCCATGGATATTCTGTGGTAGCCACAACACTGTGCTGGGTAGAGAATTTAGAGTGGCGAAACCCTATATAGGCCAGTGTATTCTCCTGATGAGCCCTTATGTTGGGTGTTGCCTCTGAATTATTTGTCTATATTATTTTTTCTATTGTTCGGTAAATGACGACTTATACTTATTGACGACATGACTGCCTGTCCATGGATTATTCTTTATGGTTGATTGTGTGTGGCTATGCTGTTTGACCTATGTGATTGTATGGATGAGTAGGGTTAAGGCCTCATTCAAGTGCTGGTCTATATTAATCACTAATTTAGGAAAACAGTCTTCCTTTTCTCCTTCTGTCTCTTTTTTTTTTTTTTTTTTTTTTTTTTTTTTTTGTGTTTGTGCTGTAGCATTGGTGATTTCTCTTTTCATGATAAAAATAAGTATATATATATAGATATATATATAGATATATTATACCTATATATATAAAAATAAGTTGTCTGTGTGTGGATCTGTGGATCAGGTGACGTCATGTTTGTCCGCATATGACGTCTGAATTATTTCACACTAATACAAAATAAGAAAAAAAACTAAAAAAGGTAAAAACTACAAAAAAAAACTAAAAAGAAAAAAAAACTAAAAAGCTAAAAAACTAAAAAAAAACTAAAAAAAGGTAAAAAACTAAAAACTAAAAAAAACTGAAAAAACTAAAAAAAGGCAAAAACTACAAAAAAAACTAAAAACTAATAAAAAAACTAAAAAATCTAAAAAACTAAAAAAACTAAAAAAACTAAAAAAAGGTAAAAAACTAAAAAAAAACTAAAAACTAAAAAAGAAAAAAACTAAAAAAAGGAAAAGACTGAAAAATAAAAGAGAAAAATAAAACTAAAAAATATGAATAAAAATACAAAAAAAATAAAAAAAGATAAAAACTACAAAAAAACTAAAAAGAAAAAACGAAAAAAAACTAAAAAAGCTAAAAAAATAAAAGAAGCAAAAATCTAAAGAAGGTAAAAACTACAAAAAAAAAAAAAAAAAAAAAAAAATCTAAAAAAGCTTAAAAACTAAAAAAAAACTAAAAAAAGATAAAAAACTAAAAAAAAACTAAAAAAAGGAAAAAACCATAAAATAAACTAAAAACTAATAAAAAAAAAATAAAAAAAGCTAAAAAACTAAAAAAACTAAAAAAAACTAAAAAAGGTAAAAACTAAAAGAACTAAAAAAGAAAAAAAACTAAAAAAAGGAAAAAACTGAAAAATAAAGGAGAAAAAGAAAACTAAAAAAATATAAATAAAATAAAAAAACTAAAAAGATAAAAACTTCAAAAAAAACTAAAAAGAAAAAAGAAAAAAACTAAAAAACCTAAAAAAAGGTAAAAACCAATAAAAAAAAACTAAAAACAAAAAAAGGGAAAAAATTAAAAATTTATTTCATCATAAGTTTTCAACTGACGAAATTACAGACCGGGACATCGGGACACAAATGACGACCGGGACACCGGCACATAGGGAATATGAATGACGACACTCAAAGAGAAAGCGACCGGGACAAAAGGAATGTTCGATTAGCAATCAACAAAGCACCGGGACACAAATGACGACCGGGACACAGGGAGTATAAATGACGACCAGGATATAAGTAAAAAAAACTAAAAAAACTAAAAAAAGGTAAAAACTACAAAAAAACTAAAAAGAAAAAAAAATAAAAACTAATAAAAAAACTAAAAAATCTAAAAATCTAAATAAACTAAAAAATAAAAAAAATAAAAAAGGAAAAAAATAAAGGAGAAAAACAAAACTAAAAAACGAATGTATATACAGACCGGGACACCGGGATACAAATGACGACCGGGACACAGGGAATATAAATGACGACCGGGACACAGGGACACAACTACAACGGGGACGCCGGGGGGCACAGGGGGATATAAATGACGACCGAGACACCGGGACACATGGAATATAAATGACGCCCGGGACACTCAAAGAGAAATCACAGACTGGGACACCGGGACACAAATGACGACCTGGACACAGGGACAAAACTACAAAGGGGATGCCGGGGGGCACAAGGGGATATATAAATGACGATGGCGACACAGGGAATGGTAGATTAGCAATCACCATCAACAAAGCTCAAGGGCAATCATTAGAATCATGAGGTATAGATCTGAATACGGATTGTTTTCCCATGGACCATTATATGTTGCATTTTCAAGAGTCGGTAAACAATCTATTTATATGCACAGACAATGGGACAGCAAAGAATGTTGTATATTCGCAAGTTTTACGTAGTTAAAAACATATATATATATATCTATATTCACAGGTGGGACATAGGGACACAACTACAATGGCGCGTAACTAATATGGCGTGTAACGACTTACGCGCGCGGGGGGCTTGGGGGGGCGCGAAGCGCCCCCATCAACTAGGTGTTGGGGTGGCGCGAAGCGCCACCCCAACAGCTAGTATAGTTATAAAAATAAGTTGTCTGTGGATGTGTCTGTTAGGTGACGTCATGTTTGTGTGTTGACTGACGTCATGAAGTTAGTTGTCGTCATTTTTGTTATGACGGTGACGTCATTAAAGATATTTAAGACATGCGTTCACGTAGAAATCTAGTAATGTTTAAGTTTAAAATGACTGATGAACTTACTATGGCAACAGCCGAGGAAGATGCTCAAAGAGTCTATGCCAAAAAACTTGCTGCTGATAGAGAAAGTCAGAAAAGAAAGCGTGCCGAGGAATCAAAAGAACAGCAAGGAAACAGGCTTGAGGCTGATAGAGAAAGAAAGAACAGAAAGCGTGCCGAGGAACTACCAGAGCAACGCGAAAGCAGACTTGCTGCTAAAAGAGAAAGTGAAAAAAGAAGGCGTGCCGAGGAATCACAAGAACAGCAAGAAATCAGGCTTGCTGCTGATAGAGAAAGTAAGAAAAGAAAGCGTGCCGAGGAATCAGAGCAACCTGAAAGTTATCGCCTGGCATTCAGGTACAGCCCAGTCGATGATTATAGCTTGAGTAGATGTGTTCAAATCGGGACAATGTCTAAAATTTGTCCCTATTGCAAGGCCTTGAAATTCAATGGTGAAACAATGGGAATGTGTTGCGCCTCAGGAAAAGTTAAACTTCCTCTATTGGCTGCACCACCAGAGCCATTGAAGACTTTCCTTACTGGAACTACGTCAGAATCTAAGCGTTTTTTTGTCACAAATCAGAACATAAGCAGTAATGAAGCTGTTTGGCAAATTCTTTCATTTCCGATACATGAACGTAGTCCAGCTGTTGTTCACATAGCGGTACATTTACAGAATGGTCAACGTGTTTATTTCTCGGAAACCAACGTGCAACAAAGAGCCCTGAATCCACCGGATACAAAGTTAACCGCTTTCTTTTCGCTTTGCAAAAATGATTCTTTTGCAAAAAAACTGCTGTATACTGAAGTGCCTTCGTATTACACGTGGGATACTAAAAATAAAGTATTTGAACGTCGAAAACAGGGTAAGTCAGTCGACGGGCAACCTACCATCTTCAAAGATACCACGATAGGAAGACTCTACACCGTTCACCCCAATCAACATGAATGCTTCTTTCTACGCCTGCTTTTGGTGAATGTACCCGGTCCGACATCCTTTGAGTATTTGAGAACTGTAAACGGTACTATACATGACACTTACCGTAGTGCATGCCAAGCTCTGAATTTATTGGAGAATGACCAACACTAGGATAACTGCATCAATGACGCGTGCGAAACGTCAACCCCAAGTCAAATTCGTGCATTGTTTGGCATCATTTTAACAACTTGCTCTCCATCATCTCCTACAGAGTTATGGGAAAAATATAAGTCAAAAATGTCCGAAGATATACTCCATCGAAAACAGTTAGAGACGTCAGATATGACTTTTGATTTTACATCAGAAATTTATAACTACACTTTAGTTATTATAGAAGATTTGTGCGTACGTATGGCAAACAAACCTCTTCAGGATTTGGGAATGCCTTCACCTAACCGTAGCGCTGCTGTTTTGACATGTGTAGAATTGGATCGTGAACAAAGTTACAGTACGAGTGATCTATTGTCGTATGTACAAAATAACATTTCCAAGTTAAAGTCGGAACAAAAAGACATTTATGATACGATAATGCATTGTGTCGATAACAACGTTGGAGAAATTTTCTTTTTGGATGCGCCATGAGGTACTGGTAAATCGTTTGTGATAAAACTGATTCTGGCATCAATTCGATCAAAAAATGATATAGCGTTGGCAATTGCGTCATCCGGAATAGCCGCAACATTGCTGCCTGGTGGAAGAACTGCTCATTCCGCTTTGAAATTGCCTCTGAATTTGCATTTTACAGAAACTCCCACGTGCAATATTTCCAAATCATCTGGGATGGGTAAAGTATTGCAGCAATGCAAACTTATTATTTGGGATGAGTGCACAATGGCACACAAAAAATCGCTCGAGGCTCTGGATCAATGCTTGAAAGATTTGCGAGGGAAGTCGAAACCCTTTGGCAGCACATTAATATTGCTTGCGGGAGATTTCAGGCAAACATTACCTATAATACCTAGATCAACTCCTGCAGACGAAATGAATGCTTGCCTGAAAAATTCTAATTTATGGGCACACGTAAAAACATTAAAATTAACTACAAATATGCGTGTCCGATTGCAAAACGATGACTCTGGTCAAACATTTTCAGATCAATTGCTGGCAATTAGAAACGGATAGCTCCCAGTAGACTCAATTTCAGGACGTATACAACTACCTGCTGATTTCTGTAATTTAGTGACGTCCAAAAATGAATTGATTGAAAAAGTATTTCCGAATATTCTAAAAAATTATAAAAATAATAAATGGCTAAGTGAAAGAGCGATTCTCGCACCCAAAAATATAGACGTCCACGAAATCAACAATATTGTTTTGACCAAGATTCGAGACCAGGCAGTCCTTTACAAGTCAGTCGACACAGTTTTGGAACCAAATGAAGCGGTTAATTATCTATCTGAATTTTTAAATTCCGTGGATCTTTCAGGGTTTCCACCACACGTGCTACAACTAAAAATAGGCGTACCAATAATACTTTTAAGAAATATCAACCCACCAAAGCTTTGCAATGGCACGCGACTTGCCGTAAAAAAAAACAATGGAAAACCTAATAGAGGCCACAATCTTGACAGGGCCTTTTGAGGGTGAGGCTGTTCTTATTCCTCGCATTCCCATGATTCCAACGGATCTGCCTTTTCAATTTAAAAGATTGCAATTCCCAATTCGATTAGCATTTGCAATCACCGTTAACAAAGCTCAAGGTCAATCATTAGAAAAATGTGGTATAGATCTTAATACTGATTGTTTTTCCCATGGACAATTGTACGTTGCATGTTCGAGGGTCGGTAAACCTGACAATCTATTTATATGCAGCGACAATTGGACAGCGAAGAATGTTGTATATTCGCAAGTTTTACGCAGTTAAATTGTATAGTATCTATCTATTTATCTATCTATATAAAAACGAGTGTATGCATGTTGGTTTGTTTGTAAAAAGAGCGTTTGCATGTGACGTCATTATTAGTACATACGGCTTTATATATGCAAGGTCTTTAGTTATATGGAATCACGTATTTCAAGATGATTTTTGCAGAAAGAATGCAGCAGATGTGGACTTGAATCGCTCTTTTCCACATATTTTTGGCAAGACTCCAAAAAGCGGACCAGCACCTGAAAGAGATGCAATACAAAAGTGGATGGAAGAAATACCATTTGTTATGTCAATCAGTTTTAGAAGTGGTGCAGTCGTTGCCACATATCCATATGATAGTGCTTCGTTTGAAGATAGAAAGCATGCTGCAGGTAAAAGCTATTGAAAATAGGATGTAGAAAATGCGAATGACGTTCTATAAGAATATAGGTGGTGTGCAGGCTATGCTTCGGTCAACAATCCTTTAAAAACACTTGGCTTATAAGGCAATCCTGTGATCCCCCGAGGAGGTTGGGAAAGCCAAGCCCCTCTGCTTTCTCCAAATGGTGTTTTGGTTTAAACTTAAGAGGCAATATTTAAGAGTAATGTATCCAAAAAAGCAGTTGTTCTTTGGCTATTGCTTCTTCCACAAAGCTCTCGTTCAGCTAATACCCTTAAGAACAAAGTAATAATAATATACCCAAAATCAAACCTTGAAGTGAAACTTAATGAAAGCTATAAGGATAATCTATTTATTTGAAAAAGAAAACTATTTTTAGTATCATCTTCCAATTTTTCATATTAAACATGAAACCCTTAAATCGTTTTAATTTTTAAGAGCAAGCTGGGATTTGTGACAAGGTCTACCCTGTTCCATTTTTGAAAAAGTCTAGTGCTTTAATGTTCGTCAATATTTTCGATTAGCATTTTCTTATCCGTTATGCCAGCGAGTGAAAACAACATATTTTCGTTGATTCACAATTTAATTTTGAAATTGTGTAAAAATATATGGTAGTATCTTTTTGATTACAAAAAAAAGAAACAAGTTGAAGTTAACTTATCCATCTCATTTCAATCAATGTCCATGTCAATCAAACTTCGACGACACATTATAATCCTTTGCACAGTTTAGTTTCATCAATTTTTTTTCAGCTTTAAAAATTATCCAAGAAAAAACATAGTTCCAAATACTAGATCCTTTTATCAGGATACAATACAACCTTTCTTCTAAAAAACTGGAATTATCAAACCATGGGTCCAAGAGAAGTGCACCTTAAAACTAAGGAATCCCTGCATTTGACTGAAAAATTTCCCAAAATTGTATTGCCAATTCGGTATCTATAGCTTGTAAACATAATATATCATCAGTAGTTCTTTAGGGATTTATTAAAACTTTAATTTGTTTAAAATGATCATATTCTAAAGAAAATTTCTTAGTGATGTTTATTTGATAATGTTGATTTTCGATAGTGATATTATCCTCAGAGGCGCCATTTGGGCCAAATCTTGGGGTGGGCATGGGGCATTTGACGAAACTTGAGACTTTTATTATGAATCTAACCTACTTTCTAAGTTTACAATGATTAATAGCAAATAGCGTAATTACCCCAAGGGTCGTCAGGTAATTACACTCTTTGGCTAAATTGGCGGGCAGTTAGTTCAGATCATTTGAACAGAATGGATTATGTTGGACATAATGGATAATTATGGCCGGAAAAGGGCCCTTTGTGGTCGAAGCTTGGGCCCCCCTGGAAAATCAGGGGTGGGCATTTGCCCACCCCTGACCCCCCCAAATGGCGCCTCTGATTATCCCAAGCTAGCCAAAAAATGTGTTTCAAAATTTGTTTGTATTATACATCAGTAGTTCTTTAGAGGTTTATTAAAACTTTAATTTGTTTAAAATGATTTTATTGTTAAGAAAATGTCTTATTTATGTTTATTGATAATGTTGATTTTCGATAGTAATATTGTCCTAAGCTAGCAAAAAAAATATGTTTCAAACTTTTTTTGATATAAAAATTGGGTGCAAATCACAGTCTAACTAGGTTTCCTAAATTTCCCTAATAAGTCAATTTGCAAAAGGACTACCCAAATAAATTCGAGTAATGTATATTATCTTAAGACAGGTCATAGCTTTTGACCAGATATAATGCATTTTTTTTTTCAGTACTAAAAATTGATAATATTTTAATCCTATTTGACATGGGTGATCTAACCGAGAGAGAATAAAATGAACAGAATACATTTGTCAATTAACAGGATACATTATCAATGAACAGAATACATTTATCAAAGATTAAAAAAGGAAATCAGACAAAAAGAGACATAGGAACTCAATAGAGACATTGACAGATAGAGAGAGGGGGAGGAGACAGAGAAAGATAGAAGGAAAGAGGGAGAAAAGAGTGAATCAGGGAAAGGGATAGAGAAAGAAAGGGATAGGGAGAGAGGGGAGGGCAGAGAGAGAAAGAAAGATAGAAAGAAAAAGAGAGAAAGATAGAGACAAAGAGAGAGAGAGAAATAGAGAGAGAGAGAGAGAGAGAGAGAGAGAGAGAGAGAGAGAGAGAGAGAGAGAGAGAGACAGAGAAAGACAGACAGAAAGAGCTAGAGAAAGTATGAAAGGACGAGTAATCACGTATATCAGCTTTTGAATATATATTTCAGTATTTTCGGCTGGAAATATCGAATCTCTTACCCCCGATGATGACATGTTTCGTCATCTTGCCTCGACGTATGCGACAAATCATGATTCCATGTTCCTTGGTAGACCTTGCAACATTGACGGAAGGACGACAGACCTTGGGTTCCCTAATGGGACTATAAATGGAGCCTCCTGGCAAGTTATGAAAGGTAACCTCAATTTTGAAATGAATCGGGACATGTACAAGCATCAAATTTCGTTTACTTTGTTAAACAATTAACTGTACTTTTTCCATTGTAAGATTCAATTTTTGTTTGTTTGTCAATTAAAAAAAAATCTTTTATAAACAAAATTCTTATTAAACCAAAGACGAGCATAAATATGGCCATGTAGTTACTAAAACTTAAAACGAAGAGAAGTTACTTTCAATAAATAAATCAGACCAAATAAAAACAGAAACGACAATGAACAATCAAATAACAATAAAACGACGAGAAATTACCACACTCAGGAGTAGGGCTAACACCCTTAGGCTTTCTAAAAGCCAAGGCGTCATTTCGGCCTTACTGAAAACAAGATATGTTTCAAATCTTTTTCCTTTTATAACTTTAATAGATCAAAAACTTGTTTCCAAAATTAATATTGTTAATATTTTAAACAAATATCTGTTCGTTTTTAATTAGATTGTTTTCTTTTATTTGCTAAAAAAATTATTTATAAAGTTTTTCTCGTTTTTTCTGTCTAAGAATTAACAGTTTGGGCTTGCTTTGGACAAAATTTTGCAACAAATTTTAATAATTTATTTATTATACAACTTTGGATATTATTCCAATGGTTCGATTTCATGTGGTTCAAAAATATGTTATTTGATCCAGTTCAGCATCCCTCTCAGCAATCTCTGAAATTTTCAGCTTAATACCCTTAGCTGTTCCTCAGATTCTGCAGACACACCATTTTGACAAATAGATGGTGTCTTTTGATTTAGTTCATTATTTCCTTACCATTCCCTAAAACTCTCAACTTAATACCCTTAGCCACCAATTAGACATGAAAGAGACTTCATTTTGATACCCTGGATGCAAATATTTTCACTTGATTTAATTCAGCACAATACCCAGAGTTTCAACATAATACCCATAGTCTTTTTGGACACTTTTCCATTATAAAACTTATATGTATACGATAGACAACTTGCATAATTTACAGGGCTTTCTCTGAGAGATTTGGGGGTCGTGTCATCCTCGAAGGCCCATTTTTTTTGCCCTTTCAATTATTGTGAACAATATAGTTGTCACACAATTGTGATAGTGTGTCATTGGGGGTTAGAGCTTAGCTATAAAGTTCTTGAGTCGTCCTAATGGAATTTGAGCCGGTTAGCTGAGTGATTAGATAGGGATTTGAAATCCTTTGTCCGTGCGGACAGTGGTTCAACTTATGGTGTAACTGGTGATTTGGTATAAAACAGAAGTCAGTGACGTAACTCTGTATTCTCATCCGACCCGGTTCAAAATTGGTACCTGGAGAAATCCGTTCTCAGCCACCTTGAATCGAGCTGTACGTGACTTCCTTGCTCGATTTTCGTTGGCTCTACTGAGAGTGGATCAGAAGTAAAGCAGAACAAAAAAATAAACACTTTCTTTCGGCATGTGATCTACCCCAGGAAGCTCAAGCATTTTTTAAGCGTGAAATAAGTAACTGTTAGTTATCTTAATAATTCATTTCAACCTTCTTTATGTGCATGAAATACACTTAGTAGAGTACAAAAACAAAAGACAGAGGAGTCCAAGCGGCAAGTGCAGAAGATATTTGCGAAAACAAATAATATAATTTTCTTCCGCTGAGATATTGTGAAAAAAATTCGTGAAGGCACTAAGAAGAAGATAAGTGGGACAAGAAAAGCGTTGTAGAATCTGCCCGGGCTACTTTGTGAAATTGGCTTTCAACCCGAGCAACGATTTTCTAAGCCTTCCTTTCAACGCTGAGATAACAAGTGTTTTAGTAGTTTTAATATTTGATCCAAACGGGAGATTTGGAGATCTCTGAATAATTCAGAGAAGACGATCCAGCAATAGCTTTTGGGGCAACATTGATAGTAATGGGATGTTGTTGAGACGAACCGTAGACGAGAAGCTCAGCTTTAGAGGAGGCGACTTGAAGCCCAATCTCATTGAGACGAGAGCAAACTATATTAAATATATTTTCGAAAACTTGGAAACTATCGGACAGTAGAAGAATATCGTCTGCGTAACAAAGGTGGCTGACATTATTGAAAAGAGCTGGACTACGCACAGAGCCTTGTTTTACATCTTTTCGAACAGTGATGGAGTTTCAAAAATGACTACCTAGCCGCACACGTATAGACACATTACCATACTAATTCCATCAGAGATGATAGAGAAAAGGGTTTATTCCGCTTCTCAATAGAGAAAAAATAGCATGAGTTAGTATATTAGTGTGTTGAATTAGTATATAGTTGAATTAGTATATCAATAATTTGGATTTATTCTCTATAGGGAGTATGCAAGACTACAACTATGCAAAGCATGGCATCTTGGAGATTACGGCCTACATCTCATGCTGCAAGTACATTGAACCACATGATATAGAAAAAGTGTGGCTGGACAATAGAAACGTAAGAAATTATGGAAGCAATTTAATAAAGCCAAAAGACTATTCGAGGAGCCGCCATTGTAATTTTTACTAAGCCTTTCTTTAGTGAATTTCGTTTTACGTGTTACCAGTTTTTTTGAAGAATTGTCCGTCCTAACAACGGTAAAAAGAAAAAGAAAAAAAAACTCTTTGATTGCACGCTTTTGAAGTGCGCCATAAAGATAGTAAGAAGGCTACATTTAGAGAGCCAATGCTTAACTTTTTTTTCACTAGAGAACTTTTTGAATCTCTTTCGTCTCTTTTGGCACCAAAAATTCCAGCGTTGCTTACGAAACTAGATTAGTATCAATCGCTAGAATGCTTTGGTGTGAGAAAAGACGAATTTGATACTCATACCTCCGTACCCATTTGGTTTTCCATATGCGACAAGATCGCTTGGACATACATCCGGGATAGAATTGAGAGGAAAAAGCAAGTAAGTAAGTAAGACGGCACAAGACCCTTAAGGTCCAAACCGGTGGTGCTGATCTCCGTTTCATGGCCCTTCAACCAGGAAGTGCAATGGGGGGCTGGGGGCCAACCATCTTGTGCTTTCACACACCCTTCCTGCTTACCTTCCCCAGATTTCTCCAGGTACCCATTTAGAGCTGGGTCGACTCTGGCTGAGCTTACAGAATCACGCCACTGACCCAGTCCCAAACTAAATAACGAGTCACAGCTGGGATTGAACCTGTGCCCCTTGGGCAAAGAATTCCCACGCCAGTGCGCCAACCACTCAGCCAGGACAAAGAATGATTTATTGATTTATTTCAAAGTAAGTTAAATTTTAATTCTGTATAATACTTGAGACAATCTTAGCTTGAAGGAAAAACTCTATTTCAGTAAAAAAAAAAATCACAAACACATTCGAAACAGCATTATTAGTGTTTTGGCTAAGATAATTTGTTTTTGTATATATATTGTAGACAAGAGACTACCCCAAAAAAATCGTACGAGAAGATATAATTCCCTAGAATACGGGTCAAAAGAAATTTGAAAAAAGTGATCTTACTAGATAATAAAAAGCTTAAAACATATTTCGTAGCATTGGTGTAGCCCTTTTCCTAAAATTTTTGATGAGTAACTTTAAGCTGCTTTTTTTTACTTTGAAGCTTGCCTCAGACGGAAGATGGATTTCGTATAAAAACTCTGAAAATTAATTTGACGTAATGGCAGATTAACTCATTAGTGTTAAGTGAACACTGTGAGGAGTTCTTTTGGAAATCTATTTTTTTTAGAACTGGCATCAACACCCAAAATAAATTCTAAGCTAAACTCATTTCCATGTTAATACAATATACAACAGGTTTTCCAAATCTTCACCTCTTTTGAACCATTTGCGTATTCTAGCTAGATATTCCACCCCTGTTTATAATAGTATAATGTGCCAAACCAGTGTCATATGTACCATTTTGGTTAATTGACTATAAACCGTCTCTAAAATCTCACAAGAGAGCCTTTCTCAAACCTTCAAATGTGTATGTACCCCAAGTTGGAAGCAATTCCAGTATAGCTATTCCATTAGTATTAGGCCTTCTGCATCTGGGAATTTTCGATCAGTTGCAATGATAGATTCAAATAGTTCAAATTCAGCTGAAACAACACACTGCAGGAAAAACGCAGGGACTCTAATAGTCAAGAAGCGTCATTAATCCGATATACGCACAATCATGGAGAATTTTTTGGCATAAAAATCAAAACAAATTGAATCACATTTTAAAGGTTTTGAATTTGATGCACCCCAAATAAACAGAAATTTTATTATACAAACTATTGACGTTTAGAAATCAAAAATAATTTTTTTCCCAGTTCTGAATCCTATGAGTAAAGAAACTTCCTATCTAATTTAGTAAATTCAAAGCAAAAGTCTGTACAGCGAAGTTTTTTGAAGAAAACAATACTCGAAAATGTGGAACGTCCCTCTTTTAGGCCATTATACACTTATTGGGCTTGTAAAAAATTATGTCCACATTATTCAGCTACATACCATAATTTAAGTGTTTTTTTGGTTAAATCTCAGACAAGAAAGTCCCTACAGAAGGCACAAAACATTTTTCTTGAAATCTTTTGAAATAAAAAAAGGGACGGATGGCAGTACACATAATTAAACGGAATTTTCAATGCCTCATGGCCTTTTTGCTACATGGGTATTGAATTTAGTTGCAGGTTACCTTGTCCTTTTCAGAGAATACAAAATAGGAAACATACCGTCTATGAAATAAAATTCTACATGTATGTAATCAGTACCATCATCTAAGGTGATTTAAAATACAAAAAAATTATGGAATTTTATTTTAAAACTGCTCTAGCGATCTTACGATTAGAAACAAGTAGTCATATTTAAAAACAAATTGTTTTAGGCTCTACAGCTGATCTTAGCGGAAGTAAATCGTGGCGTTAGAGGATTTGTCAAGAACACAGATGGCATGCCTGTTCCGAATGCAACAGCTTACATCATTGGACGGGAAACGGCCAATTTTTCCACTACAGCACACGGTGAATTTTGGAGACTTTTGCTTCCTGGGTACTATACAATCGAGGTAATCATTCGTATCCTAGTTTGGCCGAATGTAAAGAAGATTTACATAGGTATAAGAGGAAGACAGTGCTCGATGCATTTAATATACTATTTCCAAATATAATAATCGTTTCACTCGCCTTAAAAGT
Organism: Artemia franciscana; assembly: GCF_032884065.1. NCBI lineage: Eukaryota > Metazoa > Arthropoda > Branchiopoda > Anostraca > Artemiidae > Artemia > Artemia franciscana. The sequence continues at coordinate 15,939,679 of NC_088878.1, forward strand.
TCGCTTAAATCCTTTAAAAATAGTATGTTTGTATTCCTTATCTTAAACCCTCTTTTTATTATAATAGTCGTCACCCTAAAAATCCACCCTCCTCCCTGAGGCATAAGATAAGACAGTGATGTATAAGAAAGGTGGGTTCAGCTACTCCATACATAAGCAATAGAATCGTCTCCTTATTTTCCCTAATTGGATTTGTTTATTTCTGATTGCTAATTTTTATATGAGATTTCCAGGTTTTTTTTTATTGCACCTTTATGGTTCGTAAGCACTCCTTGTGCTAACAAAATTGCTGCTTATAATAGAATGGCATAGCGCATGCCATTCCCATGGCAGCAGGTTGCACATATTCTTTTCAATATCTCAGTCTGTATTTAGTGTTCTCAATGCTATTACATTCTTTAAACTTGCTATCAACTTAATAGAAAAAAATACCTACCTTTGCATGATTTTCTAGAAAATAGTATTTTTCCTAGAAGTTTAAATGGGGCTATGGTCAAGGGGAAGTAGTGATCACATGAGAAACTCATTATACTCTTGGAAAATCTTAAAAAACAAATGTAAGCCAAGCCTTTAAAACAGATGGTAAATTTTTACTTACCCAATTGTAAACCTCTTCCCCTTTTCTGAAAAGAAATCCTCACTAAGCTGGTGCCAAGAGGTACTATTGTGCCTACATATCATTAAATAAAAAAAAAATTGTTTTTTAACTGAAAGTAAGGAGCGATATTAAAACTTAAAACGAACAGAAATTATTACGTATATAAGTGGGTTCGCCCTCCCCTCAATACCTCGTTCTTTGCACTAAAGTTGGAGTTTATCGTTTCAGTTATTTAAGAAAAGCACGTAATTCACAAAGGCCGCTTTATTAGAATAATAAGCTCTTTTAAAAGTTCTAAAAAAACTTTACGCTTTCAACACTAAAATAAAAAGACACAGATCATTTAAAGCTAAAACTAATAAGGAAGGATATGTTGTCACTTTTACGGTGGGGTTTAATTAAAATTACGAATTACTTGCACCCCTGACAGTAGTGACTGTTTTAGGCCTGGGTGGGGGGATAGCTGCCCCTCCCAGTTTTCTGACATTTAAGATTAAATTTATTATGCTTTTACACTTCTATGGTATACCTTTACACTTCAGATTGTGAGGCCTAAAAACACTACTGCGAGAAGGATGAGTACTGCTCAGTAGAACCAAATAAATTTATTATAAGCTCAATTTTAATCTATAAAAATATTTATTTAATTTAAGAGTTTGATTCTATTTAAACCTGGCCTGAACTTTTCTGAAATTTGGCACATTTTTCTATTTTCAAGCTGTTAGCATTAGTTAAAAATATTAGCCCTCCCGACCAGGGCTAAGTTAGTTCGCAGAACATAAGGAAGGTTTAAATGTAAAAAAAAATACACCTTAGTGTCGTTCCGACAAAATAGGCCTTTAATCTTTGGTCCAATAAAATCCAAAAGTAATAGAAGTGATGAAAAAATATAAGCATAAAATAATGTATTTTTAGTTTTTGAATTATATTATTACGAATTATGACGTATTTTTAGTTTTCGTATCTTAGAATTATCTTTACATTTTTAATGGGTGATTGATTTTGCTAGTAGATTTTTGAACGATTACTCCAAAAAACAAATGATGACCGACTGAAATGTGTTGCTAACAACAGAAGCGAATAATTTGGTATGAGCGTTAGAAATAAACCCCAAAGTCTGGGTAAAGATTTAAACAATTGTCAAAGAGTTACAAGGAGCTCAATAAAATTTTCGAGGTGAAACCAAAAAGTAGTCATTTTAGTTTAATTTTCGTTTTGTCATGCCCGAAGAACCCAGAAGAAGTTTTATCCAACATCATTTCTGTTGTACTTTCTGTTATAAATTTATCAGTAAGTACTGGCAACAATTTTCTATACGTTTGTCGAAACATGTTTCGGCAATAATTTTCTAAGTATTTTATGTAGCTTACGAATCGAGACTTTCACCGGACCTTTAAACTTCTATTTCATAGTTTTGTGCTAAATGAAATCTACTATGAAATTTTGAATTCAACTAATTTGTTGGTTGAAATCAACGCCAATTTGTCTAAAAGAGAGAAAAAAGTGAAAAACTGTATAAAAATTGCAAGTTTAACAGTAAAGCATCCCGCACTCTAACAATTACACCCCTAGTCTATTTAATATTCTATGACTGTTTTACTTTATATAAAATTTAATTCAAGTTAAGTTTACATTCTGTCTTAAAAAATATGACCATTCTCCATTCAGTCTCCATAAAATGGTAGTAAAACCGCACCACTTCAAAGGTGCAAAGTTTTTCAAACAGTTCGTGGTAACGAACTGTAAGGAGCAATGCGGCTCAATAGTGACCAAAACTCTCACAAAAAGTGCCTTGATAACAATAGATACATCAAAAGAATCGAATTTTTATGCTTATTCAAAATATGTAAGATTCATCAAATTTAATTTTACCCATCAAAAGTTACGAGCCTGGGAAACTTTGCCCAATTTCTAAAAAAGGGGGAAAACACCCTAAAAAATGAGGAAATCGTCAGATTCAGCATATTAGAGAACCCTAATGTAGCGATTTCAAGCTCATATATACAAAAACGTGGTCATTTTCGTTTTTTGCCAAAAGAAAGATCATGGATGCGTGTTTATTTGTTTGTTTTCCCCTTGGCTAATTGTATCGAACCAGTGACCGCAGAAGATCGGGACAAAGCTCATTTTGTCGAAAATAAAACGTTCTAGTGCCCTTTTTAAGTGACCAAAAATATTAGAGGGCAGCTAGCCCCCCTTCCTCGCTCATTTTTACCCAAAGTTGCCCGACCAGAATTTTCAGATGGCCATTTTTTCATCATAGTCAAAAAATTTAATAGCTATGTCTTTGAAAATGACTTGACCCACACAGTCCACAAGGGAAGAGCTGAAGGTGTATACTTCGCCCATTGTTCATATATATTATTGGTTAATGGGAAGTTTACGAACTTTATTTTTATATATATACGTTGTGTTTGATTTTGAAGTTTTTTTTACGAGCTAATATAACAATAAGATGGCTTACTCATTATCAGTGATAATAAAATATTCCCCCCTTCAGTTTTTCTGACATTTGATATTAAATTCCTTTAACTTGATGTTTTTACATATCTATTAAAGCACCTCCCCACCCCCCCAATTTTTGAAGCCTAACCCCGTTACTGTTTCATCCCCTATTCTAAATAGATGAAGTTCTACTGTATAGACATTTCTGTTAACACTTCTGTACTGACTAGTTCTACTGTGTTGACAGTTTGACTGATGAATTCAGACAATTCGAACTGGAATTATTAGGAGTTTCGGAGACTCATATCCCCGGGGTAGGTAGCATGGAATTAGATGATACAGAATTTGTTTACTCAGGCAGGAAGGATGGGGTACATAGACAGGGACTAGGGATCATGATGAATAAAGAAACTGATAACTCTTGTTTAGGCTGTGAAGGCATTAATAATAGAATACTTATCGCTCATTTTATGACTAAAAAGTTTATGGTATCCGTTATAGTAGCATATGCCCCGTAGAACCGACTGACGGAGATGGTAGTGACTCAGATGAATTTAACTTACAGTTAAAGGAGTAAATAGACAGGGTTTCAGGTAGAAATATGGTGTTTTTACAAAGGGGATTTTAACACCCTGGTCGGTAGAAATAGGGATAGATGGTATCCTAGCCTAGTTAAATTTGGTACAGGGAAAGAAAACAGTAGTGGCTACAGACTTTTGCAACTTTGTAGTTATAACAATCTAGTTATACCCAATACGGTAGTTGGTCAAAAATGGCACATAACATAACATGGTATTCACTTGATGGTAAGATAGCAAATATTATTGATTATGTTAAAGTAGACTGAAGACTGGTTGGATCAATACAAGATGCTAGGGTATATAGGAGTGCTGTTATTGATGTTAGAAGTAAAGATCACCATCTAGTAGTGTCTAGGGTTAATTTAAAGCTGGTATTTTGGAAAGGTTATATATTTTGGAAAACTACCTCACGGAACTTTTGATGTTGGTAGACTCCAGGATGAGAATCTGAGACAAACTTTCAAGGAACAGGTGGATACTAAACTTGAGAGTTTAAAATTTGACAATGTGGAAGATGGTTGGAATAATTTTAGAAAAACAATGTTTGAAGTTGCTGATGGTATCTTAGGGAAGAAAATAAGCACTGTAGCTAGGAATATTAGTGAAACAGCTTTATGTTTGATAGGGAGGAGAAGGTAAAGAAAATGGAGAAAGCTTTAAAATATGAACTAAGGAAATGTGAAGTAAAGAACATGGATAAAATTCCCGAGGATATGGAAGATGCTAAACGGCATATTGTTAGATTGATAGTGAGGATGTTGTTAATTTCCTAGAGAATAGATGGGCTCCGAAAGTTAGCCTAGGGACTCAAAAACTATCTCTCTTATTATTTGCAGATGATATTGCTTTGGTGGCTAATAAACCGCAAGATCTACAGACTATTTTGAATCTCATAGAAGAATATTTGCATATAAAAAAGTTAAGGCTGAATACTGAAAAGAGCGAAGTTGTTATTTTTAAAAAAAGGAAGGTTGGGGACGATGAAAAATATACATTTAAATTTAATAACAAGGAACTATTTATAAGTAAAAGAATAAAATATTTAGGCTTTATCTTATCGGAAAATGGAAGCCTAAGGAGTCATGTTGATGAAATAATTAAGAGAGGTAGGGTGGCCATGTCAGCTATATTTAGAAACCCGACGATAATGGGGATCAAAAACCTAAAAATGCATAAAAAAATATTTAACACAAAAATTTTGCCCGTGATAGAATATGGAGCAGAGATATGGGGTGGAGAAACGGTGCAGCAACTGGAGCCCCTTCAGCTCCGGTATTATAAAAGAGTGTTTGGTCAACATCAGACAACTCAGTCACAGATTCTTAAAGGTGATATGGGCCTGTTTTCTTTAAAGCTACGTAGGTATATTTTAATGCTTATATTCTGGTTGAAGTTAACTAAGAGTAATGAAGATAGACTAGTAAGAGCAGCATATGAAGAGATGTTGAAATGTGGTTTAAAAGCCTCGTGGCCATCCCAAATTAAATCATTACTAGAAAAAGTAGGAATGCCTTATTTATGGAATAATGGTCTTTGCTCTCGTGATGTACCAACAAATATAGAAAGCCAGGTACGATTTATATTAGAGAGTCAGGAAATTCAGCGTTGGCAAGGGCTGGTGTTTGATTCTACAACCCTACAACATTATAATCAGGCAAACCCTAGTTTTGGGGAGGAAGTTTATTTTAAATTTAACTTACCGGCTATGATTCTACGTCGTTGGATTCAGCTTAGGGCAAATTGTCTTCCAATCCAGTACAGGCAAAAAATGTTCAACATAAATAAAATGATAGTTGGTCCTGATAGGCGGTATGTTTGTCCCCTTTGTAAAGATGATGATGAAGACTTGGATCATTTTCTCCGGAAATGCCCGGTGCTCTTGGATTTACGGGAAATTTATTTGCATGGGATTAATTTGATTCTACAAAATAGTAACCCAACCACAATATTTCGAGTGGGAGTATATATAGATAAATCTTTAATAAGAAGAAAAAGTTTTATATGATTAATTTCTTTTGTAGTTAGATTAGGTACTTTTTGCGTTGAATTCTGTTTTTTTGTGCGTGTTCGTACTGTTGTTAATTTCCTTGCTTGTTTGTTATTTATTTATATTTTTGTGTATATGGCCCACGGGTTTTTGAAATACACTTATCTATCTATTAGTAAATATTGTACCGGCATGTTAATAAAAAAAAAAAAAAAAAAAAAAATGAAAGGGAGTTGTCAATTCAGTCTTGTCCAAGTTAAAGATAGGAACGGGCCACAATTAGTGATAAAGAAAGAGTTAAATAGTATTTTGAGAATGTGATAAAGCGACATAGAGTTGCAGGAAAAGATATAGAGAAAAATGAAAAAGTTTGTGATATTTTGGATATGAAGAAAGATTTTTTTGTGGGGAAGAATTAGTGACAGTACTAAAAGGATCAAAAAATGATGAGGCTTTCGGTACTGATAGTGTGGTGAATGAGTTTCTTAAATATGGTGGTTCTGAGGTTAGAAATAAGTTACTGAAGGAAAAACTTAGGAAAACCTTAATGAAACCGCTGTGCAAGAAAGGTGATAAGAGTGAATGTGGTAATTATCGAGGCATTGGTCTTGTTTCTGTAGGTAGCAAATTACTTGGTAATATGATAGTTTTTAGACTGAGAGATGCTGTAGACAAAGTTTCTAGACAAGAACAGTTTGGTTTTAGAAAAGGTAGAGGATATTTTTAAAATTCAAATGTTTTTTTTTAAGAATTGTCTTAGTATTGCTATTCTGTTGTTATTCCTTTAAAAACATGCATCTTCTACGTTTATGACGTAATTATACGTAAAACATCATTGCTTATGAAGCCCCATGCTCCCCAGATCCCAAATGGCGCGTCTTAAGATTTAGCACGATGTATATTCTATTCTATCCCACTTTCTGTATATTCTATCTATTATGTCTTTTTAGTTCACCATTCAATGTTTTTAGTTTTCTCCAAATACTTCATTTCCTATGATTTTTTTTTAGGGTTTCACTAGCCAAAGCTTTCAAAGTTTTGGTAAACTCACACTAATCGGGTTGTGATTTGTGGCAAGTGATGGATCCATTGGAGCACCCAATGTGTGGACAAGCCTTGCACACCTGGTGTATATTTAACAAACTGTTATGTTGTTCTAAATGGATTTAGAACTTACTATTTACGAGGTTCACTTAAGGTCGTGGAACCTGTACATTTATGGAAAAAGAGAATACAGTCTTCAAACGCTACGCTAAACGATATTTTAATGAAGTTCAAATGAAATAAAATAAAAAATACTTTTCTTTTTAAGTAACTTGAGCTCAGACTAGAGCAAAGAAATTTTAAGACCTATTTCTGTTACTTTTCCGAATGTCTTTTCATCTTTCTGAATTCTCTATTTCAAAATGTAAAAATAATTTATTTCATTTCGAATATGTCTCTAATATTGATATTTTTTACTGTGCATTCTACAAAGAATGACAGATCTTTGAGACAGAATAACCACAATCTTTATTGTTGTTGTTTTATAATTGCTATTAAATTATGAATACAACTAAATAAAATTGTATTTTATGGTTGTGCTCCGTCAAAAAGGTAAATTCTACTTTTCTTGGTTTGATTTATTCTATGAATCAGCCGAATATCAAGAAATTTTGTATCTTAACAATAAAAAGACTTTGAAGATCAAATTTTACTTATTGTTGTAAATATTAATAATAGGTTGAATTGTTGACGATTTTATTTTTTGTGCAAGTACTCTCTAACATATGCTATATTTTTATTTCAGTTTAAAGCGGAAGGCTACGAATTAGCAATCATACCATTCATAGTTGAAGAAGAGAAACCTTTAGTGTTAAATATAACGATGAAAACAGTTTCTGTGAGTACCACCCTTATAGAAAACAGCACATACGTTGAAAGTACAAAGTACACAGAAATAGTTGGTGATGGTTATTATTTTGGTGACGGTGAAATTTCTACTTCAACCCGCTTAGTTCCTTATGAAAATATTTTGCTGGTGTACACTCGTCAGGAAAAAGATTTCACAAGTGATGGTGCCCCTTCAAGAGCTCTAAATGTTGTATTTATTGTAGTATTCCTTTCTGCCACATGGCTACTTTAGAGTTTTTTAGAAAGTGGCTATGGCATATCATTGCTTAGTAGTACTTACGTGCCTAGGTGTCAGCTTCATGGGATTCATAGGCTAGAACAACTCCCTGAGTGCTACTTTGGGAACTAAGCTTCCATAATAAAAAGCTCGAATGAAATCCATGCGACCCTAAAACAGTTAATTTTATTAAGGTAACATACTACTGTATGTTTTAACATCTTATTTTCACAAGAGAAATTCTTGGACGGAGCAAAACAGCTAAGGAAAGATCCATATTCCACGTACAATCTTTAGATGTCAAAGGAAACTGTGTACGCCTTTTAAATTTTGTATTTAACCGAAAGAACTGAATTTGATTAACTACTTATCTTGTCTTTCAGTGACCAGTCAGAAATATATATTAATATATATATATATATATATATATATATATATATATATATATATATATATATATATATATATATATATATATATATATATATATATATATATATATATTTATATATATACTCTAAGAAATTAGGTGTAGAGAAAACACAAATGCTATTATATCTTAGATATGAGCTTTGGCTGGTGACATATTTGCTGTAAAAGTATCTTGCTATCCTTTAATGAGATTATATTTATTTAAAAAGTATAATCCACTGTTTTACTTAAACAAAAAACTGATTACATGTGTTTTCCAACCTTGCATTTAAAAAGAATGAACGATTATTCTTGGTTTCATGTGTTTTTTATTTGTAAGTAAATATTATCTTGTAAAAAAATTTCAATTATCCTAAAATATACAAAGCCAAAATAATGAAAGGGTATTTTGCTGTTTTGCAAGAATCTTGTTCTTGACCTATTTTTACGCCCAAAATCTGTCGGTCTTCGCAAAAATTTGGCCCTTTGTTACCCAACGGACACTCTTCTGAATTTAAAATCGAGGACATAGCTTGACTATTTTGAAACCTAAATGATATAAGGTCGTTTAAATTGTGTGCTAAAAGTCATCTAAAATTGATATCTTAGGAAAATGAATAATTTGATGGACTTATGGTTGAAATATCTGGCTTTAGCAACAGTTAAGGAATACCATTTATGTTTTACATATGGCTAATAACTTTCATACCATCTATATTGTTAAGGAAATTATCCTAGCACGCCAGTATATGTAAATAATGACGTGACCTGGGATGCTGTTGAAAATCATGGATTCCGAAATTAGCAAGCTGCATCCCTGATTTTCACAAAGAACCTTGATACTGAACCACCGACTTAATTTTACTGAGGCATGCCTAAAACCCAACAGCGTTTTATAAAGGGGGACTTCTTCAGCCCTGTTCCCCTCAGATTTTTAAATTATTCAACGATTTGCCCTATAAAATCCTGCATTTGCATACAACATACTTTTTTTACGCATGTATTCTAACCCGCCCCTAAGAATCTTTTGCCGCTTAGCATATGTTTAGCATATGTTTAAGCCGTCCTGGCTGAGTGGTTGGTGCGCTGGCGTGGGAATTCTTTGTACAAGGGGCAAATAAAATTCTTTGTCCAAGGGGCAAAATAAAGCTTTATTTTATCTTATTCAGAGTTGAATTTCAGTCTAAACTCAAAGATTATCGAGAAAAAGAAAACTAAAAAAATATAAATAAAAATAAAAAAACTAAAAAGATAAAAACTTCAAAAAAAACTAAAAAGAAAAAAGAAAAAAACTAAAAAACCTAAAAAAAGGTAAAAACCAATAAAAAAAACTAAAAACAAAAAAAGGGAAAAAATTAAAAATTTATTTCATCATAAGTTTTCAACTGACGAAATTACAGACCGGGACATCGGGACACAAATGACGACCGGGACACCGGCACATAGGGAATATGAATGACGACACTCAAAGAGAAAGCGACCGGGACAAAAGGAATGTTCGATTAGCAATCAACAAAGCACCGGGACACAAATGACGACCGGGACACAGGGAGTATAAATGACGACCAGGATATAAGTAAAAAAAACTAAAAAAACTAAAAAAAAGGTAAAAACTACAAAAAAACTAAAAAGAAAAAAAATAAAAACTAATAAAAAAACTAAAAAATCTAAAAATCTAAATAAACTAAAAAAGAAAAAAAATAAAAAAGGAAAAAAATAAAGGAGAAAAACAAAACTAAAAAACGAATGTATATACAGACCGGGACACCGGGATACAAATGACGACCGGGACACAGGGAATATAAATGAAGACCGGGACACAGGGACACAACTACAACGGGGACGCCGGGGGGCACAGGGGGATATAAATGACGACCGAGACACCGGGACGCATGGAATATAAATGACGCCCGGGACACTCAAAGAGAAATCACAGACTGGGACACCGGGACACAAATGACGACCTGGACACAGGGACAAAACTACAAAGGGGATGCCGGGGGGCACAAGGGGATATATAAATGACGATGGCGACACAGGGAATGGTAGATTAGCAATCACCATCAACAAAGCTCAAGGGCAATCATTAGAATCATGAGGTATAGATCTGAATACGGATTGTTTTCCCATGGACCATTATATGTTGCATTTTCAAGAGTCGGTAAACAATCTATTTATATGCACAGACAATGGGACAGCAAAGAATGTTGTATATTCGCAAGTTTTACGTAGTTAAAAACATATATATATATATATATATATCTATATTCACAGGTGGGACATAGGGACACAACTACAATGGCGCGTAACTAATATGGCGCGTAACGACTTACGCGCGCGGGGGGGCTTGGGGGGGGCGCGAAGCGCCCCCACCAACTAGGTGTTGGGGTGTTCCTCGGCACGCTTTCTTTTCTGACTTTCTCTATCAGCAGCAAGTTTTTTGGCATAGACTCTTTGAGCGTCTTCATCAGTCATTGTAAACTTAAACATTAATAGATTTCTACGTGAACATATGTCTTATATAACTTGAATGACGTCACCGTCAAAGCAAAAATGACGGCAACTAATTTCATGACTTAATTTCAGAACTTAATTTCTGTGTTGACTGACGTCATGAAATTAGTTGTCGTCATTTTTGTTATGACGATGCTTAGTATATTGTAAAAAACATTAATTTGGTTAATAATATACCATTTAAAACACCAAAATGAACATGCTGGAGTAGTCACTCGGTGAGAGAGGGTGTCAGAACGGAGAATGAAGGTCCCAGGTTCAAATCCTGGTTAGGCTAAAAAAGGTAAAAATCTAAAAACTAAAAAAAAAAACTGAAAAAACTAAAAAAGGCAAAAACTACAAAAAAACTAAAAACTAATAAAAAAAAAATTAAGAATAAAAATAAAAAAAAATAAAAAAGATAAAAACTAAAAAAAAAAGTAAAAAGAAAAAACGAAAAAAACTAAAAAAGCTAAAAAAAAAGGTAAAAACCAATAAAAAACTGAAAAGAAAAAAAGGAATAAAACTAAAAAAATTTTCATCTAAAAAACTAAAGAAAACTAAAAAAGGTAAAAACTAAAAGAACTAAAAAGAAAAAAAAACTAAAAAAAGGAAAAAAACTGAAAAATAAAGGAGAAAAAGAAAACTAAAAAAATATGAATAAAAATAAAAAAACTAAAAAGATAAAAACTTCAAAAAAAAACTAAAAAGAAAAAAGAAAAAAACTAAAAACCTAAAAAAAGGTCAAAACCAATAAAAAAAACTAAAAGGAAAAAAATTAAAAATTTATTTCATCATATACCGATTCAAAAACGAATGTATACCGGGATGACGACCGGGACACAGGGAATATAAATGACACAACTACAACGGGGACGCCGGGGGGCACAGGGGGATATAAATGACGACCGGGACACCGGGACACAAGGAATATAAATGACGCCCGGGACACTCAAAGAGAAATCAGAGACTGGGACACCGGGACACAAATGACGACCGGGACACAGGGAATATAAATGACGACCGGGACACAGGGACATAACTACAAAGGGGACGCCGGGGTGCACAGGGGGATATATAAATGAAGATGGCGACTCAGGGAATGGTCGATTAGCAATCACCATCAACAAAGCTCAAGGGCAATCATTAGAATCATGAGGTATAGATCTGAATACGGATTGTTTTCCCATTGACCATTATATGTTGCATTTTCAAGAGTCGGTAAACCTGACAATCTATTTATATGCACAGACAATGGGACAGCAAAGAATGTTGTATATTCGCAAGTTTTACGTAGTTAAAAACATATATATATATATATATATATATATATATATATATATATATATATATATATATATATATATATATATATATATATATATATATATATATCTATATTCACAGGTGGGACATAGGGACACAACTACAATGGCGCGTAACTAATATGGCGCGTAACGACTTACGCGCAGGGGGGGCTTGGGGGGGGGGCGAAGCGCCCCCACCAACTAGGTGTTGGGGTGGCGCGAAGCGCCACCCCAACAGCTAGTCTATATATATATATATATATATATATATATATATATATATATATATATATATTCACAGTTGGGACACAGGGACACAACTACAATTGCACTTAACTAATATGGCACGTAACGAATTACGCGCGCGGGGGGGGGGGCTTGGGGGGCGCGAAGCGCCACCCCAACAGCTAGTATATATATATATATATATATATATATATATATATATATATATATATATATATATATATATAGATATATATATATATATATATATATATATATATATATATATATATATATATATATATATATATATATATATATATATATCTACATTATATATATATAGAAAATAGTCTACTTAGACTTGACTTTATTAAACAAGAAACGATATACATAAATCTTATACAAGGCAGACAGGGAGAAAACTCGTTTTGTCTCCTTTAACAATAGAAAGGGAAAAAAGAAGAAGGAATTAGGCCAACAAAAATAAATATCTCAAGACCCATAATAGGCTGATGTTCACTACAGTGTTAGTCCTCGAAACTTTAAAGTGAATTACAAATCATTGGAAATGCATTGTTGACGTCAGTTTTGCCCCCATAAAATTGAAGTAAAAGCTATTTTAAGCAGCAAATCTAACTTGAAAATCACTGAGTCCAAGCCTTAAAGGGGCCTAGCATGAATTTTTTTTTGTGCAGAAATTTACACTACAACTTTAATTATCTTTATTTGCTTTACGATCTAAATATTTTTTTCTTTTGATTTTTTTTTTAAATTAAATACAGGTTTGATAATAAAAAAGGTGTCTGCTGTCAAAATGTTGGAATAAATCGGCTTTAAAGTAGACAGCCCAAATTAGTAATCGTAAGAAATAGTCACTGGAAGGCTATGTGTAGTTCTTCGCTTCGATTACCCAAGCCCACTGCTATGAACCTGTCACATTCAACGCAACTTTGGTTATACATTCATAAAGAAAAGTAGAAAAAAATAGATTGGAAGAACAGTCTAATAAGCAGTTCGTCCGTGGGGCTAGTCCGGGCTTTCAACAGTCCTGACCTTTGCTGCTCCTTTTTTATGAAATGGGTATAAACCCTTTCTTGCAATCCGCTAGATCTGCCACTGGGATGCGATAATGAAATTTTAATGGCTATAGTAAATTACCTAGAAAATATTCATTTTAACTTTAAAAATTTTAATGAAAGCCTGAGAAAGTACTTTCACTGGAGAGATTTTCAAAAAAAGCTACTACTGGGAAATTTGTAAGGAGGTGAGCAAAGCTGTGATTTTTCCCCAAAAAATATTATATATTTTCCCCATAAAAAAAAATTGCACTTTTTTTTATTCAATATTGGTCTTTCACAAGGAGGAGATGCGGAGGCCTGGCCTGTCCTTAATTTCTTGTGAAATTTTACAAGAGAACTTCAGAAATGACACCCACGAAGGAAGTCTGAGTCTGTAAAATTGTGCTCATAATTATCTGTTGCCAAATCAAGGTCATTAATGCATTTATAAGTATTTGTATATTTTCTTCAAACCTGACATTAACTGTAATATTACTGACAGTTTCACTCTCCTAATTAAACAGTTTTACAGTTTGGTAGAACTACCTGATCAGAAGAAGGTATATGAAGGAGACCCCTCTTGGAAATACCTACCCACAGTAACCAGGACATTTTATTCCTTAATAGAAGTTTCATTAGTATAGTGCATAAGTATGTCCACTTGTATCTAAAACTCCCTTCTGCTGTTTAACTCTTAGATTTTAATTTTTCGGCCTCAACTCTCGCTTTCAAATAATCATTTGTTTGACTCTGAAGCCGGGCTCACTCTCGGTCGGTTGACCAGAACTACATAAGAAAAGCTCAGTCAATTCCTAGTATAATGGAAAAGTAAAAGAAGTTTGAAAGGATGGTTTCCGCTTCTCGGCTTACCACCCTAATTCACCAGTAATGCTGCCAATGAATTAATTTCAAACAGTACGTGGTAACGAACTGTAGTAAGGATCGACCCGGCTCAATAGTAACCAAAACTCTAAAAAATTGAATTTTGATATCAATAGCTACATCAAAAGAATCGCATTTTAATGCTGATTTTAAATATATAAGTTTCATCAAGTTTAGTCTTACCCATCAAAAGTTACGATCCTGAGAAAATTCGCCTTAATTAGGAAAATAGGGGGAAACACCCCTAAAAGTCGTAGGATCTTAACAAAATGACACCATCGGATTCAGCGTATCAGAGAA